>NC_000071.6:133093460-133429710 GCF_000001635.26 Mus musculus | reverse complement strand
AGAGAATAGGTATCTAGTGCTGGGTAAGACAACAGATAGTCTAAACAGATATTTGTGTTTCTCAGGTGGTTCACACCATCATCTGTCCCTCCAACTACAGGGGTTCCAGCTTTTAGATTCCTCAGACACCAGGCACACACACATAGTACACACACATGGTATACACAGTACACACATGGTATACATGGTACACACATGGTATACATAGAACACACACATGAATGAATGAATGAATGAATGAATGAATCTAACAATTTTTATTAGAAATGGGACATAATAAAAGGAGATTGAAAGAAATAGAAATAATGTTGAGGAAAATCTAATCACTAAACTAAGTTTGATTTTCTTGTTCTAAATCCCTCATTTCCTCACATCAAAGCTACTCAAAAACCCAGCAGAACAACTGGGTCTGTGGTTGATCCTAAGTTCAAGGCCTTTCTGAGCTATGAGGTGAGTTCAGGCTAGTCTATACAACTTAGTGAAGCAATATCTCAAAAATAAAATTCAAAAAAGGGGCAGGGGTTTGGTTTAGTGGTGGCATGTTTGCATAGCATATACAGTTCTGTTTTCAATCACCAAAAACAGAAAGAAAAAAAAGATAAATAAGCAAACAAATGTTCAGACTTAATCCCTCAGTCCCACTGGTGACCCAGAATTATGAAAGAAAATCATACTTTTTCCCCCCTTTCAGACATGTTATAATCAGAGACTCTTCTGACTTCACTGAGGAAATCTCTATTCCAGACACCAGTATTTTCTATTTAATTTGCTTTCCTATCCATTTATAGAGGTTTATTCTCCCCATACATTCTATTTTCTTATTTTCCAAATTTCCAGCATGAATGGATTCTTCCTTATTTGATAAATAGATTAAAAAGCTGAAAACATGGATCTGCAGGAGTCCTTTTTTAGAATCCCCCAGTGAGGGGCTGTGGGTGTGGCTCAGTGGTAGAGCTCCTGCCTAGAATCCCCAAGGGAGGGGCTGGGGGCGTGGCTCAGTGGTAGAGCTCCTGCCTAGAATCCCCAAGGGAGGGGCTGCGGGCATGGCTTAGTGGTAGAGCACATGCCTAGCATCCTCGAGTGAGAGGCTGGGATATTGGCTTGGTGGTATATTTGCCTATTATTCCCAAGGTCCTGGGTTCAAGTCTCACCACAAAAGCAAACAAAATAGAACAAGAAAAGATTAAAGGATTTAGAAAGAGCCAGTGAGAATGTCAATTTGTAATTAAAGAGTTCAAGTTATTAGGAAGTACTTTACACTTTAATTAAACCTCATGAAAATAATAAAAATTTACGTAGGGACAAAAATTAAAGATCAGCCTTTCTGATGGCACCCAGGGAACAATCCAAAGCTGGCAGATATTGAATTTTCTCGAAGTTATCCAACTCATGAGTGAAAGAAACTGCAGCTGGTAAGATCTGTGCATGTATAACATTTCCCCTGAGGCTCACCATTGCCTAGAAATCCAACAAAAACATTCAACCTTGTTAGTGTGAGGTGTCAGAATTTGAGATTTAACAGATAGCTCAAAATGTGAGAGAGAAGATGACACCAAAAAAGAAGGCTGTATAGTAAGTGGAGTCCTCAAATCTTTATATGATTTTAGTTTCATTTGGTTGATGTGACAGATGATACGACCAAAAAGCAAATTAGAGGAGGCAAAGGTTATTTGGTTTCTTCTTCTAGGCCACTGTCCATCATTAAGGGAAGTCAGGGCAGGAAGTCAACCAACATGGAAGCACAAATCATGGAAGACCAGTGTTTGCTGGCTTGTGTACTGGCTCATTCTTAGCTATTTATCTTATTCAAACCAGAACTATCTGCCTGGGGAGTGGTGCCACTCACAGTAGTCCAGGCCCTCCTCCATCAGTTATAAATCAATATCATGCCTCATTAAATACTGCACAGGCCAATCTGATTTGGGCATTCTTTCAGTTGAGACTGCCTTCTCTGGTGGCTTTAGGTTGTGATGAGTTGACAGTTAAAGCTAATGAGGGTACTGGATAAGTTCCCTACAATTTCTTGGCTGATATGTACATTATGCTTTTGTTGAGAAAATGTAATGACACTCAGAAGAAAGTGGCAGCTAATAAGTTGTAAAAAAAAAAAAAAAAAAAGAAAGGAAAGAGAAGAGGAGAGGAGAGGAGGGGAGGGGAGGGGAGAGGAGGGGAGGGGAGGGGAGGGAGGAAAGGAAAGAAAGAAAGAAAAAAGAAAAGAAGAGAAGAGAAGAGAAGAGAGAAGAGAAGAGAAGAGAAGAGAAGAGAAGAGAAGAGAAGAGAAGAGAAGAGAAGAGAAGAGAAGAGAAGAGAAGAGAAGAGAAGAGAAGAAAGCATCTTAGTTGCAGGACTGGAGAGATGGCTCAGCTCTTGCAGGCACTTATCACTCATCCAGAGGACTCAAGTTCAGTTTCCAACACCCATGTCAGACAGTTTGCCACCACCTGTAACTCCAGCTCCAGGGCATCTCATGGCATTATCTGACCTATGTGGGCACCTGTACATACAAGGCATACAAGTACACAGATGCATATACATACACATAAATAAAATAAGAATATATAGTTTTATAAACCAGAACCAACCAACCAAACAAACAAACAAAAATCTCAGTTGTGACTTTGCCAGAGAAGAGGGAGACTTTATTTTTCCAATTACCAAAGTTTGATTCTATGCCTTTGTTAGCTTTAACTGTCACCTTGAGATCACCTAGAATTATCTGGGAAGAGAATCTCAGTGCAAGAATTTCCCAGATCAGATTGGCCTGTGGGCATGTACACAGATGGGTTTTCTTGGTTGTTAATGATGTAGGAGGGTCTAGTCCATGGCTGAGGTATCATTCCCTAGGCAGCTGACCTTGAACTGTATAAGGAGGCAAGCCAAGTACAAATCTGTCTGATAGCCAGCGAGCAGTATCCTTCATGGTTCCTGCCATACTACTTTGTCTATGAAGTGAGTTCCTTGGGAAGTGGTAATGCTGTGTGCAATAGCAAGCTGGCCAGTCTTCAAGGTCCCGACTTGACCACCCTCAGTTATTGACTGTGACCCGGAATTGTTTGCCAAGTAAACTCTTTCTCCCTCAAAGGGTATTTTATAACAGCATAGAAATGGAACCAGAATGTCCTGAGAGTAAAATACAAATCAAATAGACATACCCTACTAAAGTATAAAATAAAACATTGATATGCTCAAAGTAATTAGCCTGCAATTAAATCATTCACTAGACAGAAAAAGCAACTCATCAATGGAAGCAGCAGAATTTTGTTTCTGCATTGTAACACCCACATGTTTAGTCAGCACACAATAAACAATTACCGGACATGGAGAGAACAATGAAAGGCAATCTACAGTTGAGAGAAAAATCAATCAATAGATGAAGACCAAAGATAGCCTCAATGTTGTAATCAACAAACAAGGGCTTTCAGGAAGTAAGTATATAATCAATGACACAAAGTAAAAGAGGAATGGAACTGGGAAGAATTAGAACATTTATAGGGAAAAGAAAGTACTAAAATTAAAATTTAAGTCCTAGAACGTTAAAAAAAATCCATAGTATTTGAAATACCAGTTTTATTGAAAGAGCTGAATAACACGGTAGGCACAGTTAAAGAAAATTATGGTGAATTTGAAAGGGGATGTAAGAGTGAAAGAGACTTGAAGAAAATTCTTCAGTATATGTATTATGACATACATTATTAAGGTCCTAGAAGAGAATAGAGATTAAAGGGCTGAGAAGCTATTGAAAGAAATTACTGGGTATAGGAGATTGTCATGAATTCAAGATCAGCCCAGGGCCACATTGTGAGACACAGTATCAAAAAACAACAAATACTTTAATAAAAATTAAATGGAAAGAAACTTGTGAGTTTATCACCGTTGTGTTGTTGTGCTGTGGGAAACCAAAGATGAGGAAGATGGTTCCGAAACATCCAAAGAGGAGCAATATGTATACACAAAACAATGATGGTCAAGAGACAATGGAACTTTCTACCTGAAGTTCTATACCTACTAAAATTATTCTGTAAGTGGGAAAACAAAATAAAGATATCCCACATTAAGAAAAAATTGAATCATGGTCGGTAGACTTGAATGAGCGAACATTTTTGTGCCAGTTGGTGAGTTAACTAATTTCATATTGTGTCTCCTTTTAGCTCTTGGTTTTGGGCGTATTTGAGTCTATCATTGCAGATGAAGCCACGTTTGGGCCCTGCTACTACTAGGAGTAGTAATGTGCTATAATAGGTGTTTTCATGATGAGAAATCAGGAAGCAGAGAAACAAGGCTGAAGTCAGTATTAGTTATATACTTCAAATTCCCCCAGGGAGCTATTTTTACCACTCAGATATCCACTTCCTATGGTCTCTGTAAGTCTTCTAGAGAGCACAGCAAAGTAGGGAGTGGGCATACAAAATACAAACCTTTGTAGGGATGAGCATCTCAGATTCACATTGTACCAGGTTGAAAGGAAAAAAAAAAAAGCAGACACAGTATTGGATCTGTGTAAAGGAATTAAGAGCATCCTACCTGACAAACACAGTTAGTGTTTGGCCATTGTCATTTATGTATTTGAGAATTCTTTTGCCCCTTAAAGCTAACCTGAAATTGTAAAACTTCTGAAAAAGCCAGTTGTGGAAAATGTTTCAGCTGCACTATGCACATGTTCTTAGGTGAATTAGCCACTTTCCCCCTAATTTTTATTATATATTTTCTTCATTTATATTTCAAATGCTATCCCAAAAGTCCCTTATACCCTTATGCCCTGCTCCCCTACCCACCCACTCCCATTTCTTGGCCCTGGTATTCCCCTGTACTGGGGCATATAAAGTTTGCAAGGCCAAGGGGCCTCTCTTCACAATGATCGCCAACTGGGCCATCTTCTGCTACATATGCAGCTAGAGACATGAGCTCTGGGGGTACAGGTTAGTTCATATTGTTGTTCCAACTATAGGGTTGCAGACCCCTTCAACTTCTTAGGTACTTTCTCTAGCTCCTCCATTAGGGGCCTGTGTTCCATCCAATAGATGACTGTGAGCATCCACTTCTGTATTTGCCAGGCACTGGCCTCAAACAAGTCAGCTATATCAGGGACCTTTCAGCAAACTCTTGCTGGCATATGCAATAGTGTCTGTGTTTGGTGGCTGATTATGGGATGGATCCCTGGGTGGGGCAGTCTCTGGATGGTCCATCCTTTCATCTCAGCTCCAAACTTTGTCTCTGTAACTCTTCCCATGGGCATTTTATTCTCTATTCTAAGAAGGAATGAAGTATCCATGTATTGGTCTTCTTCTTCTTGATTTTCCTGTGTTTTGCAAATTGTATCTTGGGTATTCTAAGTTTCTGGGCTAATATCCACTTATCAGTGCCAATTGTTGTTGTTGTTCCTGAGATAAAATCCCTGACAGATGCAATGAAAGAGTGGAAGGGTTTGCTTTGTCTCACAGTTCAAGGGTTAAGTCCATCATGGCGGGAAAGGCACAGGCAGCTGGGGCATGCAGAAGTTGACCACACTTCCTCCACAGTCAGGAAGCAGAGGGATGAATGCTGGTCCTCAGCTCATGTTCTCTTTTGTACACAGACCAGTACCCCAGCCTGTGGAATGTCGCCACTCATATTCAGCATGTGTCTTCCCATCTCAACTAGCCCAATCTAGAACCTCCCTTACAGATATACTAAGAAGTTTGACTCTTGGGTGGTTTTTAGATTCTGTCAAATTGATGATGTCAACAATCACACCAAGTGAGACTGAAGAAGACAGCACTGCCTGATTTGTTTGTACTGCAGACAAGTCATAAGATTGCACAAGCAATCTGAGAACAGAAATTGAACAGAAGTAGGGCTAGCCTACAAAATCTCCAAGGCTGCTCTCGCTCTCTCTCTCTGTCTCTCTCTCTCTCTGTCTCTCTCTCTCTCTGTCTCTCTCTCTCTCTGTCTCTGTCTCTGTCTCTGTCTCTCTCCCCTCTCTCTCCATATATATAGGCTGTCTGTGTCTGTGTCTGTGTCTGTGTCTGTGTCTGTGTCTGTGTCTGTGTCTGTGTCTGTGTCTGTGTCTGTGTCTGTGTCTGTGTCTGTGCCTGTGTCTGTGTCTGTCTGTGTCTGTGTCTGTGTCTGTGTCTGTGCCTGTGTCTGTCTGTGTCTGTGTCTGTGTCTGTGTCTGTGTCTGTGTCTGTGTCTGTGTCTGTGTCTGTGTCTGTGTCTGTGTCTGTGTCTGTGTCTGTGTCTGTGTCTGTGTCTGTGTGGTGCTCAAATGAATGAGCCTTTGGGAGACAGTTCACATTCATTCAAAACTCAGAAAATTATCATGGAAGGCAGAGAGAGGGACCTGGGGGGGGATGGAAGGGGGAGAGAAAAGAGGGAAAGAGAGCAGGATCAGGTAGAGGTGAGACAGGAGAGAATCTCAGAGGGCTAGGAGAATGAATGGAAATATGCAGCAGCAGGGAAACCTCTAGAAAGTCCCAGAGACCTCAGATGTGAGAGGCTCCCAGGACTCAGTGGGAATGACCTTAGCTGATATGCCCAACAGTAGAGAACTAGAAAAGACCACCTCTAGTAGATAGAAAGGGCTCCAGTGGAAGGATGAAGCTACCCACCTACCTTTATAATTTTTTTGACCCAGAGTTGTTCCTGTCTAAAAGAAATGCAGGAACAAAAATGAACATAGACTGAAGAAAGGCAATCTAGTGACTGGCCTAACTTGGTATTTATCCCATAGGCAGCCACCAAAGCCGTACACTATTACTGATGCTATGTTATGCTTGCAGACAGAAGCCTAGCATTGCTGTTCTCTGAGAGGCTCTACCAGAATATGTCTGAGACAGATGCAGACGCAGCTAACCACTGGGCTGAGGTCAGGGTCCCCTGTGGAAGAGTTGGAGGAAGGATTGAAGGAGCTGAAGTGGATCACAACCCCATGGAAAGAATAATACTATCAACTAACCTGGACCCCTAAGAGTTCCCAGAGACTAAGCCACCAACCAAAGAGTATGCATGGGCTGTTCCACAGTCCCCAACACAAATGTAGCAGAGACAGTCTTGTCTGGCCTCAGTGGGAGAGGATACACCTAATCCTGTAGAGACTTGATGCCCAAGGAAGGGAGATGCTGGGGGGAGCGAGGTAGAGGCGGGTGGCTAACAGGGGTGGATGGGTAATGGGGGTGGAAGGGTGGGCAACCTCTCAGAGACAAAGATGAAAAGGATAAGATGAAGAACTCTGGGAGGGAGAACCGGGGAAAGGGGCAATATTTAAAATGTAAATAAGTAAAAATAATTTAATTTAAAACACCTCAACATGCCTGTATTAGTGCAACTTATCTGGGATGGGGTTTTCTGAGAAAACATATCCACTATAAGAGCTGCATTCAAGTATGACTTATAGTATATTGGCCATGAGTTTAGTGCTTGTATATCAACAATACACAGTCACAGAAATATGTTTAGACATAAATACACCTGAAACAAGATTACATTTTGGAAATTTTGTGATTAAGGGCCTATAGGAAGATAGCCTTGCATTTTCTTCAGGAGTAGGATTTAATATCATTCAGTCTCCATAAAGACTTTATATAAAGAATATTATTGTGAATGATAAGAGATTGCTGTGTTTGGTATTCTAGTTTCATTTCTCCCACTATCAAATAGTAAGACAATAAAATAAAAATGACAAAACTTAAATCAAGGGATATAGGTGGGTTTTTTTTTTTCAGCTCACAAATCCAGGTTAAAATTCCACTACTGCAGGGACATCACAGCAGTAAGGGCTTGAGATGGTAAACATCAGCAGTAGGAGTTTGAGAAGGTAATTGCATCATACCTATAGTTAAAGAACAAAGAGACATGAGCATATGCATGCTCAGCTGCTTGTTTATACTCGGCTTTATTTCTCTATTCATATACTGTTCTGAATAAGGAATGGTGACACCCATACTGGGCTGGGTCTTCCCATATCAATTAACTTGATTGAGAAAAGTTCCTATAGATATGCTAATAGGCTAACACAATTTAAAACAATCCATCATTGAGACTTTTGTCCCAGTTCATTCTAGGTTGCGTCAAGTTGAAAATTAAAGCCAATTATCACATTTGGCAAAATGGAAATGTCTTATTATTCTCTTAAAATTTCTTAAGGACTCACGATTATTAGGGGCTTAAAATGTGACTAATGCTTTGTAACATGTATAGATGCAAAGTATATAATAGCAAAAAACCCAAGTGATGGATTAGTGATGTCGTAGTTGTATAGTTCTAATGCTTTGTATGAAGACATGCAAGAGAAAATGTAAGTGTATTGTGATGGTGCATAATTCTTAGAACACACACTATGAATAAGTCTGAAGAGTTAATGTCTTAGGGTTTCAACTGCTGTGAAAACACACCAGAACCTAAAGTAACTTGGGGATGAAAGAGTTTACTTCATCTAACACTTCCTGGTCACAGTTCATCATGTAGGAAAATTAGGGCAGAATTTAAGACAGGACCTAGGAGGCAGGAACTAAAGTAGAAACCGGATGACTGGCTTACTTCTCATGGCTACCTTAGCCTACATTTTAAAATACAACTTAAACCTTCCTACTTTGGGGTGGCACCATCCTCCTCTATTGGATAAGCCTACCCACATCAATTACTAATGAAGGAAGCCTACCAGCCAGTGTTATAGAAAGATTTTCTCAATTGTGACTTTCTCTTGTCAGCTAACTCTAGCTTCTGTCCAGGTGACAAAATAAAATAAATAAATAAACAAATGAACAAGAAAAACAAAACAAAATAATAATAATAAAAATACCAAGCCAGATTTGGTAGTGCATACCTTTAATACTAATATTTGGGATGGAAGAAGGACAGGTGGATCTGTGTGAGTTTGAGGCCAGCCTGGCCTATATAAGGAGTTCTGGAAAAACCATGCTACATAGTGAAATCCTATCTCAAAACAAAACAAAAAGTTCAGGACTCCAATATAAAAGGCATTTTGACAAATTTTTAAAAATTAAGATAGAAGAGATAGACAAACAAAAAACAAATTTCAAGCAAAGAGAATGATAGGCTTAACCTAACCACACTATGATAATGGGATTAACATTACACATAAAAAACAAAAAAAAAAACAAAAAAACTAAGACTCCATGTTGCAGCTTCCATAAAGTTATCATCTTCAATGTGGAAGAGGTGATGGAGATGTTTAAGGGTTATCAGCTTTCCTCAGGAGGAGCACCTCACCTGTACTATGTAAGTCTATAAAATAATTTACAAAAAAACCCAATATTACAAACAAAAAATAAATAAAATAAGAGTTCTAGTCAGATTTTAAAAAAACCAACAACAATGAACATCAGATTATTGGCAACTTTCCTACCAGTGAATATCTACAGAAACATTTTAAGGAAAGCGTTCTAATTTCCTGTTTGTTACAATGAAAAACTACCATGATAAAAAACAAGTTAGGGGAAGAAAGGTTTTATTTGGTCACACTCAATCACTGAAGAAAGTCAAGATATGAAGTCAAGCAAGTAATTAAATCAGAAACTATAGAAGAATGCTGCTTGCTGTTTTGCTCACTCTTGTATAAGACTGTTCTGAGGTGGGAAGAAACATCTACTCACCCCAGTTAGGGAATTAAGGACAAAATAAAGGTAAGGGCACCCTCAAACTCCAAGTTGGTGAATTGATAAATTTTGCTGGGGTCACTTACAGGAATGTGGGTGAAGGGTTACTTATAGGATCAGAAATGTCTCAAAGGCAACAGCATTACTAAAAGCCCAGCCTGACATGGATGACATCTCAATAAAACTGGAAACCTAGCGATCACTGCACAACCTGCAGGCAGTTCAGCAGGTTGGAGAGACTCCTCTTCCAGACCAGTTACTCAGCTGGCCTGAGCCCATTCTAAGTAGCTTGCCTTGTCTGAGTCTCCTTAGGAGGTTTCACTGTTTGTATATGCTTGGGAATGAGGGGCTTAGCAAATCTGATCGGTTTCAGGAATTTCCTGGAAATATTTTGAATTTTTTCTTGAGCTTAATGAGCGTTCCTTGATGATAGAATATATCACCACCCCTTGGAATATCTTATTGTTTTATCCGCCTGTAAAAATCCTGTCTTAAACTATCCTTTTGTTCCCTTTAATAATCTTGTATGTGAAGGAGTTTCTAAGAGGGGAGATTTTAATATTAAAGGAAACTACTACAGCATGCAATTCACTGGTTCATGCTTAGGTATCAGCCCTAGACCACCTTCCTAGAGAATGATCCAGCCCACAGTGGGTTAGACCATTCTATATCAGTTAAAAATTAAGACAGTCCCTCAAGGATATACACACAGCTTAATCTGATCTGGACAATTCCTCAGTGGAGACTCCCTTTGTAGCTTACTCTGGGCTGTTTCAGCCTGACAATTGAAGCTAACCAGAATAGAAATAAATATTTACTTTGACTCATGGTTTCAGAAGACTGTGGTCCGTCATAGTGAGAAAGACAGAATAACTTTGCCCATGAGGTTGGGAGTCTGAGACCACAGTTGTTTATATAGTATAGCATCATGAAGCAGAGAACAAACAGAACCAGGATTGAGTATATTCTTCAAGTATCCACCTCTACTGCCAACTTCTGCCATCTAGAACACTGTCATAAGGGTTCCCACAGCCTTCAAAATAGTTCTACAGGATGAGAACTGGGTGTTTAGAATATGAACCCACAGGAGAAAGTTCATATTCAAACTATAAGTGAATTAGCAGCAACAACAAAAAAAGGATGAATAAGTAAGTAAATAAATTACAATGATTTCAGAAAAAAATAATCTAGTATGGGATGGGGATGTAGCCCAATTAATATAGTATTTGGCTTGTATGCACAAGGTCATCAGTTCTATCTTCAGCACCAAGTAAAACAGATACAATGTTTCACACATGTACTTCCAACACTCAGAAGTTAAGGCAGAAGAATCAAAACTCGCCTTTGGGTACCTGGTGAGTTTTAGACCTGTTGGGGCTACATAAGAGACTATTTAAAAAATTATGCAATGGGTTAAGTAAAATTATTGTCATTACTAGAAACTCATAAGGAATCATGTCTCCCATTTTCAACTCAAGTTGTATATTGGTCTAATCTCACTCTTGGCTCTTAGGATGAGAATGTCAATCATAATTTGGTATTTAAGTGATTTCTCTTGATGTACAATGACTGTGCAAAACACAGCCACATTACCTAAATATGCTAGTGTGAAGCCTGGTGTATACTTTCACTGGAATTTTTTTTAAAGGGAAAACAGACTTGCTTCTTATATGTTTCAGAAGTGACCAAGTATAAACGGGGGTTCAGTGGTGGCATTCAGTGCCTGTTTGATGGCTACGAGCATCAAAAATGCAGAAGTAAAAAATGGGTTTTTGATACATTTCTCACTCATTTATTTCTCTCTCTCTCTCTCTCTCTCTCTCTCTCTCTCTCTCTCTCTCTGTGTGTGTGTGTGTGTGTGTGTGTGTTTGTAAATAACTTGTAAGAACTGTTTATCTCTTTCTACCATGTAGGTTCCAGAGATCAAATTTAAAACTCAGACTCAGTGGCTAGTATCTTTTCCTACAGAGGCATCTAACTGTGTCCCCCAAATATGAGTTTGATACCATGATTTATAGCCACTTGATCCAAGCATCCTTGGTATTTTATGAGTTGTCTTCCTAGTTATTCAAGCAGAAAGACATCTCTATATATCAACATCCATAATATATATATCTTTGTTTTGTTTCTATTATTTGCAGCTGGTAGACATACAGCAAACAAATCATTTTCCAAATGATCAAAATCAATTGAAATACAGCACAACCATTGAATGAGCTTGTTTATAAATTCGAGCCCACTTCATTCATCCATGAGAAATCCTTGCAAACTCATAAACTGCAAATTATTACAGAGAACTGGCTTCAACATTTGCAATTGATGGATATCCCTCATAAACTCTGTGCCCTCCAGTTTTCATATAACATATGATGAAGGCCCAGAGAATATGCTCAAAACCAGCCAAGTTTCCTTCTAGCTGTTGTCCTTAGTAGTGTGTGTGTGTGTGTGTGTGTGTGTGTGTGTGTGTGTGTGTGTGTGTATCCACATGAGTGCAGGTACCCCTAGAGGTCTGGAGAAGGCATTTGTTCCCCTGGAGCTGGAATCATAGGTGTTTTTGAGTCACCTAGCCTGGATTCAGGGAATCAACCTCTGGTCCTCTGCAAGAACAGTACCATTTTTTTTTTATCACTGAGCCATGCCTTTACCCACTGACTACTGTTCTTAGAAAGAGTCTTTGCTTTTGTCCTAGACTGTGCAATGTCTATCTCTTTGGGTCTATGTGTAGTGATCTTTACCAAGTTCTTTTTCACTTCTTGGGAACCATAACTACTTATATACATAGAAACTAAAGCAAGATTGATTTCATGTATGTGAGTACACTATAAACTGTCTTCAGACACACCAGAAGAAGGCATCAGATCCCATTGCAGATGGTTGTGAGCCACCATGTGATTGCTGGGAATTGAACTCAGGACCTCTGAAAGAGCAGTCAAAGGTCAATGAGCCATCTCTCCAGCCCAAAAGGTTGATTTCAAATATATCCTTATTTGCTTGTCATTGATATTTTGAGATATTTGACAAAATTAAGAATTTACATAACAATAATAAAATAACCCTTTAAGCTTCAAATCCTATTTCTTGGGAAATGCATTTTCCTATTTGTCTTATTTTTTTATGAAATATATATTTTTAGGACTACAAAATGAGCTTGCCTATGCTTTATAGTCTTCAGTGGAGCTCATATTTTTGTGTAATGGGAAAGTATGGTTTCTACAACTGTTCATTACGACAAAGACAGATAAGACATGTAAAGTCTACTGATTAATAAGTTAACACCAATGTAGGTATATGTTGCTTAATATTCAATCTGCACTCTCTTCATGAAACTGTGTTAGAGCTTGGGACATTACAGATAGTTAGAGTGCTTGCCTAGAATCCCTCAATGAGGGTTGGGAGGCATGGGTCAGCAATAGAGTCCTTGCCTAATATCCCTCTGTGAGTTATTAGGGGTGTTGTTCAGCAGTATGAGTGCTTAGAATCTCTCAGTGAGGATCTGTAGGTATTTCTAGTGGTGGAGTTCCTAGAACCCTCTAATGAAAAGCTAGAGACATATTCAATGGTTGAGAACTTGTCTAGAAGCCTTTAGTGAGAAGTTGGTGATATGACATAGTGGTAGACTGTCCACCTTTAATGTACAAGGTTCTGGGTTCCACACATAGCACTAAACCAAAGGACAAAAGAAATGTAGGCAAGTAGGGAACAAAGGAGGGAGATAGAAAGAGGGAAGCAGGAAGGGAGGGAGGGAAGGAGGAAGGGAGGGAGGGAAAGCGAGAGCGAGAGCGAGAGCGAGAGCGAGAGAGAGAGAGAGAGAGAGAGAGAGAGAGAGAGAGAGAGAGTTAGGTGTTTCAGGTAAAAGTAAAATAGCCACCATGTCATTCATTTATTCACACAGAACATTAAATTCTCAACAATTATTTGTTGGTTGGATTGAATATATATTGGAACACAATTGCACACAGAGTATGATGGGAAATTACACTTCATACCTCACAAATCTAAACAAGGTCATTTTAGAGAGTGGACTAAGGACTCTAAAAAGAAGGCATTCAGCTGTATGTATGTATGTATGTATGTATGTATGTATGTATGTATGTATGTAGCGTGAGCAGGATTTGGTCCAAGATGGAGGCCGATTAAGAACTTGGTGGGGGAAAACATAAGGAACTGATCAGTCTTGGTTATTTGTACTATCCCAAAGATGAAAACCTGCCTCCCCTTTGTTAATGTAAATGACTGTTGAGAGAATGTCACTGGGAAGAAGTAAAAAATATCTACTCAAGACTTACAAAATCCCAATAACAAGGCAAAGTAAAGTTCTACCACCATTAATCCTGGAGAACTACGGTGTTTATTGAGCATACTTACAGAAGATGGATCAAGGGTTACTAACAAGTGTGGGAGAATTCCATAGCAGCCATACTGGAAAGTTTCCACCCAGCATGGTTAGTGGCTTTCCTATAGTCACATAGGTGGGGCCCCTCTCAATTAACTTTCCTAGACTCTCTAGTACTTCTTGAGACCTATGACTACCTGCAATTGGTGTAGAATTTCATACAAATGGCTAAACTGTATCCCTAAAATCTCAGTTGATGTTCTAATGACTCTGCTCAACCCATCCTTCTGATAGAGAAAGCTAACAGTCAGCAAACCTTGTGACGTGTTCTACAAGCAGTCACTGTTAATCTGATGAAGATGCTTTGCTCAGAGGACCACATTTGACAGCAATGCCTTATGTTAGCTCAGTCCTGGTCCTGAGTGTGGGGTATGCATTGAAGAGAAAGAAGAGCAAATGCATTGTAACCAGAGACACAGAGACAGGTGTCAAGAGAGGAGAAAGTCAGTCCTTTTAAGACTATAGCAAAAAATGAGGGATGGGGGTGAGGATGTGGAGGATGAGATTAGGCAAGTGAGTCGCTGTCAGAACGCAGAGACTAATATGTGTTAGTGAAGATGTTTGATCAGCTATAATGGGCAAAGGTCGAAAAGAGAACATTCAAGGTCAATGCTGTACATTCAAGGTCAATGCTGTTTTGAAAGGGTTATTTTGGTAAATCACTATGGAAAACGGCTTGTAAGGGATGCCTGAGGCTAGAATGATCTGTAGTAGCTGTAGAAACTGCTCAAAGAATAGTGTCTGCATGTCTTGGAAGAGACCATGTGTCACTCACTGGTGTCTAGGCTGGTTAGGGGACAATGCTTGGAATACAACTAAGGACAATCAGAGTTAGAATAATGAAAAGTGGTCCATATACACAATAGAATTTCATTAAGCCATAAGGATAAATGGATCCATGCCACATTTTTTCTTAAATTAAAATCCCAGTTGTGTGTGTGTGTGTGTGTGTGTGTGTGTGTGTGTGTGTGTGTGTGTGTGTGTGTGTGTGTAAAGTATAAAGAAACAAAGAAGGTGAAATAAATAGGTTCACAGAATACAAGAGGGATGCGAGTGGCACAAAATGACATCAGCAAGAAGTGGGAATGGGAGAAGGGAAGATCATCCAAGTCAAGGCATGCCCGATGATCTCACGCATATCAGGGCTTTTTATGCTAACCCGAGGTCAGATTGAACGAGAGGAAAGAGTAAGGGGTCTGGAGAAATGGCTCAGTTGTTAATTGTACTTACCGATCTCACGGAAGACCGGAGTTTGGTCCCCAGCACTCAAGGCAGCTCACAACTGTGCTGATTGTTACTCTCAGCTCCAGGGAATCTGATGCCCTTACTCACCTTTATAGGGGCGCATGTGCACACAGCTACCTCTCTCAAGATGCATACACACATAATTGAAATGTAAAAATGAATTGCAATAAAAGTAACCTTTCTTTAAAAGGAAAGAATACAAAGAGGAAATTAGCAAGGCAAGAGTGTTTAGTTTAAAGTATTAAAATACCTGAGTTCAAGAAGCCTTGTTCTTTTATTTGTAAAAATGTAGTTGAGCAGTTCTTCAGCATTCTGGTAGTATAGCACTCAGAGCTAGCATTAATTTCTTTTTCACATTTTCACAGGTGGCCACTAGGACTAGAGGGGGAAATATGATCTCATCAGGGAGTTGAACCAATTTAGATCAGGAAACACACACACACACACACACACACACACACACACACACACACACACACACATACACACACACACACACACATACACATACACACACACACACACACAGAGAGAGAAAGAGAGAGAGAGAGAGAGAGAGAGAGAGAGAGAGAGAGAGAGAGAGAGCTCCATATATATGAATGTGTTGTGCTCTCTCTCTGTCACTCTCTGTCTCTCTCTGTCTCTCTCTGTTTCTCCATCTCTGTCTCTGTCTCTGTCTGTCTGTCTGTCTGTCTGTCTGTCTATATTTAATCTGTCTATTCCCAGTTTTGCTTTAAAACAAAAGGCAAACCTGTCTCTGTGAGCCTAGTGCCAGTATGGGCACAGGATCACAATTGCCTGGCTTTGAAAATTCATGTAAAACATCCCTAGGGCTTTATCATTTTCTACAACCTTTATTTGAAAAAAAAATCAAGAACTTGTGTCTAATCTCCTAGGGCTATGCTAAAGAAAATGTGATATATCTGAAAACAACAGCTAAGGAGCACACTCTAAACCACTTGATCAGGATAATCAAATGTCAACCTTGTTGCTTGTCCTCAAGACTACCTGTTTTTATTCATCAGTGAACATCTCAATGCCTATCTCTCTTTGTATGGATATTCACATTCATTTCTTTATTTTATTTTTGAGATTATAATTTACATTTCTCCCTTGCCGTTTCTCCCTCCAAACTCTCCCCAGTCTCCTTCATTAGGGCCATCTCTTTTTAAGTTTTTTTTTTTTTTTACTAATTGTTATTATATGCACTTGCATATATGCATATATGTACATATTACTAAATATACCCTGCTCAATCTATACAATGCTACCAGTATGTATATTTTCAGGACTGACTCTTCGATACTGAAGAACCAATCCATGTGCTCTTCCCTTGGGAAGGCCTTCTTGCCTGTCCCCAGCTTTCTTCAATTGCCTGTAGTTGTTTCTGTAGGGGCTGAGGTCTCATGGACTTTTTTACATCCAATTGTGCATGTCAGTTATTGCATGTATGTTTATACGTATGCAGCAAGATGCCACTATAGAGATAGCTATACATCCATACTTACTGCTGCTCTATTTGCAATAGCAAGGAAATGGAACCAGCCTAGAGGAGTAGATAATGATACTGTGGTGCAAATAAACAATGGGATTTTAATCGGCCATAATGAAAAGTAAAATTATGGAAATCTCAGAAAAACAAATGAAACGGGAATAGAATTTGTTAAGGCTACCCGGGCTCAGAATGACATAGTGTGCTCTTTCTCATATGCAGATTCTAGTTTCTAATTCTAAAATATAGATAAATTTACCTTTCTGTTATAAGAATTTTGCCTCTGTGTATGCGTATGTGCTGTGTGCATGCAGTGCTTGCAGAAGTTAGAAGAGGGTATCCAAGCCCCTGAAACTGGAGATACCATATAGGTGCTGGGAACCAAATTAGGATCTTTTGTAATAGCATCAAGTGTTCTTGACAATTTGTAATTTAAAAAATTTATTTTATTTTATTTTATTTTTATTAGATATTTTCTTTATTCACATTTCAAATATCCCCTTTCCTAGTTTCCCCTCTGAAAATCCCCTATTTCCCCCTCCCCCTACTTCCAAACACAACCATTCCTGCTTCCTGGCCCTAGCATTCCCATATCCTGGGGCATAGAACATTCACAGAACCAAAAGCCTCTCCTCCCATTGATGACTGACTAGGCCATCCCCAGATACATATGCAGCTAGAGCTATGACTCCCACTGTGTGTTTTCTTTGATTGTCCTAGGGAGTTCTGGGGGTACTGGTTAGTTCAAATTGTTGTTCCTCCTATGGGGCTACAAACCCCTTCAGCTCCTTGGGTACTTTCTCTAGATCCTTCATTGGGGACCCTGTGCTTCGTCCAATGGATGGCTGTGAGCATCCACTTCTGTATTTGTCAGGCACTGGCAGAGCCTCTCAGGAGACAGCATTTTCAGGCTTCTGTCAGCCTGATCTTGTTGACATCCACAATAGTGTCTGGGTTTGGTGGTTGTTTATGGGATGGATTCCCAAGTGGGGCAGTCTCAGGATGGTCATTCCTCTAGCCTCTGCTCTGAACTTTGTCTCTGTAACTCCTTCCATGGGTATTTTGTTCCTCCTAAGAAGGATCGAAGTATACAAACTTTGGTCTTCCTTCTACTTGAGTTTCATGTATTTTGCAAATTGTATCTTGGGTATTCTGGACTTCTGGGTTAATATGCACTTATCCGTGAGTGCATATCATATGTGTTCTTTTGTGATTGGGTTACCTCACTCAGGATGATATCATCCAGATCCATCCATTTGCCTACAAATTTGAAATTTTCATTGTTTTTAATAGCAGCACAGTACTCCATTGTGTAAATGTACCACATTTTCTGTATCCATTCCTCTGTTGAGGGACATCTGGATTCTTTCCAGCTTCTGGCTATTATAAATAAGACTGCTATGAATATACTGGAGCATGTGTCCTTATTACATGTTAGAGCATCTTCTGGGTATATGCCCAGTAATGGAATTGCTGGATCTTCTGGTAGTACTATGCCCAACTTCCTTTTTTTTTTAATTTATTTTTTTATTAGGTATTTTCCTCATTTACATTTTAAATGCTATCCCAAAAGTCCCCCATACCCACCCCCCCAATCCCCTACCCACCCACTGCCCCTTTTTGGCCCTGGCGTTCCCCTGTACTGGGGCATATAAAGTTTGCAAGTCCAATGGGCCTCTCTTTGCAGTGATGGCCAACTAGGCCATCTTTTGATACATATGCAGCTAGAGACAAGAGCTCCGGGGTACTGGTTAGTTCATATTGTTGTTCCACCTATAGGGTTGCAGTTCCCTTTAGCTCCTTGGGTAATTTCTCTAGCTCCTCCATTGGGGGCCATATGCCCAACTTTCTAAGGATCTGCCAAACTGATTTCCAGAGTGCTTATACCAGCTTGCAATCCCACTTGCAGTGGAGGAGTGTTCCTCTTTCTTCACATCTTGGCCAGCATCTGCTGTCACCTGAGTTTTTGATCTTAGCCGTTCTGACTGGTGTGAGGTGAAATCTCAGGGTTGTTTTGATTTGCATTTCCCTGATGATTAAGGATGTTGAACATTTTTTTTTAGATGTTACTGAGAATTCTTTGTTTAGCTCTGTATTCCATTTTTTAATAGAGTTATTTGGTTTTCTGAGAGTCTAACTTCTTGAGTTCTATGAATATATTAGATATTAGCCCTCTATCAGATTTAGGATTGGTAAAGATCTTTTCCTAATCTTTTGGTTGCCTTTTTGTCTTATTGACAGTGTCTTTTGCCTTACAGAAGCTTTGAAATTTTATGAGGTCCCATTTGTTAATTATTGATCTTACAGCACTAGCCATGGTTGTTCTGTTCAGGAATGTTTCCCTTGTGCCCATATGTTTGAGGCTCTTCCCCACTTTCTCCTCTATAAGTTTCAGAGTCTCTGGTTTTATGTGGAGTTCCTTGATCCACTTAGACTTGAGCTTTGTACAAGGAGATAAGAATGGATCAATTCGAATTCTTCTACATGCTAACTGCCAGTTGAGCCAGCACCATTTGTTGAAAATGCTGTCTTTTTTCCACTGGATGGTTTTTGCTCCCTTGTCAAAGATCAAGCGACCATAGATGTGTGGGTTCATTTCTAGGTCTTCAGTTCTATTCCATTGATCTACTTGTCTGTCACTGTACCAGTACCATAAAGTTTTTATCACAATTGCTCTGTAGTACAGCTTGAGGTCAGGCATGGTGATTCCTCCAGAGGTTCTTTTATTGTTGAGAATAGTTTTTCCTATCCTAGGTTTTTTATTATTTCAGATGAATTTCCAGATTGCCATTTCTAACTCCATAAAGAATTGAGTTAAATTTTTGATGGGGTTTGCATTGAATCTGTAAAATGCTTTCAGCAAGATATCCATTTTGACGATATTAATCCTGCCAATCCATGAGCATGGGTGATCTTTCCAAGTCTGAGATCATCTTCAATTTCTTTATTCAGAGGCTTGAAAGTTCTTATCATACAGATCTATCACTTGCTTAGTTAGAGTCACACCAAAGAATTTTATATTATTTTCGACTATTATGAAGGATGTTGTTTTCCTAATTTCTTTCTCAGCCTGTTTATCCTTTGTGTAGAGAAAGACCACTGATTTGTTTGAGTTAATTTTATATCCATCTACTTTACTGAAGTTGTTTATCAGGTTTAGGAGTTCTCTGGTGGAATTTTTGGGGTCACTCATGTATACTATCATATCATCTGCAAATAGTGATATTTTTACTTCTTCCTTTCCAATTTGTATCCCCTTGACCTCCATTTGTTGTCTAATTGCTCTGGCTAGGACTTAAAGTACTATATTGAATAGGTAGGGAGAGAGTGGGCGGCCTTGTCTAGTTCCTGATTTTAGTTGGATTGCTTCAAGTTTCTCTTCATTTAGTTTGATGTTGGCTACTAGTTTGCTGTATATTGCTTTTATTATGTTTAGGTATGGGCCTTGAATTACTGATCTTTATAAGACTTTTATCATGAGTGGGTGTTGAATTTTGTCAAATGCTTTCTCAGCATCTAATGAAATGATCATGTAGTTTTGTCTTTGAGTTTGTTTATATAATGGATTACGTTGATGGATTTCCTGATATTGAACCATCCTTGCATCCTTGGGTTGAAGCCTACTTGATCGTAATGGATGATCATTTTGATGTGTTCTTGGATTCCATTTGCAAGAATTTTATTGAGTATTTTTGCATTGGTATTCCTAAGGGAAATTAGTCTGAAGTTCTCATTTTTGTTTGATCTTTGTGTGGTTTAGGTATCAGAGTAATTGTGGCTTCATAAGAATGAATTGGGTACATTCTGTTTCTATTTTGTGGAATAGTTTGAGGAGCATTGGAATTAGGTCTTCTTTGAAGGTCTGATAGAACTCTGTACTAAATCCATCTGGTACTGGGCTATTTTTGGTTGGGTGACTATTAATGACTGTTTTTATTTCTTTAAAGGATATGGGATTGTTTAGATCATTAATTTGATCCTGATTTAACTTTGGTACCTGGTATCAGTTTAGAAAATTGTCCATTTCATCCAGATTTTCCAGTTTTGTTGAGTATATATAGGCTTTTGTGGTAGGCTCTGGTATTTCTTTTCTTTTTTTTTTCTCAGATTCTGTTATGTCTCTCTTTTCATTCCTATTTTGTTAATTAGGATACTGTCCCTGTGCTCTCTATTTAGTCTGGCTAAGGGTTTAATCTATCTTGTTGATTTTCTCAAAGAACCAGCTCCTGGTTTGGTTGATAGTTCTTTTTGTTTCCACTTGGTTGATTTAAGCCCTGAGTTTGATTATTTCCTGCCATCTACTCCTCTTGGGTGAATTTGCTTCCTTTTGTTCTAGAGCTTTTAGGTGTGTTGTCAAGCTGCTAGTGTATGCTCTCTCCACTTTCTTTTTGGAGGCACTCAGAGCTATGAATTTTCCTCTTAGGACTGCTTTCATTGTGTTCCATAAGTTTGGGTATGTTGTGGCTTCATTTTCATTAAACACTAAACAGTCTTTAATTTCTTTCTTTACTTCTTCCTTGACCAAGTTATCATTGAATAGAGTGTTGTTCAGCTTCAACATGTAATTGGGTTTTCTTTTACTTATGTTGTTTATTGAAGATCAACCTTAGTCTGTGGTGATCTGATAGGATGTATGGGATTATTGCAATATTTCTGTTGAAGCCTGTTTTGTGACTGATTATATGGTCAATTTTGGAGAAGGTACCATGAGGTGCTGAGAAGAAGGTATATCGTTTTATTTTAGGATAAAATGTTCTATTGATATCTGTTAAATCCATTTGTTTCATAACTTCTGTCAGTTTCCATGTGTCTCTGTTTAGTTTCTGTTTTCATGATCTGTTCATCTACAACAGTGGGAGTGTTGAGGTCTCCCCACTATTATTGTATGTGGTGCAATGTGTGCTTTGAGCTTTACTAGAGGGGTTTTTTGTTGTTGTTGTTTTTGTTTGTTTGTTTGTTTGTTTTTTTTAATGAATGTGGATGCCCTTGCATTTGGAGCATCGGTGTTTGAATTGAGAGTTCATCTAGGTAGATTTTTACCTTTGATGAGGATGAAGTAATCCTCCTTGTCTTTTTGATAACTTTAGGTTGAAATTCAAATTTATTCAATATTAGAATGGCTACTTCAGCTTGTTTCTTGGGACCATTAGCTTGGAAAATTATTTTCCAACCTTTTACACTGAGTTAGTGTCTGTCTTTGTCCCTGAGGTGGGTTTCCTGTATGCAGCAAAATGTTGGGTTCTGTTTATGTAGCCAGTCTGTCAGTGTATGTCTTTTTATTGGGGAATTGAGTCCACTCATATTAAGAAATATTAAGGAAAAGTAATTGTTGCTTCCTGGTTTTGTTGTTGTTGTTGTTGTTGTTGTTGTTGTTGTTAGAGTTAGGATTCTGTTCATGTGGCTGTCTTCTTTTAGGTTTGTTGAGAGATTACTTTTTTGCTTTTTCAAGTTTATAATTTCCATCCTTGTGTTGGAGTTTTCCCTTTATTATCCTTTGAAGGGCTGGATTCGTGGAAAGGTAGCATGTAAATTTGGTTTGTCATGGAATACTTTGGTTTCTCCATCTATGGTAGTTGAGAGTTTTGCTGGGTATAGTAGCCTGGACTGTCATTTGTGTTCTCTTAGGGTTTGTATGAAATCTGTCCAGGATCTTCTGGTTTTCATAGTCTCTGGTGAGAAGTCTGGTGTAATTCTGATAGGTCTGCCTTTATATGTTAATTGACCGTTTTTCCTTTACTGCTTTTAATATTCTCACTTTGTTTAGTGCATTTGGTGTTTTGATTATTATGTGACAGGAGGAATTTCTTTTCTGGTCCAGTCTATTTGGAGTTCTGTAGGCTTCTTGTATGTTCATGGGCATCTCTTCTCTCTTTAGGTTGGTGAAGTTTTCTTCTATAATTTTGTTGAAGATATTTACTGGCCCTTTAAGTTAAAAATTTTCATTCTCATCTATACCTATTATCCTTAGGTTTGGTCTTCTCATTATGTCCTTGATTTCCTGGATGTTTTGAGTTAGGATCTTTTTGCATTTTGCATTTTCTTTGATTGTTGTGTCAATGTTTTCTATGGAATCTTCTGCACCTGAGATTCTCTCTTCCATCTCTTGTATTCTGTTAGTGATGCTTGCATCTATGGCTCCTGATTTCTTTCCTAGGATTTCTTTCTCCAGAGTTGTCTCCCTTTATGATTTTTTTATTGTTTCTACTTTCATTTTTCGATCCTGGATCATTTTGTTCAATTCCTTCACCTGTTTGCTTGTGTTTTTCTGTAATTCTTTAAGGGATTTTTGTGTTTCTTCTTTAAGGGCTTCTACCTGTTTACCTGTGTTCTCCTATAATTCTTTAAGGAATTTTTGTGTTTCCTCTTTAAGGGCTTCTACCTGTTTAGCTGTGTTCACCTGTATTTCTTTAAGAGAGTTATTAATGTCCTTCTTAAAATCCTCTATCAGCATCATGAGATATGATTTTAAATATGAATCTTGCTTTTCCAGTGTGTTGGGGTATCCAGGACTCACTGTGGTGGGAGTACTGGGTTCTGATGATGTCAAGTAGTCAAGTTTGTAAGATTCTTGTGTTTGCCTTTCACCATCTGGTAATCTCTGGTGTTAGATGTTCTTGCTGTTTCTGGCTGGACCTCTTTCCTCCTGTGAGTCTGTAAGCCTGTGTCAGCACTTCTGGGAGACCAGTGCACAGAGTGCTGAGGATCAGCCCCACCTCCTAGGTACAGATGTAGGCCAGTAGGACCCTGTCCCAGAAGATCTGCTGCTTCTGAGGCCTGTGCTCTCCTGAGTGGACTGGCCTTAGTGAGTCACCGGAGAGAAAGTGGTGACCTTCCTTGAGTCCTGGGGTCAGAGCACTCTCTGGAAGGAAGCTGTCCTCTGGCAGGGAAGGTGCACAGAGGACTGAGGATCAGCTCTACCTCCTGACTGCAGGTGTAGGCCCATAGGATACTGTGCCACGACAATTTGTAATTTTTATATGTGGGTGTCTATATACCAGTAGATATGGGTAGAGGTCAGAGACTAAATAAGGGTCATGAAAAGAAGAAAGAGGCTTTAAGAGTTGGGGTGAGATGGGGCTTGAGAGATGGCTCAACAGTTAAGAGCACTGGCTGCTTTTCCAGGTCCTGGATTCAATTCCCAGCAGCCATATGGTGGCTCACAACAGTTTTTTTTAATGGGATCTGATGTCTGCTTCTGCTATATTTGAAGATAGCAACAGTGTATTCATATACATAAAATAAATAAATTAATCTTTTTTAAAAAGTTTGGGGCTTGTTTTATTGACTATATCCTTTGCCTTACAGAAGCAAATCTGCAACATACAGATTGGGGGAAAATCTTTACTAACCCCACATCTGGTAGAGGGCTAATATCCAATATATATAAAGAACTCAAGAAGCTAACCACCAAAAAACCAAATGACCCAATCAAAAAATGGGGTATAGAAATAAACCAAGAATTTGCAACAGAGGATTCTTGAATGGCCAAGAAGCACCTAAAGAAATGTTCAAAGTCCTTAGTGATCAGAGAAATGTAAATCAAAACAACCCTGAGATCTGCCTTACACCAACCAGCATGACTAATATCAAAACCTCAGGTGACAGCACATGTTGGTGAGGATGTGGAGAAATAGGAACACTCCTCCATTTCTGGTGGGATTGCAAACTGGTACAACCACTCTGGAAATCAATCTCAAGGTTCCTCTGAAAATTGGAAATAGATCTACCTGAAGATCCAGTAATACTGCTCTTAGGAATATACACAAAAAATGACCCACCATGCCACAAGGACACATGTTCCATTATGTTCATAGCAGCCTTATTTGTGATAACTAGAAGCTGGAAACAACCCAGATGTCCCATGACAGAAGAATAGATACAGAAAATGTGGTTCATTTGTACAATGGAATACTACTCAGCTATTAAGAATGAGGACATCCTGAGTTTTGCAGGCAAATGGTTGGAACTAGAAAATATCATCCCGAGTGAGGTAACTCAGACCCCAAAAGACATGCATGGTATGTAGTTACTAATAAGTGGATATTAGCCAAAAATTTTAAAAGTACAGAATACCCAAGATACAGTACATAGAACTCAAAAAGTTTAACAAGCTGAAGGGCCCAAGTGAGGACTCCTCAGTCCCATTTGGGAGGGAGAAGAAAGCAATCAGGAGGTGGGGAAGGATGGAGGGACCTGAAAGGAAAAGTGGATGGGGAGGTGGGAAGAGGAGAACGTGATCTGGTATTGGGTGAGGGAAACTGGCTGAAGCCCTGAGGGACAGCAGAAAGAATGAAAACGGGCAACTTTGGGAAGATGAGAGACTCTCAGAGCTCAAAGGGAGGGACCTTAGATGAAATGTCTGATAGTAGGGAGCGAGCACTTATAGAGCCCACTTCCCAGCAGGAAGACAGGGCATCAAGTGAGGGAGGGGATTACCATTCCTACAGTCACAAGTCTGACCCATAATTGTTCCGGTCTGAAAGAACTGCAGGGATGGAAATGGAGAAGAGCCTGAGTAAAAGAAGGTCCAGCAACAGGCCCAAAGTGGGATCCAGCTCAGGGGGAGGTCCCAAGGCCTGACACTATTATTGAGGCTATGGAGAGCTCACAAAAAGGGACCTATCATGATCACACTCTGAAAGACCCAACAAGCAGCTAAAAGGTTCAGATGCAGATATTTGCACCCAACCAATGGACAGAAGCTGATGACCCCTGTGGTTCAATTAGGGAAAGGCTGGAAGAAGCTGAGAAGGAGGGTGACCCTGTAGGAGTACCAGCAGTTTCAAGTAACCTGGACCCCGGAGATCTCTTAAACACTGGACTACCAACCAGGCAGCATACACCGGCTGATATGAGACCCCCAATATACAGCAGAGGACTGCTGGGTCTGGGTACAGTCAGAGAAGATACACCTAACCCTCAAGAGACTGGAGGCCCCAGGGAGTTTAGAGATCTGGTTGGGTGGGTAGTGGGTGGTGGGGGCATCCTCATGGAGACAAGGGGTGGGAAGGAGGTATGGGATGTGGAGCAGTCTGAGGGTGCATGGGGACTGAGAATAAAATCTGGAGTGTAAAAATAGATAGATAGATAGATAGATAGATAGATAGATAGATAGATAGATAGATAGACAGACACAAAAGTGTTGGGGCAAGGAGGATCACAGAGCATGTGAATATGGGAAGGAGAGTACTGGGAAGGATGGGTTTGAGCTGGAATGTGGAGACATGGAAGTCAAGGAGAACAGAGGGTATGGGGAAGGATCAAAGGAAATGCATTACTACATAGGAAAATGCAGTAAGGAAATCATTTACTTCATATGCCAATTATATGCCATAAGGTTGCTAATTAAAAATAAAATGGAATAAAATTATATTAAATGTACTAGTATGGTATGTGTGTGTGCATGCATGTATGTGTGTGTTTGTGTGTGTTTGATTATATACCTATCATATTACATCCAAAGTTAGGTGACATGGCTCATTATTAGCATCAGAAACAATACACTGAAATCTGAATAATTTTATTCTCCACTTCACTTCTTATTATTAGAATGTGCACATGCAGAAATTGCATTCTCAGTTGTGAGCATTAGCACAATCAGTTTCTTTTTATTCCCTTAACACCCCCCTCTGTGGAATTCTACCCACCCTCACATCAGGATAGAACTTGTGATCATCAGCAATCCCTTAGGAGAGCTACAAACTCTGAGTACACTCTGCCATAATCACAGGCTTCCACCAAGCTTAGTAGCATGCTCATGTTGGCACTGAAGGTGTGACAACAGAATCGCAAATTAAAGGCCATACTGGGCTGTATAGTAAGACTTAGTCTCAAAATAAACTAACAAATGTGCATCTGTTTAGTTTTATAGATTTCCTATGAGTGTGGAATCTATGTGAGGGCAGAGACTTGAGTTGTTTTACAGTAGCAGACATAGGTATATGCCCCATGAATGCTGGATGAATGAACCCACAAGAGTCTGAATGAAGCATCCTGTCCCTGACTGTAAACCTCCTTGTATCCTATGGCTGGAGTGATGGCTCAGTTGGTAAGGTGCCCAATGTGCAAGCATGAGGGTCTGAATTAAATTTACAACATTCATGTAAGAGCCAGGCATAGTGAAGTGTGTTTGAAATTCCACCCCTGGGGAATCAGAGGAGAATCTGTGCAGCCAACTAATCTGTAAATTTAGCATAACTGGCAAGTCCAAGATCCCATGGAGAAAGCCAGTCTCAGAAAAATAATATAGGCAACTTCAGAGGAGCAGTACCCAAGGCTGACCTCTTGTTATTTGACTTAAGATCAAGAAGACAGGTTTGACCTCTCATCCTCAAGAAGCCAATTAAAAGAATCAAGTCAATAGTGAAAGGGGGAAAAAGATTTATTCAATATGTCCACATTGGGAAGAGGGGAAGAGAGAGATCCAGCAATAACTGGAAGTCTGTCTTTAGGGTCCTGGCATGAAGTTAAAGTTTAAGTAGAGGACCAGAGGTATACATGTCTAAGCAGTTATCATTTGTTTTTAGCAATCCTCTGCTGCAAGGTGGTCTGGCAAGTTGCAAATCTCTTTTGGGAGACAGGTGTCTATCTCATTGGCCCAGGCTTTAAGCCTCTCTTGTCCAAGTATAAGATTACTGGGAGAATTTTAATTTCCTGGGATCCTTTCTTTTAATAGTCTGAAAGCCCAAGCTCTGGACACAAGTGTCTGTATAGAATGTCTTCATCTTGACAGTCCAGTTGCACTCTAGTGTACCCATATGCAGATATGCACTCACACATACCTGAATGCGCATGGTGCCTTACATGCCAAAATCTAATCTTCTCTCTGACTCTCATTGTACTACAATGTGGTCCCTGTCCTTTTGGTTCTCATGTCCTACCATGTTGACAGGCTGGCAGGATGGAAGATAGAAAGGGTGGCTGCTTTAGAAACAGCCAGTCAGCTTCCTGTAGAAGAAAACTGTAGTAGCCTCAGTACTAAGTCATACTTTGTTCAAGTAATGGCTCTCTTTACAGGTCACTCTTTGCATTCTGGGAGACCCTCAAAAGCCTGGGAGAGAAGCAATGAGAAGGGCAGTCTCTCTTCATCACCATAACAGGACTGAGTTTGAAGCTTGAAACTTCCAGCATTATAATTTCCAATTCAGTAGCTGATTATGGGTGAACTGTGGGTGCACTGCTTTGTAAAGATGTGCTCTCTAAATGCATCTGAACAGGCTGTTTCTTCCCTCTGATACATCTGACTCCCCACTGTTCTGGGTGATAGAAATATATATAGTCCTGGTCAACCATGAACATTTTTATACATTTATCCACAAATTCAGCCAATTTTCTACTGTGAACTTGGTTTACTTCATACTTCACTTCCTTTAATGAAGGTTCCCCTAAGTTTATCAATCTAATTAATGACTTAGCTCTGCTGAGAGAGAGAGCTATCAAGACTTAGTCTTTTGCTCATTCCAGGTATATTAGGAGGTTGACCAGCTGTCTGTTTTCTTAATTACATTTTTACTGGATACTAATCTCTCTCTCTCTCTCTCTCTCTCTCTCTCTCTCTCTCTCTCTCTCCTCTCTCTCTCCCCTTTCTCTCCTCTCACATTTTTAATTCTCATAAAATAAATTAAAATTGATCAGAGTCAGAACATGGATTCTGACAGACTTAACAAGCCTGTCTTAGGTGCCTGCCTATAACAGGTCAATTAAACAAATAAACAGTAGTGTAAAGCGGAAAGGGGATATTTATTTAATGTGTATAGATTGAGAGGAGGAAAAATGAAGTCTTACTAAGTCACTCTTCATGGTCTAATTTGAGGTTTAGGTTTAAATAGAGGAAAAGACATTTACATGGCTCAGCAGTCCGTGTTAAGGTGAATTTTAGCCACCATCATCTCAGTTCCATTCTTTTCCTTATGGTTCCTTGACAAGTTGCCAGCATCATGTGAAATCTTTCCAGGAAAGATAATCTCCCCCTCTGGCTGGCAGCAGGCTGTAGCCATTTTCTTCTCACAGCATGGGATGTCTGGCCAAATTTCAATTTCTTGGAGTCCATTGTTTTAATAATCTGATGGCCAAAGGGAGGATTCAAGAGTATCTTCAGAGTATATTTCTTGGACAGGATGGTTACAAGCCAAGAAACTCAACTTCAGCTCTGAGAAGTAGCCTGGTCTCCTTGGAGACTTCAGGGACATGTGAAAAAGTGAGGCATCAGGTGACCCCATGAGAGTACCCATTCAGCTGAGATGAACACACACTGTCTCCTACTGAGCTTGTTAGAGCACCAATTACATAGACTATATTAATACCCCTGAGAGGCTTCCTCCTTTCACTCCACATAGTGAGAAAAATGTCGCTTCTCCCTCTCAGCAAGTGTCACTGTCCAGGAGGGGAGGAGGGAGGAAAAGTCTCTTAATTTACTCCACTTCATACAAAAAGAAAAGGATGCTTCCCAGAACCAATTTGGTCCCAGAAAATATGTACCAGGGTCATACATATTGCCCATATTCAAGGTCACATAGTCCTTCCCTCAGCTCAGGATGTATCATTACAAGGTCCCAAGATAGGCATACAAGGACTTAGGAAGATGGTAGCCAAAAGGGAATTCATGGTCTTTTGAGTCCATCTCCTAAATCTTGGAATTATACACATGTACCACCATGCACAGCTGGATGCTAGGTATTGTCAAATGCTTCTTCTGCATGATTTGAAAAGCTCACTGGCTTTTAAACTTTTTCCTCTCTCTCTCTCTCTCTCTCTCTCTCTCTCTCTCTCTCTCTCTCTCTCTCTCTCTCTCTCTCTGTCCTCATTATATATTTCTTGTGTGTGTGTGTCCGTGGGCACATGCACATATGCTCAACTGCAATGGCACATGTGTGGAGGTCAGAGGACAACTTGAAGAAGCTTGTTCTCTCCCTCCAAAATGTGGGTTCTGGAGGTTGACCTTTGGTGGCCAGGCTTTGTGGAAATTGCCTCTTCCAGATGAGCCATCTCATCAACTCCTCTAATGTTCACTTTTAACCATAAGTGACATGAGTTTGAAGACCACTTGCTGAAAATCTAGCATTAGAATGGCTGTTTAAGATTCTGTTTCTCCTCCACATTCTCTTATTCCTTGTCTATGACAACCCTCCCTGTCCCTCTTCAAACTTCTATCCAAGTAATATACTTAAAATACAAATAATGGAATCTTGAGAGAGTTGGCTCAGCAGTTAAGAGCACTTGCTTCTCTTAGAAAGTATCTGAGTTCAACTCTAAGAATCCATGAGGGCAGCTGGAAACTGTAAATTTTGCCCTAGGGGATCTGACACCCTCTTCTGAACTCCAAGGTCACCTGCACTCATAGGTGTATGTGTATATGTGCATGTGTCCATGGACACAGGACACACACACACACACACACACACACACACACACACAACTAGGCATAAAAATTAATCTCAAAAAATGAAAGCATGGTCAACTCAACTTAGCTGTCTACTGCTTGCAGGAAAGGAATCCATCACTTTAGTCAAATTTATAATACAAGGTCCATCAAGTTATTTATCCAATCTACTGCTGTACAAGATCTCCCACTACTTTCCTAAACACAAAAACAAAAACAAACAAGCAAACAAACAAACCAGAACAATTGGACAACTATGAACATCTGATGTTAAGGAAATCACTAATTCCCAACCTTCGTGACTTTTCCTACAATATCTTAGCCCATTTGTGTTCTCTCCCTCTCCCTCCTTTACAGTCTAGGTTTAGAGTCAATGCTTCTCTCAGTTTCTACTCATTGTATGCTATCATCTGTTCAGACTTGCTTCCAATCCTGTATAATCTCGCATGATGGTACTCTGAGATGTATGACAGTTTCCCTGGGGAAAGACACCCAGGATCCAAATGCTGGGCAGAAAGCACGGACAAAACCAACTCAATCAAATATTGACAGATTGCTTTCCAGAACCACACTCTTTCATCTCAGACACATTTGGCACTGCTTAGCTTTCTAAATTTCCCAGCGTGATAGAAATGAATTACCATGATTTTGAACGTGCTGTCATGTGCTCCTTGGCTTTGAAATTCCACTCCATTCATTTCTGGTTTCTATCCTTTGCTCTTGCCTTCTTTACTTATCATTTTTCTATGCATCCTTCTTTTAAATGTTGATTTTTTTTTACTTTAGTTGTGTGCATGCACACATACATGTATTTGTATATGTACATGTGTCTATATACACGAATGCAGGTATTCCTGGAGGCCAGAAAAGGTTGTCAGATCTCTTGGAGCTGGAATTACAGATGGTTGTACATCTAGCTTGATGTAGATGATGGGAAGAGAACGTTGGTCCTTTGGAAGAACAGCAAGTGCTCTTAACTATCAAGGCATCTTTTCAAATCCTCCCATGTATACTCATCACATGAACTCAGTTTAAATGAAATCACTTCTCTGAAGAGTTTTTGGATTACCCCTAGTTAATTTCAGATCCCCCTTCTGAGTATCCTTAGCACTTTTATACTATACACATATACTCATGCACACAAAATACACACATGCACACCTATATGTGTGCAGTTATATGTACAGACAGACATGTATACGTATCGGAATACAATGTCATCCTCTTATGAGATAGCTTTTCTATTTTCTCTCTCTTACTAGAAAATTAAACTGAAATAGACAGTTAAAAGAACTTAAGTATTGGAGAATATAGCATAGTGTTTGGCACAAAGCTTGGTCTCATTTATTATTAATGATGCTTTTTGCAGAGCTGGGGTTAAAACCAGGGCCTTTAAAATGGTAGGCAAGTGAAGTACCTACCACTTATCTACACCATAGTCTTTAATTACTCATGACACAAAAATGAACAGATTTCTGTAAGATATATGTTAAAATTTGGAGGGGGGTTGTGAAGATGGCTCAGTGATTAAAAGCACTTGCTGCTCTTTCAGAATACTGGAGTTTGGCTCACAGATGCCTGTCACTCCAGCTCCAGAATTCCAATGCCTCTGTGGGTATGTCACTTATATGTCCGCGCGTGCGCGCGCACACACACACACACCCCATATAAATATTCTATCTTAATTAATTAATTAATTAATGCTCTCTGGAATATGACTGGGTCAATGGATTCGTGGCTAATGTGCTTCTCATGAAAGCATGAAAATCTCAAATCTTCTGAATTCACTCAAAAGCTATATGCTAGCTTATTATTTTTTGTGGGACTCCTAACAGTGGGAGTAAGGCTGTCTCTGACTCTTTCACCTGATCTCGCAACCGCTTTCCTCCTACTGGGTTGCCTTGCCTAGCCCTGATATGAGGATTTGTGCTTAGTCTTATTGTAACTTGTTATATCATGTTTGGTTGATATCCCTGGGAAGCCTGCGCCTTTCTGAATGGAAATGGGGGAGGAATGGAAATAGGGTAGAGGAAATGTATATAGGGGAATTGAGAGGAGTGGAGGAAGGGGCAATTCTGGTCAAGATGTATTATATGAGAAACAGTTTCTCTACCTTTTAAAAAAGCTGCGTGTGGGTGCACATTCCTCTGTAAGCCTGCTGCTCCTGTGAAGAAAAGGGAGATAGAAACAGGAGACTCTTAGGACACACACACACACACACACACACACACACATACATACACACACACACACATACACACACACACACACACACACACACACACACACACACACACACACACCAACTAGCACTCCATTTGCAACAGTGAATGACAAGAAACTCCATTTTAAATAAGGTGGATGGTAAGGATTGGCACACGAGGTTTTCTTGTGACTTCCACACCTGTGCTGTGGCATACACACACAGCACACAACACTCAAGTTAAATTTTTTTTCCAGGATAAAGTCACCTAAGAACTGAAGTGGAATATGATGGAGTATTATAGACCTCAGTGTCTGATGCACACTCAAACACCTGGCCCTTTGGAGCTGCCACTAAGCTTTGCCAGCTTTCTGATCTGCATCCATGTGCATTTACAGTTTTTGCTGGGCCAAAGGTGTAACTGTGCACACAGGTGATTGTAGTGACAGATCTGTAAACATAACATCTCAAGTTGACTGTCAGAGGCATTCACATCAGTTTGCAAAATCCACTGTTCCAATTAGAGGTGCCATCTTGAGTAGACTGCATTCAGAGCTCCAGAATTGCTCAAAGGCAAAATGAACTCACCTAAAAGATTCAGTGTCATAGGCTGAATGGTCAAATGGACCTCTTTTGCCAAAGAAGGAAGTTTCCATTCCCAATGCCTAGTGAGCACATTCAGGGCTAGTCTTTGGGCTCCATAATTAAAGAATAACCCTGGCTTTACCCAGTGTCACTCACAAACTCACTGCAGCTGTGGTTACCTGCAAAAGATTTGGGGCAAGATTAATTGGGTCCCTCAACATTTCATCATGGATGGGAGAGGAGCCATGAAGCCCCACCCCTCCCTGAGAACTGATTGTCAGTTAATTGTTGCATGGAAGGGGTTTCGTTTTCCTCAGTGCCACTGGTAAAGTTGCCCTTGCTCCAGTAAATAACCCCTGACCCATGCTTGAGCAAACGACTTTAAGTAAACTCTGTGTGTCATACATAGAAAGAAGATGCGAAAATAAGAAGGGGGTTTGCTGAAAAGAAGGGTTCCAGAAGGGGAGGATAGAGCATATAAAAGGTGGGTGGGTTGAAAACGACTAAAATTCTTTATATAGATGTATGGAGGTTTCAAACAATAAAAAGATTTTTAAAAAATCAGTAGATTGTGTACTTAAATTCCTCAGTGTACTACAGAAACATTATAGCTACAAATATATGTCATCATTATGGGCTGACAATATATATTAAAATGAAACATAAAATTCTGTTGTGTATGGTGCCACATGTATTTAATCCCAGCATTTGGGAGGCAGAAGTAGGTGGATCTCTGTGAGTTTGAGGTTAGTCTGGTCTACTTATCAAGTTCCAGACAAGTGAGACCCAGTCAAAATAAAATAAAATAAAATAAAATAAAATAAAATAAAATAAAATAAAATAATAAAATAATGAATGTACTTTAACATTCCCATGGCTAATCAAGTCTAGTAAATGGGATTAAACTCAGACGTCTGCTTGCAAACCTCTAGATTCAATCATCTGTCCATGTCTTTTCAGGGTATATCAGAGGGATGACTAGTATGTTAGGGCGAGGTCAGGAGGTTTGAAGTAGTTAGTTCTCAAGAACAGCCTGCATTATAAATGAAGACAGTGAGATGCTACCACTGACTTGTGCATACCAGGCTTCGTAGTGTACCATTCCTGCTTGTAAAATGCATTCCAGAAATCACACTCAGGAAGCTGAGTTAGGAGAATCACACATTTGAGGTCATCTTGAGATACCCAGCAAGTCTAAGTCCTGCCTGAGTCTTACCCGTCTTTTATGGTAAGACCCTGCCTTCAAGGGGGCGGGGAACCCTAGCATCTACTGCAGATAAAAACGCCCAGAAACTTAGGATGAAGATGCCCTCAGTTTGATAAGGGAATATAAATAAAAGCCACCGGTTGGGTCTTACCTGGAAAAGATGACCTCTGTTCCTATAGGATGAGAACAAAATTGCTCTCATGGGACTTTGCAGATGTAAAATGAAGTACAAAACTAAGAGATGGAAGATACCCAGATGAGAACGGACAAAGTAAAGCTATTTCTATTTGTTTTGACACTCCAGAGAATGATCCATGCAGCCATGCTTTTAAATAAGTGAGTTTATTAAATACAAAGAAAATCAAAGTAAAATGAATGGATGACAAGTAGACAAACAGATTAGAAGGGAGGGAGGGAAGCCATACACCAAATTACGCATCCTAAACACCCAACATGAGTCAACTGGGAAAGCCCCTTTAAAACAATCAACTGGAATTCCCAGTAGAGTCCCAGGCAGTGTCCCCTAGGGTGAAGCTTCCAAGTAAAAGAACAAATAGTAATATATAAAGAAGACAACATCAAATTTTGTGCTCATACATTCAGCAGAAATGACTAGGAAGCCTGAGACAGTTGGGTGGAGTTTCCCATTGAACTTTCTCTCCATGGCTGAATTTTCAGGTTCTCTCTCCCACTGTAGACACTTTTATATTACAGAGTAAACACTAGTGATCTTTGTTGGAAATGGTCTACCTTCCAGCTGTTCTCAAGCAGACGATGGGTTTTACTATTGGCTTGTTTTGCTGCTCTCTTCCATTCTAGTTAGAGTTATTGCATGGGTATGGGGGGATAGGATAAGATGAGGGGTGGCAGCTAAATACCAAACAAGGGACCTTGGAGGACACTTTGCGACAATCATGGGTCTGAACTGAACCCTGCATCTAGAGCTAGCTTCTCAGCAAGGTCAAACAGTTACTGGTGTAGTGTACATTACATTACTATAAATTATATGGTTGCTAATAGAGAAAATAGGGTCAAATATTTCCCAAACCTAGCAGCAACTGAGTTTGGCATGGTTGCAGGACATAAAGCCAACATATAAAAATCAGTCATGATGTTAGGCACTATAAAGGAGTAATAGAAACAATATTTTTAAAACATCATTTTAAGTGTATGTGTGTGCATGCATGCATGTTTTCATGTGAAGGCAGTGCCCGTGAAGGCCAGAAGATGGCATCAGACCCCCTTGAGCTGCACTTTGAAGTGGTTGGGAGTAGCCTGATATGGGCGCTGAGATTCACATGCAGATCCTCTGGAAAAGCAAGCAGTATGCACTCAACCAAGGCTGACCTATTCCTTCAGCCTCAAAAACTTAAATGTTATAAAACCTATTAGCAACTATAAAATACATGAACTACTTAAAGGAAATATGACAAAATACGACAAAGGAAAGATCTGTATTTGAAAGGCTAAGAAATACTGAGATGAATCAAAGACTTAAATAGATGAAGAAATACGTTGTGTTCACATGTCATACGACTAGATATAATTAAGCTGTCAACTCTCTCTAAATTGATATATACATTCAATACAATCCTAATTGAATCCCTGTGATTTTTTTCCTTAGAAATTGATTCATTATGAAATTCACATGGAAATGCAAAATAGCTAGAATTGCCAAATCACTCTGGGAAAGAGAAACAGAGCTAGAGGACTAATGTTATTTTATTTAAAAACTTAAAGTTACAGTAATCAAGATATGGGGAATTGATGTAAAATACACAATTAGATTAAGGAAACAATGGAGAAAGGACATTCTTGCCAAAAGTAACCCTGGAAGGGCTGGAGAGTGGGCTCAGTGGTTATGAAAGTGCACTGTTCTGGAAGAGGGCTCAAGCCTAGGTCTCAGCAGGCACATGGCAGCTCATAGCTGTCTATAATCCCAGATCCAGGGGATCTGATGCCATCTTTTGGTCCCCATATGCACCTGAACACATATGACATATATTCACACAGTGGTGTTCTCTCTCTGTCTCATAGCATATAGAAAATATATCTAAGATGGATCTTGCAACAGAGTGTCAAGCCTAAATCTACAAGACATTTTTAAAAAAAACATAGAAGAAACTCATCGTGAACATAGGTTAACCAAAAAAGCCAAAAAAAAAAAAAAAAAAAAAGAATCTAGCTATGAGCTATTATACCAAAGATACCACCTTTAAAAATACCTAAAAATTATTCTTCCAAAGAATCATATCTTCTGCTGTTTAAAAGCTACTATTAAATTGAATTGACAAACACAATAAAGATGGATCTCAAAATTGCTCTACTGAGTGAAAGGAGATGGAGAGGATTGAGTATATACTAAATTAGGTGTGGTTCCATCACTCAGCAGGAAGATAGTTCTTAAGAGTTCAAAGTCAACATGGTTCCCCCCTCTCTCACACACACCACTATTTTCTGCTGTGTGTGTGTGTGCATGTGTGTGTGTGTATGAGAGAGGGGGGGGAGAGAGAGAGGGAGAGAATAATAGAAGAACAGAGAGCCATACAAACATACACACAACTCATAGAGATGACAAATATGGTGGTAAGCTTTTATTGTCAACTTGACACAAGCTAGATTCACCAGGGAAGAAAGTCACAGTGAGGCATTGTCTAGATTGGGTTAGCCTGCAGACATGCCTGTGAAGACACAGTCCACTATAGGTGTCACCATTCCCTATAGAGTAGGTTTGAACCACCAAATAAAAATGAGGATGGAGAACTGAGGACTACCATGCATATACTCATTGCTCTCTATTTCTGATTATAGAAGTGATATGACCAATTTTCTCAAGTTCCAACTGCTTTGAATTTCTGCCATGATGGAAAGTATCTTGGAATGGTGAGCCAAATAGATCCTTTCTCCCACAAGTTATTTTGTCAAGGTGTTTGTATCACATCAATAGGAAACAAACAAACAAACAAACAAAAAATCCAAAGACAATGATCACATTCATTATATGTATTGTTTTCATATGTAATTTCATATACCAACATTCATGAAAGAAAGAACTTTAAATCGAGGAAACTCATTATGCTAATCCTGCTTCAACCAATTGTAAGTATCTTAAATAATAGAGTTAAGATAAAAATAAATAATACCAGAAGCAGGAGATTCTGGGTAATAGAAACCAAAGGGAAGCCAGTATCACAGGAAAGTCGTGTCCAGAACTGTAGTAGTGGCTTGAAGTTCAGACACTGGGAAGATTGTACTGAGCTGTATAAAAAGGCAAGCTGAGGGTGAGCCTGTGAAGAGGGCTTCTCTAAGTTTTCTGTTTCAAGTTTCTGCTTGAATTTCTGCTCTAATTTCTATCAGTGGCATCTAATTTCTAATCTGCAAACTGAAATAAATGCTTTCCTTCCTTAAATTGTTCTTGCTCCGTGTTTTACCACAGCAGCAGAAAGAAAACGAGAGTAGCATTGCCTTATTCAACATCTAGTAGACATAGGCACAATATTGCTGTAGGTTGACTGTGGAATCTCCCCCACAGGCTCTTGTGATATATGCTTTTTCCCACTAGGTGGTGCTACTTTGAGAGTCTGGGAGACCTTTAGGAGGTTGGGCACAGCTATAGGAAGTAGGTCAATGAGGGAGGTTCTGTACGGCATATTATCATTATCCTTACCTGGCACTTTCTCTTCTCTACTCTTCTTTCCCTCTCCTCTTTCCCCCTTCCTTTATCATCTCCTTCTCTGACACTCTGTCTCTTTGCATATCCCTCCCTCCCTCCCTTCCTCCTTCTTCCCCCTCTTCCCTGTTCAGGCATAATATAAACTGCCCTAATGCTATGCCTTCCTTTCATGATGGACTGAGTCTCCTGGAGGCATGAGACCAAAAAATCTATGAAATCAAACATGGAAATTACATTTCTCATATCTTCCCTTTCAATTGAGTTATTTTATGTATGTGTATGACTCTCTCTCTCTCTCTCTCTCTCTCTCTCTCTCTCTGTGTGTGTGTGTGTGTGTGTACACTTATATGTGGACACTTCCATGTGTCCATATGGAGGCCAATGCACAGCCTTAGATGCCATTCCTCAGGAGCCACATTCCTCTCTTAAATCATCTATCAAGTAATGTTGTCATTTTAAGAAAAAAGCTAATAAAAACAATTATTATCACTTTGGAGGTTGGAGGCAGGGGGATCAAAAGTTCAAGGCCAGATAGTGTATACAATGAAATCAAGGCCAGTTTGGTCCATGGGAGACCTTGCCTCAGAAAAAGAAACGCAGCTATTAAAATTTGAATTAGCTCAAATTGTACATCATTCTTTATGTGTTCACAAGTGTCCAAGACAGTACTTCCCCACAGGGGCTTTAGAGTTACAAAGAAATGCTAGTAAGGAGGTGGGTTTGCAAGTATAAAACATAAATAGAAAGTATAAATAATGGTTGTCTATTTGTCTTAGTATTCTCTATATATTCAGGGCCTTCTTTGGTTTGCAGCTCCTTGGAACATGAAAATTATATTTCTCATATCTTCCCTTTCAATTGAATTATTTTATTTATGTGTGTGTGTTTATGTGTGTTCAGATCACTCCCATGTGTTTGCCCATATGGAAGGCAATGGGCAGTCTTGGATGGCATTGCTCAGGAACCACACACCTTGTTCATCTGAGACAGTATCTCTTGCTGGCCTGGAACTCACCAAGTAGACTAAACTCACTAGCCAAGGAGCCCCATGAACAACGACTTGTGTGGGTTTTTATTTGCGGGTTCTAAGGATCAAATACAGGTCCTCATGCTAGCAAGGTGAATACTTTACTGACTAAGCTTGCTGGAGTTTTCTTTAGTCTTTTCTCTCAACAGATATTTTTTATCAGAACAGATTGGGAATGTAGGGGAAATGGGAGTGATTATTGATGGACTATGAATGATGGATGAGAGTGGGTGAGTATAAGGTTGCAATGACATTTTGCAGTATGCCACAGATACTACATTACCAACTACCTGCTTTTCTGAATTCATCCATGATGCCCTTTGTTTGTGCCTTATCTTTGATGACCAAGTTCAGGAGCATCTCATTCCCTGCATCAGAGGCTGGAGAGATGGCTCAGCAAAGTGCTTCTGCATTTGCTACTCTTGCAGAGGACCTGAGTTTGATTCTCAGCATCCATGTTGGGCCATCCATAATGTCTCTAAGTCTAGCTCAAGGAGGTCTGAGCCCAGTTTTCACATCCTTAGGCATTTACATCCATGTGCACACCATCCCCACACATATACCTATGCATGTAGATAATTTTTAAAATTAGAAATCTTTATGATTCCTTCTATGAAACTGTCTGGCTATATTTGTGGCAGTTTTTGAGTCTCTGGCTAAAACTCACGAGAGCAAACCTACAGCTAACCATATCGCTGAGATAGATTGAAAGTTACTGATTTATTTCAAAATAATACATTTGAGGACCAGTGTTCCAACTGATCTGCTTATGAACAAATTGCCCTCTCAGCATCCCAATTTGTATCCCCCAGATGGTCATGTTCCACAAAGTATGCCAAATGATTTGTGTTATTACATATTCAGAGAGAACTAATATTTATACATGGCTTATTACATTTCAGGCATGATGCTAGGTGCTGGGGTAAAAACAAAGGTCTGATAGGATCCTTACCACAGCCCAGTGGGGAAGACATTATTAACTTTCACCAAATGAGTCCCGCACAAGTTTAATTCCTCGACTTGGGTCATGAAAGTAATAAATGGTGGCTCAGCCATCTACTGTAAAATTCCCTTCAATAACCCCTGCTGCTGCTTCCTACAGCTGAATCCTTCTAGATAATTCCATATCTCTTCATCGCCTCCCACCCTCTCAGTCTTTCATTAGTCTCTAATGATTTGCAGAAGGTGCAGGGAGTAATCCAAACAGAGCCAGGTTTGGCTTCTAAGGAAGGGTATTTTGTGTATTTTACATTTTTATTTGATGCTGGCAATTAGCAGCAGAGGGCTCATTTTGCCAATCACCCACGCAATTGGAAAAATCAACGCACATGAGAGGCAGCCATGCAGCCTTTGGCATCTCACCTCCATCAGACAGAAAGAGATTGCCCCCGTTTCAAACTTCCAAAGTGCAGGTGGAGATGAGTACCTCTCCATGGCGTCAGCCTTTGCAGGGTGTATAATTTGAGACACTTGCCTATTGAATCCTCAGACTCTGGGAACTCTAAGGCCACACCAGCTTGGGGCACTTGAGTTCATTCACTCTTTCATCCCAGCCTTCACTGTCAGAGAAATGTTATGGGCTGTGTGCCATATATTTGTTACATAAATATTTATGAGCGTCTACTTTGTGACATACACAATGATATAACTAGATATTCTCTTAATTGGGGGAAAAGCTCTTTTCTTGGGCAGGAATGAATGCCTCCTCTATGCCACCTGACATGTACTTTATTCAAGAGACTAATGAATGAGATTATCAATGGTGCCTTAATCTCTTGGAAGGAATTGTTATGGGGTCTTCCTCCCTCCCTTCCTCCATCCCTCTCTTTCTCTCTGTGTGTCTCTGTCTCTGCCTGTCTGTCTCTGTCTGTCTGTCTGTCTGTCTGTCTGTCTATCTATCTCTCTCTCTCTCTCTCTGTCTCTCTCTCTCTCTCTCTCTCTCTCTCTCTCTCTCTCTCTGTGTGTGTGTGTGTGTGTGTGTGTGTGTGTGTGTGTGTGTGTAAAGCCTATGCACACACAGAGGCCAGAAGAAGATGGTAGACATTCTGTTCTATCATTATCTACCGTATTTCCTTGAACAGGATCTCTCACTGAACCTGAAACTTACTAGGTTTTGGAGAGGCCAGTCTGGTGATTTTCCTGTCTCTGCCCCACACAGCTCTTGGTATCAGATGTGCACACTGTGCATTTAGGCATTTAGGAATGGGATTTTTTTCATCTAACTGGCTTCCTTGGGTATGCCAACTTGTAACCTTTTCCTTTCCTCCTCCTGTCTCCTCCTCACCTCTCCCCTCCTTTCCCCTATCAATTTTACCATTATAGAGATGGAAATCAGGGCCTTTAGCATGCTAGTTAAGTACTCCATCCAAGTATATACCACAACTGTGGCCTTTCAACTCTGAAAGGTAGGAAATCACAGGGAGTGGGAACTTGACAGGATCTTCATCTGTGTAGACATGTTTAATGAGTCCCAGGTCAGATGGATGGTCAGCAAATGAATGTAAGAGAATATAATTGTGCAGGTTAGTTTTTATCTACTTGACACAAACTCTACTCATCCAAGAAGAGAGAACCTCAATTGAGGAATTATTTCTATCAGCTTGACCTGTGGGCATGTCTATGGGGGTATCTTCTTAAGTAATGATTGATGTGGAAATGCCCAGCCCACTGTGAGTAGTGCCATTCTTGGGCACATTAGGCTGGCTGTATTCAAAAGGTAGCTAAGTAATCCAGAGAGAGCAATCAAGTAAGCAGTGCTCCTCTGTGGTCTCTGCATCAGTTCCTGCCTCCAGACTCCTGAACAGACTTCACTCAGTGAAACTGTTTTCATGTTGGAATGTGAAGTGTACGCTAGCTCTCAGTCCATGTTTCTGGACCTCTCTTCTTCCTATTTTTATTTCAGAATAAAATATCTCTTTTGCCTTTTGAGATAAGAGTTATGGTTTTGCATAGACATCCATAGAATATGAAACACTGGTAATGGAGCAGTCAAGCCATCAATAGTAATGTGCAGTGGACAGATTGAGTAATTGTGCATGTCTGTCAGGTTTGGAAGGAACGCAAACTGCACAGAGGGCAGGTAATTTTATTGATTATTCTCCTGGTGTTTTGTTTTTTTTTTTTTTTTTTTTTTAGGGTTTCTATTGCCATGATTAAACACTATGACCGAAGTAACTTGGGGGTGGGGATGGGTTTATCTGGCTTACACTTTGACATCACTATTCATCATGAAAGGAGAGCAGGGCAGGATTCTGGAGGCAGGAGCTGATACAAAGGCCACGGAGGAGTGCTGCTTACTGGCATGCTCCTCGAAGCTTACTCTGCCTGTTATCTTATAGTATCAAGGACTACCAGTTCAGGGTGATGGCCATGATGATCTGGGCTCTCTCCCATCAAACACCAATTAAAAAATATATATATATCCTACAGGTTTTCCTATAGGACCTTATGAAGGCATTTTCTCAATTGAGGCTCCTTCTACTCAGATGACTGTAGCTTGTGCCAAGTTAACAGAAAACCAGTGGGCACACCTAGTCTGCTTCCTATTACTGTGGTAAACCACTGAGGAAAAGTAACTTAGGGAGGAAAGGCTTGGTTTCAGCTTACAGTTGATAGGCTATCATGGTTGGAAGCCAAGCCTGAAACTGAAGCAGAGACCACGGAGGAACACAGCATACTGGCTTGCTTTCCATGGCTTGATCAGCTAGCTATCTGTAGTTCCAGTCTGGGAACAGGAAAGGTGGAGATAGAACATCTCCAGAGCAAGCTAGCTAAGACTTATTGGTGTTCAGTCTAGTCTAGTCTATACTATTATATGTTCATTATGTATATTATAAATTATTATATATTAAAATTATTATATGTAACATGTTATTATTATATTATAATATATTGTAGCATATATGCATATGTATAATGCTATAGCATATTAATTCTCATTAACTAGGACAATAGCCCTATTGGTTGTGTCCTAGTTTCCTATATATAGCACTGTCAAAAGACAACTTAAAGAGGGATACCACTTATAGATTTCTCTCCCCTGCTTTGCTGAATCACCTTTCTTATACAGTCCAGCACCATCTGCCCACAAAACAGCCCCACCCATAGTGGTCTGCGTCCTCCCCCCACATCAATCACTAATCAAGAAAACACCCACAGACTAGTCTGATGGGCGCAATTCCTCGATTGAGATTCATTCTCCCTAGGTAACTCTAGTGTGTGTCAAGTTGAGAGAAAGTAACCAGTAGAGGTGAGCTCTGGGTTTGACTGGCATTCCCTGCCTCACTGGGCAAGGTAGGAGAGCAACTGAGGGTGATCCCTGATATCAACCTCTAGCTTCCATGTGTACAGTCACACAGGTGTATAAGCATCCCCACAGACATGTGCCTACCCACATGCAAACATGTATGCATATTAGAAATATAAACCAAAATTGTGGGAGGGAGGATAACTCTCCTCCAATTTGCAATGTGTGATTTCTTGTGCATATCTCACAGCAATGGGAAAAGCAACTCAAATAAGTCATCACTGGCATGCAGATCCATCTACAACACTTGGAGGGGCTCAGTGAACACTAGGTGCTCAGAAGTGCTTGCTGAGTGAGTGACTACATGGAAACATGGATGGGTGAATGAAACATTCATCTTTATATCCAGCCCTCTGAGGCACTTAGCTCAGAGCCCGGCATGCAGCCAGGACGTGATAAATATGTGTTGCACTAAATGGGAACACCCAAAGTTATCACTTAACACACACAGAAGTAATGCCAGATAAGAACTTGAGAGCATCCAGTACCCAAAAGCAGTGCTCCCATTTAGAAAGCCAAAAGCTGCACAACTCATTGCTCATGTCTCCTAGAGGAGTACAAATTAGTGGCTTGGAAAATTCCTCCCGGCTCCAGGGTGATGCTGACATTAACCTAAATAGGAAAAGCCCTGTGGTCTTGCTGGGACTTGTCTCCCAGGGAGAGTTTGCTCAGGCTTGAGAAAATCCAGAAACAATCACGGGATGCCTGCTTTTAAACAGTCACCTCAAGGGTCAGATAAGCTAGACATGTTCAGTGACAGGGAATCATTCTCAGGGGCTGACACAAGGGGCTCCCCACAGCAAGTCCTTAGCTGTCAGCACAGAACATGCAGGACTTCTGGAATGAGAGAGAGCCTTGTGATGTCCACCCAAGTCACTGTCTCCACATTCTGTAGGTCCAGCACAGTTCATGGTCTACTATGGCCCCCAGGGAACGGTAAAGAGGCGGGAAGAAGCACAGGGTAGATTACTGCACATGAATTATTTATTCTTATTAGCATATGAAAATGCTGTCAACGGCAAGCAAGCCTGCAATATTGCTAGTGGCAGCTAGACCCATGTGTATGGGGCCAGAGAGGCTCATGTGCAATGAAAGCAAGCATATGTTCAACTTGAACAGCCGGAAGTGGTTAGAGAGGCTGCTGTTGTGCCTCAGACTCGATTTGGATTCTCCATGTCATGGGGCAAGGTAGAGAGGTACTCTAAGTGAGAAATGCACACACATCTAGACGAAGGGACATAAATGCACTGTAGAGAACAGTGGTCCTGCACTGTTGGTGCTAATTAAACTTACACTGTGCACCTGTAACCCCAGCACCATAGGGAGGAGACAAGAGAACCACTGGAGCTTGTTGGCTGCCAGCCTAGCTCCAGATTCAGTAAGAGATTATGTCTCAAGGTAGTAAGGTGGAATACGGCATATAACAGTTATCCTCCTCTGGACAACATGCACATGCATAGAGCACACACATGCATGTACATACACCACACATGCAAATTGAGATGAACAAGAATCATTATCCCAGTGGACCCTTAAATGCCTCTCTCCTTCACAACACTCATCACTAAAAGCTTGGTCTTCAGTGAAGCATCATACAGAGGTGGGGGCTTTAGGGGGGGTGATTGGTTCATAAGAGCTATGATGTCATCAGTGGATTAATTAAGCATCAATGTTCATAGCTAAGTGGACAATATGGGGACAGTAGAACCTTCGGGAGATGGGGCCTAGGTCAAGGAAATAGATTATTGGGAACATGCCCTTTAAGGGTAAATTATTTTGTGTGCCTTGGTGTGTGTGTGTGGTGTGTGTATGTGTGTGTGCATGTGTGTTGTGATGTATATTGCTTATGCGTATTGTGTGTTGTATGTATGTTGTGTGGTGTGTGTTTTTGTGTGATGTATATGGTGTATGTAATGTGTGTGTGTGTGTGTGTGTGTGTTATGTTCAGTACATGCAGGTGAGTATGCACATACTGTCTTCCATGGCAGCTATTTGGACTCCTTCTAGATCTTTCTACAATTAATCAATGCCACTTCTTTGTTCCCAGCTCAAGCCTTGAGTTCTGGTTCTGATGCATGAGACCCAGAATTATTGGTGTCCTCTGGGGATGCTCAGGGCTAAGGAGCTGGCTGCGCCCAGATCAAGTGGAAATTAAAAAGGGCCCCGAGGATTGCAGACCCAGGCTTCATTAAGACCTAATGAAAACTTGCCATGGGCTGAGCACAGGCACGTATGAGCCTTTTCCTTTTTTCCCCTTTTGTGGCAGCCTTCAATATGATTCTACTATGTCTGGAAATCCAATAACTTGAGTCAGAGGCTGCAGCAGGGGGATGGTAGATTTCCTCCCAATCGAAAATTGGGTTTCTGGGATTTAACGTAATGCCGTTGTTAGGAAGGTCCTTAAAGAGGGCAGCAGGGATGAGGAAGTGTTTCAGGGGGTAAGAAAGATTGCTGTTCAAGCATCAGGATCTGAGTTCGAATCCCCAGCACTTACACCAAACGCCAAATTGCCTCTGTGTGTGCCTGAGACTCCATTGCTGTAGTGGGACTTGCTGACTGCCAGGCTGTCTTCAGTTTATTGAGAGATTTTATCTCAAAGGAATACGTAGAAATCTAGAGAGCAGGAAACTTACCACTCTCTCCTGGCCTCTGTATGTGTGCAAACAGGTGCACATTTGTGTACACATGTGTGTTTCTCATACCTACTCAAGTGTAGCATTGCCTGGTACCAAGCATTGAATATAGAAGCCAATAGAAAACACTCCATCCTCAAGCCAAAGTAGTAGTGAATGGTGTAGTCCCTGTGGATCAGCCAGGCTGCTGAGTACACAGGCATTTCAAAGCAGGTGGCAAGATCTGCAACAGTTGGTTGATGTGACATCAGTGGAAAGGGTATGGAAGGAGCAAGAACTAGGTGTTGATAGTAAGTAAGTTGCATGGATAGAGGTTAGAGGACAACATACTGGAGTAAAAGGGTCCCAAGGAAGGACTCAAGTTGCTAGGCTTGGTGGAAAGTTCCTATACTTGCTGAACCTTCTTGCCACCCCCCCCCAAGTTGGTTGTCTCCAGTACAAATGCTCATAGCTGAGGAATGTTTTAATGGGTGGACAGAATAGTCTCACCTTTCCCAGTGTCATTGCCCTCAAACTCCAAGTATCTAAGTCCATGTAAAGTTATGCAGTGGAAGGTAAGGGCAATCTCAGAGATAGAAACTTCTCATTAACAAGGTCCTGTTGTCTCCTGATGTCACTCTACATCAGTGATTGCCAACCATCCTAATGTTTTGACTCCCAGAGGGGTCATGACCCGCAAGTTGAATCACTGCTCTAGAGTGATCTGCAACAGTTGGTTGGTGTGACATCAGAGGAAAGGGGATGGAAGGAGCAAGAGCTAGGTGAAGCACACTTACATTGCTATTCAGCCTGCATCAATGGAAGCACCGTTTGTATGACAGCCTCCCTTCCAGGGGTTCATGGGAACATGGCAGACCTCAAGGAGACTACAAAGAGAACTCTTTGCCTGGCACTTTCCCCCCCCCCCCCCCCATTCCCAATAAGCCATCATCCACCAGTCCTGAAGTGCTGTCCTTTTAAAAACCAGGAGTTTGCTTTGTCCACATAATTCAACTGTAGATCTGTCCTATTTTACAAATAATATATCCTGACCTTGGCTTATGACCTCTCCTTTACAAATGCAGACTCTGGAGATTTCCCTGAGCTTTTGTCTGAGATCGTCTCATAATTATATGAAATTGTTAAAGATGTAGCCAAGTGTGATGTGTTGCTCCAGTTTTGACCCAGAAAAAAAAAAAAAAAAAAAAAAAACAAAAAACATCGAAGGATCGATTTGGAAGACTTTGTTGCCTGGCACTTATTATGACTTCCCCACAGTCTCATAGATGGAGTCTTCTTGAAGTAGCCTCATGAGTCTATATTATATATTCTAGCCCTTCCTAGACCTAGAATTATGTAATTATGGCAGAACTATATCCAAAACTGCTGGGAAGAATGGCTAGAAACTCAGGTGAGCGTTCAAAGACCTTCCCACCTGTGCATCCCTTGAGGGAATGTCAACAATCTACAAACCCGCTTGGCCAAGATACTGTCTTGCCAGCAGGCACAGCTTATCCAACAAAGGCAGTGGCTGTTTTGTTTGGAGGGCCATGTTCCACACAGGGAGTAAAGGGGCAGAGAAGTAGATAAGACACTTGATCTGCAAGCGTGGGATGTCAGATTAGTCCCCCAGAACCAATGCAAAACTGCCAAGTGTGAAGGTACGCACCTGTAATTCCAGCACTGGGGATGTGGAGACAGGTGGATCCCCAGAGATCACTGGACACCCTTTCTAACCAAATGGGAATTTGCTAGCTCTACTGAGAGATTTGACTTCAAAACATAAGATACACAGCAATGGGAGAAGGTATATAACATTGACTTTTGGCAGCTATGTGGGCTCTCTTGCACACACACACACACACACACACACACACACACACGAACACACACACACACACACACACACACACACACACACATTCATGCACACACACCACGGGAGACATCCATGCAGACACCGGGAGGTAGCTTGATCACAATGATCCATTCCTGTTAACAGGGCTCTGCCTGCCATTTATTCTCACCGGAACAAACCGTTGTTTTGAGTTTGATTTTCCCTTTTGCTTCCTGGCTCCCGGGCTCAACCAGCTCTGTCATCTGTCAAGTGAATGCATTATTCACTGTCTCATACGACATTGCTTCTGACCAAAGGATGCATTCCCCAGGCACAGAAGAAAGGCAATAAGCCGATGCCTGTGCAGTCCACTCTTACCACAGATCTTGTTGTCCAGCAGCATCTGACTTTACAGATTGGTGGACTTGCTCTGGGATGGCTCAATTACAGTGCCAGCTGGAAGACAAACTGTCAAACTTAGTGCTGCCTCTCAGGAAGCTGTGCCCTAGCAACCAAGGCCTGTCTATGTTCCCACAGCTGAACACATGCATCCAATACCAAGGATGTGGTATCAGGAAAGGTACTTTCCCAGTGCCTTCCTTACAAATGTCTAATTTGCTACCACCCAGGTGCTGTTGCTTTTGGTATAAAAGACAGAAATGGAAGCTGAGATCAATACTGAGGCAGTTTCTGATACTCACTCAGACAAGAGTGGGGAGGGTAGTGGAGATGGGTCTGCATAGAACACGTATCAAAATGTAGTAAGGAAGCCCATTACTTTGCACAATATTTAAATGTTCAGCAATCAAACAAATAGACTCATGTTCTTTGAGGGAATTTGGTTTATTGGAATGATACCCAAAGGTAAGGATTGGGGTAAGTGGAGATGTTACGTGGAAAACGTAGACCAGGAAACAATCAGGCTGGGCACACAGATGGACTGACAATTGGAAAAAAATCCAGGCCTGTCACAATAGGAAAGTGAGCCTGAAATGGTTTCAGGAGCTAAAAGACTATAGCCAGAGAGAAGAGACTTTGGGAGAATGGTCCCCTGGACAGTGGCCTTAGGAGAGGACACTGAGGGTACACATTCAGTGTACAAGCTAATGAGTAGCAGAAGCAGGAAGATATTTGTTGTGGTTTGACGGTGAAATGTCTCCCATAGGTTTACGAGTTTGTAAACCTAGTTCCTAGCTGGTGATGTTGTTTTAGAAGGTTGTGGAACCTGTGAGCACGGAGTTATCTAATGGGATTCTCTGGTTGAAGAATTATCTTGGATGGCATATTATTAAATCTAGTAGTGCCCAGCCTTCACCTGCAGGTTGCAATAGCATACACACATTTGTTTTGCATGAAATTGTGTCACAGTGAGATATCCTGGCCTACAAGTGACCATGGGCTGTGGGCTGAACCCTCACATCAAGAAGTGGGTCACTCGAAGTAGGCACTGAGGTTTTATATAAACCCCCACTTGCTCTGTTCTCTGCATCCTGCTTGATACAATGTGACCGGCCACCTCACAGTCCCTGTAAAACTACTTAAATCACGAGGGAAAAAAAAGAAACCCTTCCTTCTTTAAGTTGTGTTAGTCAGGCATTTTGTCATAGCCATGAAACAGCAACAAATACACTCTTATTTATAACAGTACTATACATTACACAGCAGCTTATTCTTCAATTCAAAGTATCGAGCTATATACAGGGCCATCTCGGTGGGTAAAGGAACTTGCTGCCAAGACTGAGAACCTGAGTTTGATTCCCCCCAGAACCCACATAAATCTGGAAGAAGAAAACTATCTTCTTAAAGTTGTCATCTGACCTCTACATATATGCCATGACATGGACATACGAACATACGTATGCACACAACATACACACAGGAACATAGTAATAAATAAGTAAAATAAAGTTTAAAAAAGACAAATGCAGTGCTTGGTGGGGGCTAGCAAGCTGTACATATATTCCCTGTTCCAGTGTCTCAAGGGCAGATTCCTGGACCACAATCCCCATGTTCTTCGTATATGAAGCGCTTGGATCTTGGCTCCAATTGCGGAGGGAGCAGTTTCTCTCTGTCCCAGTGATATCCTTGCCCCAGCTCAATGATATTTTCATGCCCCCTGCCCCCCAAAATGAACCATCGCTGTCAATTTCCTGTCCAGAGTGACTTTCAGAGATGCGGCCAAGAAGCAATTTATTGAAGTTGGGAAATTGGAAAGCCTCTCAATTTCTCCTGCAACAAGTTCTTAGGATTTCCTTTGAAGTGAGCTTTTCAAATACACCAGACAAGCCTACACTCAAATGGAAGTCGGTAAATGCATGTCGAAAGCAAAGAGAAGAAGTTGCCCTTGCCTCCCATTTTGTGTTCTCCATCCACTGCTTGCCTGCCTTGAATTTGTTAACGGGAAAAACACGTCTCTGATGACTAAATAGCACCAAAGTCCTAGGGAAAATCTGGAGGAGGAAACACCTAGTTTTGCAGAGATTTGAAGTGCCAGGTTCAGGGGATAGCCGGGGCAGTGCTCCACCCGCTCAGAGGAGAAGAGGAGAAGGAATGGAACCAGAAAGGAAGGAAGGATTGTGGGAGAGGGTGACTTCGGGATGACTGGGAGAGGGGCAGCGAGTGGGATGTAAAGTGAATATGTAAAACAAAGAATTAAAAAGGAGAAAAAAAGGTGTGTGTGTGTGTGTGTGTGTGTGTGTGTGTGTGTGTGTGTGTGTGATGTACATGTGGAGGTCAAAGCTCAAACCTGGCTTTGTTGTTCAGGCACCATATATCTTGTCTTTCGAGATAAAGACTCTCCTTTTACTTGGGACCACTAAGTAAGCACCAAGTGTCCAACTGGCTCTTCCTCATCAAACGTTGGATTGCGTGCACGTACCACCACACTGTGGGGATGGAACTGAAGTCTTGCAGCTTACAAGAAACACTTTAAAAACTGAGCCCTATCTGGGTGTGGTGGTGCATGCCTTTAATCCCAGCACTCAGGAGGCAGAGGCAGGTGGATTTCTGAGTTCGAGGCCAGCCTGGTCTACAAGGTAAGTTCCAGGACAGCCAGGGCTATACAGAGAAACCCTGTCTCAAAAAACAAAATAAACAAAAAACAAAATAAAAAACAAAACAAAAAGAACCTGAGCCATTTATCTAGCCACCTAGTGTGAGGGTTTTTTTATTGTGTTATTTCATCTATTCATCCTAGATAGTTATAATGTGGAGAATGCATATTTCAGCAAATGTGGTTCCACGTGTTCTATGATAAGCATACCATACATGTGTAATCAAATCATGAGCTATTTTAATAACATTCCATAGATAAAAGTTTTATGAATGGATTGTTTATTTATTTAGAGAAGGGAGAGAGAGAAAGACAGACAGACAGACAGACAGACAGACAGACACAGAGACAGACACAAAGAAAAAGATGCTCTCTTTCTCACATTCACCATCTAGTGCCTGGGGTTTGAACTCATGTTACCAAGCTTAACACTAAGCACCGTTATCTACCAAGCCTCATGTTGACTGGTCCCTGAATTTTTTTGTATGTGATCTTGATCTTAGATGTAACATTATATGCTGCCAAAGGCTACCATCTAACCAATAATCCATCTGTAGTGTCTCTGAGGGGCTTATTGAGGATAATCCCAAGATCACATCATGGAAATCTCTATATTCTTGTACCAACCATTTGAATCTAATTGGAAAACTCTTCTTGTCAGGGCTTACCCACAGGAAGACCCACACTGGTCTTCCCTGACCCTCTAATGTTCGGTGAACTGCGAGAAACCCAGAGGAAATAAAGTGGGGCCAAGTGTCCTCCAGAGAATGACAGGCGGTGTGTAATAATGCAGAGCAGGCATGTCAGCCCTCGAGAGGCCTAGGCTGGAGGACCCGGGCTTCAAAGTCAGTATGAGATCCATATTGAACTCTAGGCTATACTGAGGTTTATGGAAACAAGAAAGGAAAAGAAAAGAAGGGAAGGAAAGAGAGAGGAGAGACAAAGAGAAGAGAGGGCAGGAGAGAAGGAAGTTATATTCTATTAAAGGGAAATTAGAAGCTCAGTAAGAACCCTTGTGTATCGTGCACAAAAACTATGGAATTAATCCATAACACTGAGGGAGGGAGAGAGGGAGGGAGGGATGGAAGTAAGGGAGGGAGGAAGAATGAGAGAGAGGGAAAGGGAGAGAGGGAGAGAGACAGAGAGAGACACAGAGAGAGAGACAGAGAGAGAGAGAGAGACAGAGAGAGAGAGAGAGAAACAATGTATCTGTTAGTTGAGTTTAACAGCTAATGTCAGATTGGCCAAGATGCCCCTATTGGACGTCTTTGAGTCCTGGCCTCATTGAGTTTCATGGCTGTGTATGTGTGTGCATGAGTCCTCAATTAAAATTAACCATTATCTTACAAACAGAATGTCTTTGAAGGGAACACTTCATATTTTCATCTCCATCTTATCTACCAGGGTCTCTATTTTCGATATAATCACAAAGTTTATTTGTCTCTAATAGGTTCCTTTTATTCTTATCAGCAGTGGTTTGATTTAATGTGGGAGCTATTGCAAAGGTAGATGGAATGACCAGATAGAAACATCCACTCAAAGGATATTGCTCTCTTCAGGACAAAGATCAGACTGGAGGGCTGTCATTCACCATGCTCCATAATCCAACTGTCTGAATTTCCAGCCACTCGACATGACTTGGACTTTGAACCATCTTTTATTTCATTGACACATGCTCTTCTTGCTTTCTTATGATAAATAGGCTGTTTTATTTTGCCATCCCTCTCATCTTCCTGGGAATGTCTGTTACAGAGCAATTTCCTCCAAACTGAAATGTTCCCTCTTGGGAGCGGGGAGGACTCCGGCTCATGAGACTCAAGAAATAAACATCAAAAATATCTGGGGAAGCTGAAACGTACAAGATTCATGAGGGCCCCTCCCAGGGTATGGAACCAGTAAACAGCTGATGGGCAAGGAGACTGACCAGGTCAAGCTGTTGAGAAGATGCTCTCAGACCTGTTGCACTGTCTGCAAGTGGTGTAGAAAGGTCCAGGGATGCAGCTTTTGTGAGTAATTGTCTGTAGTGGGTAGGCTTTTCAATGATTCAGCTGCTGTTTTTGGGTCACACCATCTCTTGTAAGTAGCCCATAACTTATACTCATGTTATTAACTCTAATTAAAAACTCTATTGCTTCACTAAATTGGACTTTGGTGCAGTTGTTATCTTGGTCTGTCCTAGGATCATTATTTAGTGTGAGTATATGGTATGTTATGGCTTCCTAGAAGAAATCTCACACAACAGCATCCCTTCTCGAAGCATAGATAGGTGACTGCAGAAGAAACATGCATCCACAGTCTTCCTCTCCATGTTTTGATGTGATCTCCTTTTATTCATGGAACAGCTGGTTCATGGGCTTTCCACTTGAAGAGAATTAAACTTTTGTTTTGTTTTGGCAGTGCTGGATATCAAACTCAGTACCTGTCTCAGGCCAAGACAAAGCTAGTTCGCTAAGCTATGTCTCTGACTCATGGGAACTGTGCTTGAATACCAAAGACTTAATTAAAAATAGTGGTCAGCTCTTTATCACAAAGTTCTCTTTGGGTTTGATGATTTTGCACTGCTGAGGGCTTCTGACAGTGCTATAAGCATCTTGAAGGCAGACTAGGTTCAGTTATGATGTATTGAAAGTTAGATGTGTTTTAGCTTTAATATTTGTTGTATTTGATGGATTTATTGATTTATAACAGCACTGTGAGTTGAAGACCTTTGAAAGTGAAATCAATGAATTAGTTACTTCTAAGAGCGGACATTACATAATCATTTGTTCAATACTTCCCATAATATCTAGTGTTTAAAGGGTCATTTACAAACATTCATATTTATCTTGAGTGTTCTAAGTGCTAGAAACCAAGTTCTCAAAGTATTTGACTTTCCTAATCAAACCACCTCCAGCATTCAATGTTGTGTTCTGAACGTGAGTTTCAAAGTCAGGTCTGGAGGGCTGGCACTTTGCCTGCTGAAAAGTCAGATTAAGAACTGAAATTGAGTAGACAGAAAGATGGTTCACCAGTAAAGATCTATCTCTTCCAAATTGAAACATACTCTGCAGGAAGAAGTGGGAGGCACATGAGACCAGGAAGTGTATTTATAGGAACTGGGTTTCACGTACCAGCATCTGTATCAGGTATACTACTCTTCTTGACTTCACTTACCAGCATTTATACCAGCAAATTCACAACCTCCTATAACTCTAGCTCCAGGCATCAGAAACTCTTTTCTGACCTCCACAAGGTGCCCATACACACATGGGCATATAGATTCCCCCCAACACACACATAAATAAAAGTTACATTTTCAAAACGAAAGAGAAGTGCTCTGAACAGTGGAGGCATAGCTCAGTGGGTAAAGCACTTTCCGTATAAGCGTGACAACTTGAGTTTGAATTCTCAGGACTGATATAAAAAGCTAAACTCAGCAATACACCTGTATAACAATGCTTCTCCTATCGCAAGATGGGGAGTGAAGACAGGAAATCTCTAGAGGCTCACAAGCCAGCTAATTTACTGTATATATTAGCAAGAGAGAGAGGGAGAGTGAAAAGAAGGGGGACAAGGGGGAAAAGGTAAAGAAGAGCAGGAGGGAGAGAGGAAGGAAAGGGAAGGAGGGATACTTTGACTCAAACAAGGAAGGCTAGGAGGAAGATGAGAAGCCAAGATTGTCTTCTGACCACACCCATATCATTGCATGCCTGTATCCACACCTCCACACATGAATACATGGACACAGAGCTACCTTTCATGCTCTTCTAAATTCTGTGTTTTCATTCCTCACCCTATCTCTGCCCATGTCTGCTGGTGTCCAGATGGACACAGATTTGGTCTCTCTATTAATCCAGCACAGTGCTAGAATGTTAGTGTCTCTTTGGTGGAACTCCACAAGGGGTGATAAGAGCAAAGTGAGTTTCTGACTTCCGATCAGAGGAGAGAGTATTCTGAGAATAAAAATAGAAAACTAGAAGGATGAAAGGGTCTGCAGAGAAGAAACACCTATGGAGACCTCCTTTTACTCTGAGCCTATGAAGTCAGGGAAACAATGTTTCTAGAGGACCACCTAAACAGTTCTTTTCCTGGCAGCATAGCATAAGCTAACAAAACAAGCTTCTAGAAATTTCCATACTGTATTGCCCAAGGAGCCAATAGGTCACAGGCTAAAAACAGCATGTGCAAATTTAATACTTCTCCTATTTCATTCATATTGTTGCTTATGTTGAGAACAGCCCTTTCTACCCTGTCTTCTCTAACCATTAACTCTTTCAGGATTGTAGGATTGTATTAGAAACGATGGCCTAGAAGACTAGAACAGTGTGTGTGTGTGTGTGTGTGTGTGTGTGTGTGTGTGTGAGCGAGAGAGAGAGAGAGAGAGAGAGAGAGAGAGAGAGAGGGAGGAAGGGAGAGAGAGAGAGAGAGAGAGAGAGAGAGAGAGAGAGAGAGAGAGAGAGAGATTAGGGAATTGAAGGGATTGTGAAGATGACTCAGCAGTAGTTAGGGTGCTTGTCAATTAAAGCATGAGGACCAAGTTTTGGATCCCATGACCCCTGTGAATGATGGATGGGAGTGTTTGCTCACCTGTAATTCCAGCCCTGGAAAATGGAGGCAGAAGATTTCTGAACCAAGCAAGAGAAGCCATGTATTCCACCCCTGAATTTGTGTCTATGATTAAGTTTCAAGAGTGATTCCCAACATCAACCCTCAGGCCTCCACATTCACATACATATGCAGCTACACACACATGCACCTATAAGCATGCAATGACAAAATAACCCATGCAAACACATACAAAAATAGGAAAAACTGGGAAGTTGATGAGAATGGCTTTCCAGATAGACGCTGAGGATTCAAACAATGGCCACCTGGATGCAGGAGGAGCAGAGAACCTGATAATTACTCAGGTCAAGAAGAAGGGTGTCTCAGCAATGCTGAGAAGGTGCTGATGGCCTGGAAGATTCCCGGAGAATTAACTGGTCTTTACTCCATGTTTGAAAGCTGAACAACCTAGAGTCTCTTGTCAGAAGGATGGTGGCAGCAGCAGCAGCAGCAGCAGCAGCAGCAGCAGCAGCAGCAGGAGGTAGATGTACTTGCCAGCAAGAAATGAAAGGCCATGAAGCAAGCAATATTTCCCTCAGATCCCTTCTTATCTAGTCACATGTCAGAAGGGACCACACATTCTTAGGGAAGAGTCTTCTTCTCTCAGTTAATTCCTTCTCAAAATAACCTCAAGGTCACATCTATTAGCTGATTCCAGATACAATTTGACGATCAAGATTAACCATCATTAGGCCTACAGAGATTGCTCAGCAGTTAAGAGTGTTCCATGCCCTTGCAAGTTTAGCTTTCAGAATCCAAATCTAGCAGTTCACAACCATTCATAAGTTCAACTCCAAGTGGTCAGACTCCCTCTTCTGGCCTCTAGTATTGCAAATATACACACATACATAAATAAATAGTGAAATAAAACCCTGAGAAAATTTAACACTGTCCTGAGTCTCTCTAGACTACTCCCTTGGCTTCTCTCTTGTTGATTTCCTCAGAGTGCTTTGATTCTATATGAACTGTTGGAATCTTCTTGACCAGTGCATACGCTGGACTTGCTTTTCAGGATGCTCTACTGCCCAGCAAGACATCTTGTACGGATTAGCTGCTCAGTCAGTATTTGTAGCTGGCATAATAGGTAATGGCAAGAGAAAACATTGATCTTCTTGTCTGTACCCAGTCTTCTCTTATGACAGTCCAAGACAGGGACTTTGAACAGCAATGAGGCCTGTTCAGTGAGAATGGATAGGTTTGTCTAGTTGGTTTAGCATTTCTTCTGTTGATCTGTAGAGGACTGTAAAATTATTCGTTGACCAGAGATGTCACTGTTATCTTTGTTTATTTGAAAAAGAGAGAGAGGAATATGTGATATATGTATATGGTATATGTGCATATATTGATTGCTTCATGTCTCTACGTATGTGCACACAAAAGCCAGAGGAAATATTGAGTCTCCTGCTCTATTAAGCTCAACTTTATTCTCTTGAGATAGGGTCATTCACTGAACCTGGAGCTAAGCAGGCAGCCAGCAAGCCCTAGGGATCCTCTTTTTTTGGCCACAGTACTGAGATTACATGTATGCATTGTCATGCTCAAAATTTTGTATATGGGTATAGGAGATTCAAACTCAGGTTCTTTTACTTGGGCAGTGTACTGACTAGTTTTGTGTCAACTTGACACAGGCTGGAGTTATCACAGAGAAAGGAGCTTCAGTTGGGGAAATGCCTCCACGTGGTCCAGCTGTAAAGCATTTTCTCAATTAGTGATCAAGGCAGGAGGTCCCCTTGTGAGTGGTGCCATCTCTGGGCTGGTAGTCTTGGTTCTATAAGAGAGCTGGCTGAGCAAACCAGGGGAAGCAAGCCAGTAAAGAACATCCCTCCATGGCCTCTGCATCAGCTCCTGCTTTCTGACCTGCTTGAGTTCCAGTCCTGCATCCTTTGATGATCAATAGCAGTATGGAAGTGTAAGCTGAATAAACTCTTTCCTCCCCAACTTGCTTCTTGGTCTTGCTGTTTGTGCAGGAATAGAAACCCTGACTAAGACAGGCAGCAAATATCATCTCCCCAGACCTGTATTAACTGCTTCTTTGGATTAGGGTAATCAATGCAGTGGGTGCTTTATAAATGATGGAGAAATGGCTAAGTGTGTGCATGCTTATGTGTACATATTCGTGCACATCTGGACATCAGAGGACAACTTATGATGCTACTCTTTAACTTCTAATATGTTTGAGGCAAGCTTTTTTCTTGTTTGTTGACATGTTCTCCAGACTAAGTAGCCTGTGACCCCCCTGAGAGTCTCTCGCCTCTGCCCCATCCTTCTGTAGGAAAACCGGCATTTTGTACATGCTTGCTACTGTGTCTCATTTTTATGTGGTTTCTGGAGAATCCATACTGACATTCTCCTAGCAAATTCTTTTCCCACTAAGCTATCTCCCTAGCTGCTCCCAAACCTGTATAAGTCCTTATGTGTTACTAAATAAGTCTTGTCTCTAAATGCATGAAGATGAAAGTGCAAACCATCAGATGCTATGAGCAAGTCCCTTCTACTCTAATCCTTGGTTTCCTCATCTATAAACAAGTATGACAATCCCATTCAGATGAAAATTGAAGTGTGGGAGTATTGGACACCCCATACTTGTAGTTATTCCATGAAGTTCTTTCTTTCCTTTGCTGTCATGAAAATCTTTTACTGTCTGTTTGGATGTATCGTGTTTCACCCATTTCATTTGGGTTCTTTCCTCTCTTGCAAAGAACTTATTACTTTCCTGTTGAGAGCAATGCTATAGCCCAAGGGATAATCTGAAGATGTGTGGACAGGGCCATGCAATGGAAGAGGCAGTTAAAATATAAAATAATAGCCGGGGACTAAAATTGCCCCTGACTGCCCATAGTGGCTCCAGTTTTTATCGTCCATTAAAACCCACAATCACTCTAATGTTTATGCATTATTGGGGAGATAAATTGCATAATTTTCATTTTGCAATTTAAATGTAATTATGATCTTACTAATGACTAAAACCTGAATTTGCTAGACTATCAGTTTTTCTAACCCTTGCCAAAATTATAGGTAATTACTTAAGGCTTACAATAATTATAAGTCCATCTTTTAAATAATTAATCTGCACTTTCATGATACAAAACAGCTAGTCATCAAACGACCTCCGCTTAGACTGCAAACCCATGCAATTAAGCCTATTGTGTAGGTCTGGAAAAATATACCCATTTGCAAGAGTCCCTTTAGCTTGCAAGTGGGAACACAGAATCTCTGTGTTTTATAGTATCAAATAAGGCAGAATTCCCCAGCTGCCAAAAGGCCAGGAAAAAAACAACCCACAAAGTAGTTTGAAACTCAATATTAATCTATACAACACGATTGTAGCTGGTAGGAGTCAGCTGGAGAAACATGCAGAAGCTTCTAGCTATGGTCCCAAGAGAAAAAGAAAGTAGATCTAGTTTTTACAAAGGAGCAAAGTGAAGGATGTGCATAGAATATATGGCCTATGTTTGGTTCTTTTGTTCTTCTTTCTTTAGGGCATATGGCAATTCCAGCACAGGGCTCTGGGTATCTAAGATATGATGATCAAGAAGGGAGAGGTTGGCACTAGAGAGATGACTTGGTAACATTTTAAGTATTGACTCAACACAATCTAGAATCACCTGGGCAGTCTCCGTTAAGGATTTTCTAGACTAGGTTATCCTGTAGGCATATCTGTGAGATATTGTCTTGATTAGTGGGAAAACATGAAAACATGCCCAATGGGGTGGCACTATTCACTAGGCTGGAGCATTTGGGAGTAGATGAAAGATAAGAAAGAGAGCTGAACACTAGCATGCATGAATCAACTCACTGCTTTCTGGTCTTGACTGTAGAGGTAATATGTCTAGCTGTTTCAAGATCTATCTTTGTGACTCCCTGGCAATGATGGAGTTATGATTTGGCTATACAGGATTATATAGATATAGACATAGATATAGATATAGATATAGACATAGACATAGACATAGACATAGACATAGATATAGATACAGATATAGATAGATATATATCTTATCTAGGTATTTTACACAGGTACAGAAAAAGTAACTGAGATATAAGTTTTTGTGTTTCAGATAGTTTAAATATCCATCAGTGAGTCTATTTCTACCATGTTCTGGGTATACAGGGTTACAGCCTGTATAGCCAAATAAACCCCTTCCCCCTTAAGTTGCATTTGTCAGAGTATTTTATCATAGAAACAGAAAACAAGACTAAGAAACACTTATTTCCATGTTCCTCTCCTACATGACCCTACATGACGGATATTGTCTTCCTGCTTGATGCCTAATGCATGATAGAAGCATTCTGTCACAGACATTTAGAGGTAATGAATTCAACTTGTATTTTCGAGCCAAACTTCTCACTCATGAATGTGACTAATGATGTGTGGTTTTTCATTGTTGAATGACAGCTTGAAACTATCACACAGTGGGATAAGCCTTGGGGCATGCCTGTATGGGCGCTCTTAGATTAGGTTCATTGGAGTAGGAAGAATTATGGGCGGTACTACTCTAAGGGCTGAGATTCTGAAAATTAAATAAGTATATCAATTTATATCAATCAATTAATTAGTTAATTAATTAATTAAGTTAGCTAATCATTAGAAGTCATTTCTTTCAGCTTCTTGCTTGTTAATGTAGTGGGACCACCTACCTCAAACTCCTGTCACTGACCCCCCTAACATGATGAACTGTACCATCAAACTGTGAGCAAAATAAGTCCTTTCTTCTATAAGTTGCTCTTATCTGGGTATTTTTACACAGGTACAGAAAAAAATAACTAAGACACAAGTTAAGAATGTTTAAGTATCCATCAGTTTAAGTATCCATCTATTTCTACCATGTTCTGGGGAGTGGCAGGGGGCAGTTTATACAGAATAGGGATAATATGCCTAGTGGGGCTGAGGTTGTGGCCTAGCATGCACAAAGCCACCAGTTCCATTAGCAAAAACTGAGCATAGTTGTCTATTCCTGTAATCACCCCACTTGGGAGGTAAAGACAGGAACATCAGAAATTCAATGTAATCTTTGACTGCATTGTAAGTTCAAGGCTACAAGAGACTCTATCAACAACAACAACAACAAAATTACCAGCACTACAACAACAACAAAAAAATAAAAACCAACAAGAGGAATAACAGAAACAAATACCTTGTGTTTACACCATAGACCATGGGCCAGATTCTCAGATGCTCACTTCTGTTATTGCATGGAAATAACATGTATTTCAGGGATGGATGCTCAGAGCATCATTAGATGAAAAGATGTAGCAGTGGGGCATCTTGTGGGAAAGGCTGAGGAGAGTTGTGATAGCAAGGCTGATGGTCCTCATCCTTAACCAGGAGGAGAGCAGAGCACTCCATTTCGTCAGATTAAATCCAACTTTTCATTCAGCTTCTTAATTGTGACATTTAAAAATCTTAACCAGATGTAAAACATTTTCATTTTGTCAAGAAAAAAGATCAGTCTTTCTAAGAAATGGAAACATTCTTCCCCTCTCCCCTAGAATTCTGTAGCTGTCCCTTTAATTAGGCACTCATTAATAAATCTCTCTTGCTCTCAAATCCCCATGTACTTGGTATAGTAGTTCATTAGCACAGGAAGAGGCAATTTAGATTTCGTCAGATAATAGCATCTGTCGCTAATCAAATTAAGGCAGGATGTGTAAATGTATCTAAGGCTGGACAAGTTTGTGCTGCATGAGATAAGGGGTTGGGGTTCAGGCCACAATCAACTTAAAAGCTCAGTTCTCATATGTGGAGGCTGTGTTTAAGGATCTTGTTTTAGTTTTCCTCATGAGAAGCCTGCTCTCCCATTGGTTATCACATGTACTTTTGATATCAAGTTGATCAAATATTCTTACCATACTTTGAAGTACTACAGAGTTATGACCAATAGGCTACAAAATTCATTCAGTAATTCATGCATGAATGCATGTACTTGTACATACATGTGCACATGTAATTAGTATTCACTGTTATGGTTTGAATTAGAAATACCCTCCATACCCATACACTCATGTTTTTAATGTTCAGCTCTCCTTTGGTGGTTCTATTTAAAAGGGTTCCCTTACATCAATTAACAATCAAGATACTCCTTCAAAGACATGCCCACAGGCTAATATGATCTAGATATTTCCTTAATTGAGGTTTTTCTCTCATATGATTCTAGGCGGTATCAGGTTCATAATTAATGTCAACTAGAATAGGAGATAAGGCCTGCATGGCAGAAGTGTGACTAAGGGTAGGTCTTTTAAGGCTATAGTCTTACCTGACTCTGGCCATGTCTCTCTATACTTACTCTAGCAGCATGCAGTGAACAAGCTTCCCCCTCATGATCCCACTGCCATTCATTTCCCCACCATGATGGACTATAACTATGAAACCAAATAATCCTGTCCTCTTTGATCCTGTGATCTATTTTGTCACAGCAACAGGAAGAGTAATTCAAACACTGACTTAGCTCCTACTCCATTTGCTTGTGCTGGATTCTGGAGAAATGGAAGCAAAAGAAAAGACGTGGTGGTGGGGACAGTCCCAATTCTATATTTTCCAACAGGAAAGGAGGTGAGACCATACACGTGTCTGCTTCTAGATGCTCCCAGGGATGCTGTCTTACACTCATTCGGTTATATATTCTTCGAGTAGTGCTAAGGGCCAGAAACTCTGCTGAGTGCTAACCATAAATGAATCATCAAGCATTCTGGAAGGAGAACTTCACAGAAGCAGGCAGTGAGTTTCCTTTCAAGATAATCTGCAGGATGATGAACAGGTAGGGAGAAATGTGGGTCAGCCAGAGACTGTTTAACACGTAAGCTGGTGACCTTGGAAAAGAGACCAAACTCAAGGAGGTGGTTGAGGTATCAGCAGGACTTGGTGCAAAAAAAGCAGGAAACCCCTGAAACTTGAGGATAACAAAGGCAATCTGGCCTGAGACACTAGGATTGTATCTAATGATACCATCAGGAAGCCCCATGGAGGTCAGTTTTGCTAGCCATATACCTCAAAAGATAATTTTAAGTAGTAGTAGTATAAAGTAGTAGTAGTAGTAGTAGTAGTAGTAGTAGTAGTAGTAGTAGTAGTAGTAGAAGCAGCAGCAGTAGTAGTTATTTTGGCTCATGGTTTCAGAGAGCTCAGCCCATCATGGAGGGGAGAACATAATAGAGAAGAGATGCTCACATCACAAAACCTAGGAAAAGGAGAGAGAAGAAGGGGAGGTGGGATAGAAAGGGAAGGGAGAAACATGAGGTGAAGGGAGGTGGGGAGAGAAGAATTAAAAGGAGAGAGAAAGGAGAGTGAAACACTAGGGCCAAGAAGGTCAGGGAGGGGAAGAAGGAGGAAGAAGAGAGAAAGAAGGGAATGAGAAAGGGGAATGGAGAAGGAGAGGGGGGAGAGAGAGAGCATTCACCATATTAGCAGGCTTCTTTCTTTCTCCCCGTTTTAGTTTCTCTAGCCCTCAGCCTATTGGAGGTGGCATTCATATGTGAGACAAGTCTATCTTTTCCGTTTATCCTTTTTAGTAACACCAACACAGGCACACCAGAAGTTTGCCTTACCTAAATACCTTCCAGTTCAATCACGTTGACAGTCACGACTAACCATCACATACATCACTGGGGAACTAAGGAAACATAAAAACTAGGACTTTAGAGAAGGGTTACTTATGACAAAGAAAGAGTGACTGTCATACATGATGCTAGACCTCAAGTCCAGTGAGCACAGAGAACCAATCCACTGACTTGGCAGAAAGAATATGATCCTATTTAATAACAGATGTAATATCCTCCACAGAGCACCTGCATGTCGTAGGTTGAGGAAAAGCTGTGGCACAAATAAGCAGAGTCAGAAAATGCATTAACTATACAGGAATCTAATTATGAGAGAGAGAGAGAAAATATATGGGTGTACCAGGAAGCCAATGGAGGAGTGGACAGGTCCAGGAAGGACATTTTCTAATGGGTTCTCTGGGATAGCATTGATGATAGGATTGGCCCTTAAAGGAGAGAGAAAGCCAGTGGAGGAGCTGCAAGCATCAAGGGAAAGTGCCAGATTAGTTTGTTCACTCTGTGAGGAGGAAAGATAGAGGAAGTGTGTGCACAATGCAGCCAGGCAGATAGGCTGGAAGTTGACAAGATGTGATGATGAGATTCTATTCTCCCAATTTTCTCAGAAAACATTAATGAAATCTGATAATTCTGGAGAGATGAGAAGATCAAAAATTGGAGGATGGTAGAGAATTGAGTGTGGACATAAAAATAGAACACCACACTGCTGAGGTTCTACTTGCCAAAGACAATCTAGACTGAGCCTGTTGACGATGTGCTATGGCCATCTACAGCTGTGTTCAGACTGTGGGTCTGAAAGTTCAGTTCCTTTTGAGGCACGTAGGGTGGAAGATGGAAGAAACAGGATTCTTAAGTGTGTCTGGAAGGCAATGATGTCAATAAAAATTGCAAAATCTAGCCACAGCCAGGATGGAGCAGCACATGACTAAGAGGTATGACAGAGAAGTGGATGATCCAGCAGATTGGCAGACCCAATGGTGCCAAAATAGGGGTATGAAAGGCAACGAACTGCAAAAAACATGGTGACAGTTACCACAGTGATCGTTTCCATGGTGATGGTTGTCATGGTGATGGTTGCCTTCTGTAGGAAATCTTGGCATCTGGGTGGCAACACCAAGGCATGTCTTTGTCTTTTCCATATCTCATGGCAAGGCATGAAAAAGGACCCAAGAAGACTTAACACATTAGTGGGTAAAGTAGGAAACATGGGTGACATTAGTTTTGAAGGCTTACTCAGAAGAATGGGGAAGAGAAACAAATGTAGGTTGAACCAGAAACTGCTCTAAGTGGAAATTAAAAATGGATCTGCAGCAATGAATACGAAGTTAAAAAGTGGGTGGGGAGTTAGAAATATGGAAGTAATAGATAATTCAGGAAAGTTCAGTAGAGTCTTCTTGGGTTTATAAAGCAAATCTCTGTGCTTAGGTCTCCAGCCACACAATATACACTCAGATGTTACAGTTCTACCGATGGCAAACACTATTGTGGGTATTCTAGCTTGGTTTTTGTTTTTGTTTTTTTCTGTTGCTGTGGTAAATTACACTGACAAAAGCAACGGAAATGGAAAAGTGTTTATTTTAGCTCACATTGGCGAACTTAAGGCAGCAAGAGCTTGAAACAGTTCGTCATATCATGTCACATCTATGAGTAGAAGCAAAGAAGGATTAATGTATGCACACGGGTCATGCTCTCTCTCTCCACTTATACACTCCAGGATCCCAGCCTATGGGATGGCGCCACCACCAGTGGGAAGGGCTTCCCACCAAGTAATAAAATAAAGATAATCTCCCACAGGTGGCTCATTTCCTAGATGATTCTAGACACTGTCAGGTTGACAATCAACACTAACCTTTTCAGTGCAGATGCCCCTTGAACATGTAGTTTATAGGATGTTGAAAGTGTGTGATGGTTCTAATTAGAAGCCGGCCTATGATTCACTTCTCCATGAGCTTGATACTTGACAGACAGTGAAGTATCCCACAATATTAAACAAATGGAGGGAAAAAATGCCTGGATTGAACACCTTGCTCTATTGCAAAATAATGAATCAACAATTTAAGCTTGGCAAATGAAATAAATTCAGAAGAATATTGCATTATAGTCTACACAATAATTTTCAAACATGACCATACATAAGAATAAGAATGCCCCAGGGAAAAAATTTCTAAACAGAACAGCAATGGCCTGTGCTGTAAGATCAAGAATAAACAAATGGGTTCTCATAAAATTGCAAAGCTTCTGTAGGACAAAAGATACTGTCAATAAGACAAAAAAGGCCACCAACAGATTGAGAAAGATTTTTTTACCAATCCTAAATCTGATAGGGGACTAATATCCAATATACTCAAAGAGCTCAAGAAGCTGAACTCCAGAAATTCAAATAACCCCATTAAAAATGGGGTTCAGAGCTAAACAAAGAATTCTCACCTGAGGAATACCAAATGGCTGAGAAGCACCTGAAAAAATGTTCAATATCCTTAATCATCAGGGGAATGCAAATCAAAACAACCCTGAGATTCCACCTCACACCAGTCAGAATGGCTAGGATCAAAAATTTAGGTGACAGCAGTTGCTGGCGAGGATGTGGAGAAAGAGGAACACTCCTCCATTGCTGGTGGAATTGCAAGCTTATACAACCATTCTGGAAATCAGTCTGGCAGTTACTCAGAAAACTGGACATAGTACTACCTGTAGATCCAGCAATACTTCTCCTGGGCATATACCCAGAAGATGTTCCAAATGGTAAGAAGGACACATTTTCCACTATGTTCATAGCAGCCCTATTTATAATAGCCAGAAGCTGGAAAGAACCCAGATGTCCCTCAACAGAGGAATGGATGCAGAAAATATGGTACATTTACACAATAGAGTACTACTCAGCTATTAGAAACAATGAATTTATGAAATTCTTGGGCAAATGGATGTATCTGGAGGATACCATCCTGAGTGAGGTAACCCAATCACAAAAGAAGTCACTTGATATGCACTCACTAATAAGTGGATATTAGCCCAGAAACCTAGAATACCCAAGATACAATTTCAAAAACACAAGAAAATCAAGAAGGAAGACCAATGCGTGGATACTTCATTCCTCCCTAGAATAGGAAATAAAATGTCCATGGAAGGAGTTGCAGAGACAAAGTTTGGAGCTAAGAGGAAAGGATGGACCATCGAGAGACTGCCCCACCTGTGGTCCATCCCATAATCAGCCACCAAACGCAGACACTATTGAATATGCCAGAAAGATTTTGCTGAAATAGCTGTCTCCTGTGAGGCTTTGCCAGTGCCTGGCAATTACAGAAGTGGATGCTCACAGTCATCCATAGGATGGAACACAGTGCCCCCAATGGAGGAGCTAGAGAAAGTACACAATTAGCTGAAGGTGTCTGCAACCCTACGGGTGGAACAACAATATTAACTAATCAGTACCCCCTGAGCTCATGTCTCTAGCTGCATATGCGGCAGAAGATGGCCTAGTCGGTCATCATTGAGAAGAGAGGCCCCTTGGTCTAGCAAACTTTATATGCCCCAGTACAGGGGAATGCCAGGGCCAAGAAGTGGGAGTGGGTGGGTAGGGGAGCAGGGTGGGGGAGGGGAGGGTATGGGGACTTTTGGGATAGCATTTAGAATGTAAATGAAGAAGATGTCTAATAAATTTTTTTAAAAAAGAATAAGAATGCCCTGACAAAATAGAATGCAAACTCTTGCCTAGTCATTGAGACTTCATGCGGAAGAAATGTCATTCATGTCTTTGACTAAACAGCTCTCAGATGGTGCCAAGCATGTTTTTGTTTACATTAGTTGATTGGTTAATTGAATATTTGGTTGGTTCACAAACCCAGTAATGTTGGAGATCAAATCCAGGATTTTGCAAATGCTAGACTAGTGTTTTACCATATAACTGTGTAATTCTAGCAATGGATCATATTTTGAGTAGCTGCTGGAGACCTCTGTCTTACACACATGACATGCCCATTGTCTTTCTGAACTCTCAGTAGCTATGATTACCCACAAAGACCTATACAAGATTGGCCCCATTAGGGTTATTCTTGGAGAGGAGATGTGTTCCTGAGACCCTGCCCATCCTTGAGGCTACATAAACAGCTAGCAGCTGTTTAGGGTGGAAGTGTGCTCACAAGGCCCCATTTCTTCCAAGAATTAGGGATTTATAAATCCCAATCTATCTCTAAGACCCTATAGGCAGTTATCAGTTTCTGGAGAAACTGATGATAATTCACCCTCCTAAAAGATTTATAAGCAGTTAACAGTTGTCAAGAGAGATATATTCTTCAGTGTAGCCTCTGGTACATTGTCCATGATCTTAACTAACCCTTCACCTATGCTCCTGAAAATCACCGTAATTAACCTCACTGGTTTCCCATGTCAGAATTGAGTGGAATAGTGTCTTTGGTTGGTCATTGATGTTCTGCCCATGAAAGAACAGATTCTTGTTTCTCTAGGAAAAATGCACACGACAGTAGTGCTAGTAGAGAGGAAATGGCTAAAGGAAAAAAAAATAAGAACCAGAAATTGTGATGACCAGTTTTAATTGTTAACTAAGCAAAACCTAGAGTCATCTGGGGAAGAGTCTCAGTGAAGGATTGTTTACATCGGGTTATACTGTGGGCATATGTGTGAGGGGGTGTCTTAATTAAATTAATTGACGTGGAAAGGTCCAGCTCACAAAAGGTAGCAGCATTCTCTAGGCAGTGGATCTGAACTGTGGGCTAGTGGAGAAATCCAGTTGAGCATGGTCAATGGATCATGCGTGCATTCATTTCTCTCTGCTATTAATGGTGGATGGGAGGCGACTCACTGTTTTGGGTTCCTGCCTTGACTTTGCCACAGTGATGGACCATGACTTGGAATCGTAATCAGAAATAAACACTTTCCTCCCATAAATTGCTTTTTCTCAGGATAATCTACCACAGCAACAGAAATGAAACTAGAACAGAAACACGATCAGTGGAAAGACACAAGAAGAAAAGGGAGAGAAGCTGGAGATACTGACTGTGAACCTCTATTGATTTCTCCTATTGGTCTGCATAAAAAAGAAGCTGGGTTTTGTTTGTTTGTTTTTTGCAATTTAAGGCGAGCTTAGATCAGCAAGGTATTCCCTGCTATAGTGGTGAGTTTGGACATAGTTTTACTGGCCATGCTTTTCTAGAGAACAGAATAATATTGGTGTTTTAGGAAGATTATTTGACAGCACTTCACTAGAAAGACTGTATGGAGCTATCAGAAGAGAGACTACGTATTACTTTTTTGTACCATGCTCCAAAGCAACTTGAGAAAAAAAAAGAGTTTACTTGGGCTAACATTCCAGAGGGGATTAAAGTCAATGTTGGCAAGGGTGGTATGGAGCAAGGGCATGAGGCCATCCCTGCAGTCAAGAAGCCAAGAGACAACCCCGTACAAGAGGCAGCGAGATGAACAAGAGGTGGGGCCAATCTATAAACCTTTGAATCCTGCTGCCAGTGACACACTTCCCCCAGCAAGACTCCACCTCCTAAATGGTCCATAACCTCCCCAACCGGCACCACTAACTGGTAACAGGGAACCAAGTGTTCAAAGGCATGAGACAGTGGAAGATATTTCTCAACCAACACAGACTATAATGAAGGTTGTTAATCATTGGGAAGTGGGGGGATTATAGAAAGAAATGAATAGGGATAGGGAAAGTAAGGTTGAATCTGGAAATGGTGAAAGAGAAAAAGAGGGTTTGTTAAAAGACAGTGGTGAGGACAGAAGGAAGGGAGGGACTCCAGTAATTCAGAGACCTTTGTCCTTCTGAACCTTTTCTCTTTAGGGAAGAATAAAAGAAAACTGTCATGATAAATCTGTCCTCTATTTCACCATGGAAAGATGCTGAATGGACTCACACTCTGAAAGGAGGAACCACGAGCAGAGATGAAGAAAAGACTTTGGTTTGTAGAAGCACTTCTAGCTTTTCAAGCAAAAGACTAATTTATTTGAAGGCAAAGTCTGCAAATGAACTAAAAATCTGTTAACTTCTTACAGAATTTTCAAATCATTTCATGGTCATGGTGCCTTAGATATAAAGTTGTGAAAGTTAGCCATGAACTTGTGACAATGGTGGGGGTGGTGGTTCTGGAATATTCTAGAAGTGGTCAAAAGTGAACTTCTTGTTTTGTATTCCGTTGTGTTGCAAAACTGGGTTTGGTTTATGTTTAGTTTTGTTGTTAGATGTGGGGGATGGGATCTCTAATATTCTAAAATTAATCAATAGTGACCTTGCATTATAGTCTATTGTGCTGCAAAACCAGGCTTGGTTTATGTTTAGTTTTGTTGGTGTGTACATATACATGTATATATGTATACACACACACACACACACACACACACATATAGGCTCAAGGCTGATGGGCTGATGTCATATTTTTTGAGACAAAGTCTCTCACTAAATTAAGGGATCACCAACTGACTAGACTGACTAGGCAATAGGCTTCAGAGATCCACCCTCCTTTGTTTGCTCAGAGTTAGGGTTGCAGGTACATTGCTACCACATTCAGAGTTTGGGGGAGTGATGGAAATCCAAACTGAGGTCGCTTGTGTAGAAAGCACATTTTCCACTTAGCCATCTCACCAGTCTCAGGCTTTGCTTTTCATTGAGGATCAAGCATGATTTGGGTAACTCAGATGTTTCACTAGCAGAAGGACCTGAGTTTAATCACAAGCACTCCCAACAAAATCTGGGTGTAGTGGTGAGTGTCTATACTCCCCATTTTGGAAAAGCAGAGACTCTTAGAGTTCACTATCCAGGTATTCTAGCTGAGTTTGTATCCGGATTCAGTGAGGGAACCCTGCATCTAAAAGTGCAAGGTAGAGTTTGGGGTTGGGGAGGTGCCTCGGTGGTTAAGGGTACTTGCCAGTCTTGCTGGTGAATAGGGTTCTGTTCCCCACATTTTTGGATAAGAATTCCCACAACTAACTGTAACTCCAAGTGATCTGATGCCATTTTGGCATCAGCAGCAGGGACCCACACACACATACCACATAAATAAGAAAAATTCATTTTTTATTAGGTATTTTCTTCATTTACATTTCCAATGCTATCCCAAAAGTCCCCCATACCCCCCCTCCCCTACCCACCCACTCCCACTTCTTGGCCCTGGTGTTCCCCTGTACTGAGGAATATAAAGTATGCAAGACCAGTGGGCCTCTCTTTCCAATGATGGCCTACTATGTATCTGCAGCTAGAGACATGAGCTCTGGGGGGGTACTGGTTAGTTCATATTGTTGTTCCACCTATAGGGTTGCAGACACCTTTAGCTCCTTGGGTACTTTCTCTAGCTCCTTCATTGGGGGCCCTGTGATCCATACAATAGCTGACTGTGAACATCCACTTCTGTGTTTGCTAGTCCCCGGCATAGCCTCATAAGAGACAACTATATATGGATTCTTTCATCAAAATCTTGCTAGTGTATGCAATGGTGTCAGCGTTTGAAGGCTGATCATGGGATTGATCCCCAGATATAGCAGTCTCTAGATGGTCCATCCTTTCATCTCAGCTGCAAACTTTGTCTCTGTAACTCCTTCCATGGGTGTTTTGTTCCCAATTCTAAGAAGGGGCAAAGTGTCCACACTTTGGTCTTCGTTCTTCTTGAGTTTTGTGTGTTTTACAAATTGTATCTTATATCTTGGGTATTCTAAGTTTCTGGGCTAATATCCACTTATCAGTGAGTACATATTGTGTGAGTTCTTTTGTGATTGGGTTACCTCACTCAGGATGATGGCCTCCAGGTCCATCCATTTGCCTAGGAATTTCATAAATTCATTCTTTTTAATAGCTGAGTAGTACTCCATTGTGTAAATGTACCACATTTTCTGTATCCATTCCTCTGTTGAGGGTCATCTGGGTTCTTTTCAGATTCTGGCTATTATAAATAAGGCTGCTATGAACATAGGGGAGCATATGTCCTTCTTACTGGTTGGGACATCTTCTGGATATATGCCCAGGAGAGGTATTTTGGGATCCTCCAGTAGTACTATGTCCACTTTTCTGAGGAACTGCCAGACTGATTTCCAGAGTGATTGTACAAGCTTGCAATCCCACCAACAATTGCTGCCACCTGAATTTTTGATCTTAGCAATTCTGACAGGTGTGAGGTGGAATCTCAGGGTTGTTTTGATTTGCATTTCCCTGATGATTAAGGATGTTGAACATTTTTTCAGGTGCTTCTCAGCTATTCAATATTCCTCAGGTGAGAATTCTTTGTTCAGCTCTGAGCCCCATTTTTAATGGGGTTATTTGATTTTCTGGAGTCCACCTTCTGGAGTTCTTTATATATATTGGATATTAGTCCCCTATCTGATTTAGAATAAGTAAAGATCCTTTCCCAATCTGTTGGTGGCCTTTTTGTGTTATCGACAGTGTCTTTTGCCTTGCAGATGCTTTGCAATTTTATGAGGTCCCATTTATCGATTCTCGATCTTACAGCACAAGCCATTGCTGTTTTATTTAGGAATTTTTCCCCTGTACCCATATCTTTGAGGCATTTCCCTACTTTCTCCTCTACAAGTTTCAGTGTCTCTGGTTTTATGTGGAGTTCCTTAATCCACTTAGATTTGACCTTAGTACAAGGAGATAGGAATGGATCAATTCGCATTCTTCTACATGATAACTGCCAGTTGTGCCAGCACCATTTGTTGAAAATGCTGTCCTTTTTCTACTGGATGGTTTTAGATCCCTTGTCAAAGATCAAGTGACCATAGGTGTGTGGGTTCATTTCTGGGTCTTCAATTCTATTCCATTGGTCTACTTGTCTGTCACTATACCAGTACCATGAAGTTTTTATCACAATTCCTCTGAAGTACAGCTTTAGGTCAGGCATGGTAATTCCACCAGAGGTTTTTTTATCCCTGAGCAGAGTTTTGCTATCCTAGGTTTTTTGTTACTCCAGATGAATTTGCAGATTGCCCTTTCTAATTCATTGAAGAATTGAGTTGGAATTTTGATGGGGATTGCATTGAATCTGTAGATTGCTTTTGGCAAGATAGCCATTTTTACTATATTGATCCTGCCAATCCATTAGCATGGGAGGTCTTTCCATCTTCTGAGATATTCTTTAATTTCTTTCTTTAGAGACTTGAAGTTCTTATCATATATATCTTTCACTTCCTTAGTTAGAGTTACACCAAGGTATTTTTTTTATTATTTGTGACTATTGAGAAGGGTGTTGTTTCCCTAATTTCTTTCTCAGCCTGTTTACCCTTTGTGTAGAGAAAGGCCATTGATTTGTTTGAGTTAATTTTATATCCAGCTACTTCATTGATGTTGTTTATCAGGTTTAGGAGTTCTCTGGTAGAATTTTTAGGGTCACTTATATATACTATCATATCATCTGCAAAAAGTGATATTTTGACTTCTTCCTTTCCAATTTGTATCCCCTTGATCTCCTTTTGTTGTCAAATTGTTCTGGCTAGGACTTCAAGTACAATGTTGAATAGGTAGGGAGAAAGTGGGCAGCCTTGTCTAGTCCCTGATTTTAGTGGGATTGCTTCCAGCTTCTCACCATTTACTTTGATGTTGGCTACTGGTTTGCTGTAGATTGCTTTTATCATGTTTAGGTATGGGCCTTGAATTCCTGATCTTTCCAAGACTTTTATCATGAATGGGCGCTGGATTTTGTCAAATGCTTTCTCTGCATCTAACGGGATGATCATGTGGTTTTTGTCTTTGAGTTGTTTATATACTGGATTATGTTGATGGATTTCCGTATATTGAACCATCCCTGCATCCCTGGGATAAAACCTACTTGGTCAGGATGGATGATTGTTTTGATGTATTCTTGGATTAGGTTAGCAAGAACTTTATTGAGGATTTTTGCAACGATATTGATAAGGGAGGTTGGTCTGAAGTTCTCTATCTTTGTTGGGTCTTTTTGTGGTTTAGGTATCAGAGTAATTGTGGCTTCATAGAAAGAGTCGGGTAGAATACGTTCTGTTTCTATTTTGTGGAATAGTTTGTGAAGAACTGGGATTAGATCTTCTTTGAAGGTCTGATAGAACTCTGCACTAAAGCCATCTGGTCCTGGGCTGTTTTTGGTTGGGAGACTATTAATGACTACTTCAATTTTTTTAGGGGATATAGGACTGTTTAGATCATTAACCTGATCTTGATTTAACTTTGGTACCTGGTATCTGTCTAGAAACTTGTCCATTTCTTCCAGGTTCTCCAGTTTTGTTGAGTATAGACTTTTGTAGAAGGATCTGATGGTGTTTTGGATTTCTTCAGGATCTGTTGTTATGTCTCCCTTTTCATTTCTGATTTTGTTAATTAGGATGTTTTCCCTGTGCCCTCTAGTGAGTCTGGCTAAGGGTTTATCTATCTTGTTGATTTTCTCAAAGAACCAGCCCCTCCTTTGTTTGATTCTTTGAATAGTTCTTCTTGTTTCCACTTGGTTGATTTCGCCCCTGAGTTTGATTATTTCCTGCTGTCTACTCCTCTTGGGTGAATTTGCTTCCTTTTGTTCTAGAGCTTTTAGGTGTGTTGTCAAGCTGCTAATGTGTGCTCTCTCTAGTTTCTTTTTGGAGGCACTTAGAGCTTTGAGTTTCCCTCTTAGAAATGCTTTCATTGTGTCCCATAAGTTTGGGTATGTTGTGGCTTCATTTTCATTAAACTCCAAAAAGTCCTTAATTTCTTTCTTTATTCCTTCCTTGTCCAAGGTATTGTTGAGAAGACTGTTGTTCAGTTTCCACGTGAATGTTGGCTTTCTATTATTCATTTTGTTATTGAAGATCAGCCTTAGTCCATGGTGATCTGATAGGATGCATGAGACAATTTCAATATTTTTGTATATGTTGAGGCTTGTTTTGTGACCAATTATGTGGTCAATTTTGGAGAAGGTACCATGAAGTGCTGAGAAGAAGGTATATCCTTTTGTTTTAGGATAAAATGTTCTGTAGATATCTGTTAGATCCATTTGTTTCATCACTTCTGTTAGTTTCACTGTGTCCCTGTTTAGTTTCTGTTTCCATGATCTGTCCATTGGTGAAAGTGGTTTGTTGAAGTCTCCCACGATTATTGTGTGAGGTGCAATGTGTGCTTTGATCTTTACTAAAGTTTCTTTAATGAATGTGGCTGCCCTTGCATTTGGAGCATAGATATTCAGAATTGAGAGTTCCTCTTGGAAAATTTTACCTTTGATGAGTATGAAGTGCCCCTCCTTGTCTTTTTTGATGACTTTGGGTTGGAAGTCGATTTTATTAGATATTAGAATGGCTACTCCAGCTTGTTTCTTCAGACCATTTGCTTGGAAAATTGTTTTCCAGCCTTTCATTCTGAGGTAGTGTCTCTCTTTTTCCCTGAGATGGGTTTTCTGTAAGCAGCAAAATGTTGGGTCCTGTTTGTGTAGCCAATCTGTTAGTCTATGTCTTTTCATTGGGGAATTGAATCCATTGATATTAAGAGATATTAAGGAAAAGTAATTGTTGCTTCCTATTATTTTTGTTGTTAGAGTTGACATTCTATTCTTGTGGCTGTCTTCTTTTAGGTTTGTTTAAGGATTAGTTTCTTGCTTCTTCTAGGGTGTGGTTTCAGTCCTTGTATTTTTTTTCTGTTATTACCCTTTGAAGGGCTGGATTCTTAGAAAGATAATATATGAATTTGGTTTTGTCATGGAATACTTTGGTTTCTCTATCTATGGTAATTGAAAGTTTGGCTGGATATAGTAGCCTGGGCTGGCATTTGTGTTCTCTTAGTGTCTGTATAACATCTGCCCAGGATCTCTGGTTTTCATAGTCTTTTGTGAAAAGTCTGGTGTAATTCTGATAGTCCTGCCTTTATACGTTACTTGATCTTTTCCCTTACTGCATTTCTTATTCTATCTTTATTTAGTGCATTTGTCCTGATTATTATGTGTCAGGAGGAATTTCTTTTCTGGCCCAGTCTATTTGGAGTTCTGTAGGCTTCTTTTATGTTCATGGGCATCTCTTTCTTTTGGTTAGGGAAGTTTTCTTCTATAATTTCGTTGAAGATATTTGCTGGCCCTTTAAGTCGAAAATCTTCATTCTCATCTACACCTATTATCCGTAGGTTTGGTCTTCTCATTGTGTCCTGTATTTTCTGGATGTTTTGAGTTAGGATCTTTTCTCATTTTCCATTTTCTTTGATTGTTGTGCTGATGATCTCTATGGAATCTTCTGCACCTGAGATTCTCTCTTCCATCTCTTGTATTCTGTTGCTGATGCTAGCATCTATGGTTCCAGATTTCTTTCCTAGGGTTTCTATCTCCAGTGTTGCCTCACTTTGGGTTGTCTTTATTGTGTCTACTTCCCTTTTTAGGTTAGTATGGTTTTGTCCATTTCCATCACCTGTTTGGATGTGGTTTTTTTTGTTTTTCTTTATGGACTTCTACCTGTTTGGTTGTGTTTTTTTTAAGGACTTGTAACTCTTTAGCAGTGCTCTCCTGTATTTCTTTAAGTGAGTTATTAAAGTCCTTGATGTCCTCTACCATCATCATGAGATATGCTTTTTAAATCCGAGTCTAGTCTTTTGGATGTGTTGGGGTGCCCAGGACTGGGTGAGGTGGGAGTGCTGTGTTCTGATGATGGTGAGTGGTCTTGGTTTCTGTTAGTAATATTCTTATGTTTGCCTTTCGCCATCTGGTAATCTCTGGAGTTAGTTATTATAGTTGTCTCTGGTTAGAGCTTGTTCCTCAGGTGATTTTGTTAGCCTCTATCAGCAGACCTTGGAGACTATTTCTCTCCTGAGTTTCAGTGATCAGAGCACTCTCTGCAGGCCAGCTCTCCTCTTTCAGGGAAGGTGCACAGATATCTGGCATTTGGATCTGCCTCCTGGAAGAAGATGAATGCCTGAAACAGGGCCTGTCCCAGAAGCTGTTAGCTTCTGTAGTCCACACCCTCACCTGACCAGACTAGTCTTGGAGGGATCCAGGAACCAAGATGGCTCCCCTAGGTGCTCCAGCAAAGCCCTTCTGGGCGAGGTGGACACCTCTCCTCTGGCAGGGAAGGTGCCCGGATATCTGCAGCCCAAAACGGGGTCTGCCTCAGAAGCTGTCCTCTAGGGACCCTGGGGGTGTCCACTGACTCTGCTCCCAAGGTGACCAGGTGCTGGAGCCGACCAGAAGGGACTTGCGACCCTGGTCAGGCCGGGTTTTCTGCTTCCCTAATGCTGTCTCAGGTCACTCTGGATTGGAATGGAACAGAAGTTGTGTTCCACTCACCAGTGGTCCTAAGATCGCATGGAGAGTCCTCTAGGAACCTTGGCGGTGTCCGCTGACTCTGCGCCCAGGTGACCCCAAGAATAAATTCTTAAAAAGTTAAAGGTTAGTAAATGATTGAGGAGGATACTTGATAGAGACTTCTGCCTTTCACATGTTTATGCACACAAGGAAACATGCACCTGCATATACAATACATACCGCACACAAATACACACACACACACACACACACACACACACACAAATAATACACCCCCTCCCCCCCACACACACATACACCCTATTTAAGACAGAAAGTTTGGAGATGGCTTCTAGTCCCAGCATCACTGCTGAAAATCCTTGACAAGTGTTTGTGGATTTTTAAACCCCAGCACTAGCAACCAATCTGCAGTGATTACTGTCATTTGTTAGGTTTCAGTGAACAGGTGCAGTCCCCTTCCTGGCAGTGATTAACATCATACTCTGTCTTGTCATTGGTCATTGGACAGACATCTTCCCTCCTCTTCACTCTAAAGAATTCGTTTCCCCAGTAGGACAATGATTCCCTCATCTTAGCTCTGCAAGGCCTCTATTTTATGGGATCTTGGAGGCTCAAAGCAGCTATCTACCATCCAAATCAGCCTGCACTTTTGTCTTCAGTGGACGATCCCCAACCCCCTTTCAAACAAGCATTATTGCAACCATTTTATAAAACCCAGACAGAAAGAGCTCCCCAATGTCTCTTTCGAGTAGCTTGGTGTGGCAATCTTGTCACCAGGCCACATAGAAGTGCCTCTTGCCCTCTTCATTACTGATTTCCAACTTGTGAAAGGAATCAGGGTATTAGAAGGACAAAGATCCCAGTGCCTATGAATTATAATTCACAACAGAGGAAGGTCTGATATGGCAGGCTAATAAATGATTCTCTGAGATATAAGCAAAATTCATAGCTGTTTCCTTGCATGGAATGAAGGTATAGACATGACTAAGCTAAGAGTCTTGGTATGGGAAGATAGTGCTGGGATAATCAGGTGGACCTGACCACACAGTCACATTTATTTTTAAAAGAGAAAAACAGCTATAATTCAAACATAGGGAGAAGAAGGGTACAGGGCACCACCCCTTACAGAAGAGTGGGTAGCTCCTGAGGGAAGGACAATCATTCTTTTTTGGGAGTGGGGAAACTGGTTTGTCATCCATGTTCCAGAGGGTGGCTCCATGCCTGTATTCATATGGACCACTTTAATTGAACTTAGTGAATATGGTGGTTATTTTTAAGTGTCAATTTGTCCTAACCTAGAATTTACCCAGGAAGAACATTTCATTTGAAGAATTATTTGGATTAGGTTGGCTTGTCTGTGGGAAATTGTCTTTATTGTTAATTGATATAGGAAGACCCAGCCCATTTTGGGCAGCACTATTCCCTAGGCAGGGTTTTCCTGTTAAGTATAAAAATAGGAGTAAGCAAACTGAGAGTAGGTAAACAAGCAAGCATTCATGAATTTGCTTTCTCTTTGCTTTTGACTGTGGATGTTATAAGACTGGCTGCCTGAGTTCCTCCCTCAACTTCCCCACAATAATAGACTATAACCCAGAATTCTGAGCCAAATAAACCCATTTTTTCCCTCAGAATCTGCTGTTTATCTGGAAGTTTTATCACAGCAATAAAAGTGAAACTAAAACAGTGAGTTATTTTTTAAAATGCAAAGGATGTAAATCTGGGAGGGAAAATGTGGGAGAGATGTTTCCTTGTATATATAAATGGAATTGTCAAAGTAAATAAAATTGTGTGTGTGTGTGTGTGTGTGTGTGTGTGTGTGTTCTGGTGCATGTTCCTATTGGGTATGTTGCTGTCTTACTTTCCACCTTTTGAGATAATTCTTCAGAGTTGCACTGTGAAGCACACAAAGAGAAAAGCAGGTAATATTATCACCCAGACAGAGACTGGAGTGAGGCAGCCACAGACCAGGGCATGATTATGGTTCCCATAAGCTAGGCTAACCAAGGAGCAAATTTTCCTGTACACCAGTAGAGGGTGTTCAGCCCTGCTAGATTGCATAGTACTGCTCAAGGTAGAATCACAGGGGCCCAAACTGTTAAGTATTTGTCATTTTAAATCCCCTAGTTTGTGGCAATTTGTCACAACATTAATAGGATTGCCATAGTATTAACCATCAATTGGATATAAACTAGAATGACCTGATAAAAGGAGTTTCAGTTGAGTGACATTAAATGTGGCTGGTCTGTGGATATTTCTGTGAAGGTTTGTCTTGAGTACTGATTAATGTAGTAGAGCCTACCAAGCCCACTGAGGGCAGCACCATTCCCTAAGTAGGTGGCCGAGGGCTGTTTAAGGAAGCATAATTCAATGAGCCAGTGAGCCAGACATTCCCTCTATGGTTTATTCTTCCAGGTTCTTGCTTGAGTTCCTACCTTAACTTCCTTCATTGATGTTCTGTGACCTAAGTATAAGTTAAAAATAAATCTTGCTCCCTAAGTTGCTTTGGGTCAGAGTGGGGTTTTTTTGTATATTATTTTGTATATTACTTTGTTAATTATTTGAGACTTTCATAAATATATTTGATCATATTGACCTATTCCTCTCCCTAACTCTTTCAAGATTCATTACTACCTTCCTATTCTTCCAAACTTCATGGGCTATTTTGTAATAGCCCATTGTGTCTAATTTGTTCTACCTATAAAGTCCTGGGTGATGGACCATTCTCTGGAGTGAGGTTAATTTATCCCTCAAAGAAAACTGGCTTTCCCTCCCTTAGAAGCCATCAATTGTCAATAGCCTCTCAGCTAGGGGGTGAAGATTCATGAGCTCCATACCTCTCTGTGATGGAATGTTGACTGGATTGGTCTTGTACAGTTCTTATATAGACAACCATAGCTGCTATAGGGTCGTGACTGCAGCTGTCCTGTCCTGACCTCAACCTCTGGTTCTTACAAGCTTTCTATCCCTTCTACCAAGATGCATCCTGAGCCTTGTGATGGGAAAGGCATGTGACATTGTCGTTCCACTTGTGGCTGAGTACACTGACACTTATTCTCAGCACTTTGACTAGTTGTGCTTTTCTGTGTTTACTCCTATGTATAAGGGCATGGAGCTGTATTCATATGCTATGCTAAACAGGCTGGTTTCCCATTAGAGATCTCTAAGCTGATACCTGGCTGTGCCAGCCTATGCCATAATAGGCCTGTCTTAGCATGAGCCCCAAATCTTTGAAATATCCAAGGTTGCCAAAAGAAGCCTAGGAATTAATATAACGAAAACCATCATTGTTAGTGGACACTTAGGTACATAAACCAAACACCACAGTGTCCCTGAATTTTGAAGATATTGGAAAAGAAAACCAAGTAAAGAAAACAAAAAGAAAGTTTTGCTTATAGTTTGGCCAAACTTACATTAGAGAAAGAGAAGACTAATTTCCTCCCCACTGAGCCAGTAGCAGACTGACAATTTATAGCTATGAGACAAGGGTAGTACATAAGAACATTTATTTGTGAGTCAGAGTAACCAGTCTTCTGGAGGAAAGGATCCTGAACCCCAGATCTCCTCTGTTGTCTCTGTAACAAAGACATTAAAAAAAAAAACCAACAACAACAAAAACTTGAGCTTTAAAAGGCTTTTATATTTCTTTGGGAGAAAAATTCAGAGGACAATTTTCAGGAGTCAGTTTTCCCCTTTTAGGAGTACCTACGCAGAAGGATGGTTTAACCTCTCTTTGGGATATCACCAAGGATGTCATCTCTTTTTCTCTTCTACCATCTCCTTCTCAGTTCCTCCACTGTGTCACATGATGTGTGAACTAGAACATCAAGATGAGCACATGGAAGAAGCCAGTGTGCAGAGGAAGTCTGAAAGCCCTTCCTTATCTGGGCATCATTTGAAGAGTGTACGGTGGGATTTGTTTGTGGGTAGCAGAGGTGATAAAAGACCATACAGATACAGCACATTGCCAGAGATATCGGAGACTCTTTCCTTAGATCATTAGCCTGCTTCCATCTTTAGGACTGACTCCTTTCTTAATAATTTTTCCTTAATCTATGTGTCTCTGGTGCAACTTTTAGCCATGGCACATGAAAGCATGACATCAGGTGTTCTTTGAACTTAGAATTAAAGCCCCCTTTCCTCTTCTTCTTCCTTCCTTCCTCCCTCCCTTCTGTTCCCTTCCGTTCCCTTCCGTTCCCTTCCATTCCCTTCCGTTCCCTTCCGTTCCCTTCCGTTCCCTTCCCTTCCCTTCCTCTTCCTTCCTTTCCTTCCTTTCCTTTTCTTTTCCTTCCTTTCCTTTCCTTTTCTTTTCCTTCCTTTCCTTCCTTCCTTCCTTCCTTCCTTCCTTCCTTTCCTTTCCTTTCCTTTTCTTTTCCTTCCTTTCCTTTCCCCTTCCTTCCTTCCTTCCTCCCTCCCTCCCCTCCCCTCCCACTCCTCTCCCCTCCCCTTCCCTTCTCCTTCCTTCCTTCCTTCCTTCTCTTCCTCCTCCTCCTCCTCCTCCTCCTCCTTCTTTCTCCTTTCCCCACTCTTCCTCCTTCTCCTCCTTCCCTCTTTGTTTTCCTCCTCCTCTACTCTTCTTCCTCTCTTACTTTTCCTCTTCCTCCTCCTCCTCATCATCATTCTTCTTGTTTTTTCAAGACAGGCTTTCTCTGTGTGCTCTGGAACTATCCTGGAACTTGCTTTGTAGACCAGGCTGTCCTCAAACTCACATAAATCCACCTACTTCTGCCTCCGAAGTGCTGGGATTAAAATCATACAGTACCATTACCACCACTACCCAAGGTTCTTGACGAATACTAATGAGCATGCTTTCTTTGTCACTCAGCTTTCTCTGTGTCTCTGACCTCCATGCCTAGCTCAAATGCCATGACATTTTCTCCATCTCTCTAGGTGGCTGCCAGGATTTTTCACTTGCTTGTAGAGTTGTTTTTCTCTCAAACTCCCATAGAATTGTAAGTGAGCTTCCTTCTGAGCCTGTTTTTAAATTCTTTGAATAATGAGACTAAGAGCTGGAAAAGAGAATGCCAGCCTCCCCGGTAACACCACATAATATCCTATGTGAGTCCAAAGGATTAGAGTAAAACATGAGAAAGGCACTTCTCAATTTGTAAGAAAGCCAGAGCTTTTCAAAACGGAGGCAATGTTTTGGATTTGATCATGTCCTACATAAATATTTATGCAGGTCTTTAACTTCAGTAGCTGTGATTATGACCCTCATTGGAAATAGGGTTCTTTTGTAAAACAATAAAATGTTATCTGTCATTGTACATAATTTTATAAAGGCGTTTCCTTCAAATATGAATATTTAGTTTGCTCCTGCCACTGCTTCCTGGATGCTAGAACCAACTTCTTCCTATTTTTAATGTAGAGTAAACATCAATTAGTTCCCTAAGACTCCCCCAGGCTATCAGTGCCTGGTTGAGACTGCTAAGACATCCACCATCATCAACTGAACAACTCTAGGATTTTCTGCTTCACTGGTGTGAGATATGCATTGTTGGGCTACTCAGACCCCATATCATATAAGTTAACTTAATAAATACCTTGTTGATTTTACACACACACACACACACACACACACACACACACACACACACACACATTCATTCTCTTGGTTTTGTGCCCCTAGAGCTATGGTTCTCAACCTGTGGGTCACAACCCCTTTGGTGGTCACATATCAGATATTCTGCATATCAGATATTTACAATTTGTAACTTAGCAAAATTATAGTTATGAAGTAGCAATAAAATAATTTTATGGTTGGGGGGGTTACCTCAATGGGAAGTATCACATTGTATTACACAAACTTGTACTGTTTATTATGTATTAACAAAAATTAGGCATATACATGTGTATTGAAAGAGAGATTGTGAGCTGTCTGGTTGGTCTGGCTTCATAAATGAAGCTCTCTGGAGCTGAAGAGCATCTGTGCTCACACAGGGACACCAGCCTCTGTGTGCCCTTCATGGAAATCCCCCAGAAACACTCACATGCCTGGTGCCTGACCTTGGCAGTGCTCAAGAGAATGAGAGATCAAAGGAAGGAGAGTGCTCCTTTCTGGTACTTCAATCAGAGAGAGAAGCAATTAAAATATGAATTAATCTAAGTGAGATGAAAATGCAGACACCGAACAAGAGCATCCCTCTCACCTTGAACCTGCACGGAGTGCATCGCAGCTCCTGTGATTAAAGACATTTTCATGCCATTAAGAGCCTTCTCTTCTAATGTTAAAAACAAGGTGTCAGTCAAATGCTCTGAGCAGCCTCAATAAGGACTTCTCCCTCTCTGGCAAGTTAAAGACCTTGATCTTTTCAGTGTTCTGAGGTGGCAGAGTATTTTAGGAGGGGACACTGTAGGACTGCAGGAGTGTGGAGTCCTGAGCTAAGTGGAAGGAGTAACTGCATGCATCACCTTTTAGACCAAGCTTTTCAGCCTTCTTAATTCCACTGTGCAGCCAGAATTATGGCTGCCAGTGGGTGCTAGGTTGTCAAAGCTGGGGCACAGGACAGGGGCCCATTCTCTGTGTTCCATTAGCCTTTGTTCCCCATTCTTTCTTTGAAAAGAGAGACAATTGGAGTGTTTACTTCTTTAATTTTGCTACTGTTTCCCTTTGATCTCCAGGGCATGCCATTAGCTCTCTGCAAAGAGGGGTAAGACCTCAGAGGAATGAGGGGGTGTCTACAACCCTTCCAGGCATGTCCAAACTGTTGGCCATTGGCTGACATGAATCCCAGGATATTATGAATTTGGCAAAACATTTATAGATGGCAGTGTTGTAAATACCAGTGTCATGTTAAAAGTTGGACATCCCTGGGTGGTGTGAGAGGAGGGAGTTGGGAGTGGATATGATCAAGACACGTTGCTTAGTTATATGAACTTGACAGAGAATACATAAAAGAGATTCTATATAAAACAAAGAGGGTGGACACTCTGTGAGCATTTCCATTTTTGTTGTTGTTGTGTTTGATTGTTTTGTGTTTGTGTTTGTTTGTTTGTTTGTTTGGCCTGGATGTTGTCAACATAATCTCAAGTTTAAGATCTTGGAATTTTATTTGGTTGTTGATTTAACTCTGTTGCTGCAATAAAGCATTAGAGCCAAAAGTAGCTGAGAGGCGAAAGGATTCATTTGGCTTATACCTCTAGTCGTCAAAGTCCATTACTAAGAGAAGCCAGGATGGGGACTTAAGGGAGGATCTTGAAGAAAGCACCATGGAAGAATTGCCCGTTGGCTTACTCACTGGCTCTTCAAGGCTAGGATACTGATATAGCCTACAACAGCATTCTCAGAGCATGGTGCCATTCACAGTGGAGTGGAACCATCCCCATCAATTATCACTCAAGATAATGCCCCACAGACATATATCTACAGGCTAAGGCTAATCTGATCTATACAATAACTTCATTTGAGGTTCCCTCTTTGCAGGTAATTCTTAGCTGGTCTCAAGCTGACAATAACATGCAACCAGCACACTTATTGTTGGTGTTTTAGTTTTTATAGTACTGACCTTGTGCGAGCTAAACAAGTTTGTTGGATAGTTGTATCAACTTGACATACATACATTGGGGTCATACTGAGAAGGAAAACATCTTAATAGAGAAAAGTTCTTTGTGGTGTTAATGATCCTGTGATGCAGTTTGTTGATTGGTGATTCATTTGGGAGGGCTGTCCTCTCTGTGGGAGGGGCCATCACTGGGCTGGCTGTCTTGGGTGCTCTAAGAAAGCAGGCTGAGCAAGCTATGAGGAGCAAGTCAGTAAACTGCACTCCTCCATAGACTCTGTATCAAGCTCCTTCCTCCAGGTTCCTGCCCTGAGTTTTTTCAATGACTGTGGAAGTGCAAGCAAAATAAATCCTTCTTTTACCACATTGTTTTTGGTCTTGGCGTTTATCACAGCAATAGAAACTTTAACTAAGGAATCGTGCATTCTATGATTGACCCATCTTTCTAGGCTTTATCTTGGAATTCAAGAAAAAAAATCATTTGAAATCTCTGTGACTTACCAAACTGAACAAATCTAGGACCCTGGAAACCACTAGGCTATCCCAGTACGGATTTAAGAAGGGTTTTATCTTCTCCTTTCTTTACATTTCCTCCAGACCTCTGAATTTGATTGGACCCTGTGGGAAATCAGAGCCCATAGTCATGACAGCTGTAAGAATAAGTGAGGACGATCATTCCCCAGAGGGTGAGAGGTCTGCTCAGGGATGGGGTAATGGCCCTGAGGCTGACCATTAACCTAGCTTCTGCTCTGGCCTTAGCATCTCCAGAATTTCCTGTTTCAATCATGATCACTTGGAGCCTGAAGGCACCTGGGATTTATCAAATGATAGTCTCTCACTGAGGGACCTCTTAAGAAAGGGCCAGAAGCATAACATCCACACAGTCTTGCGTGGCAAAAGGACAGTACTCCTGTCTACAAGATGTGCCACTCAAGCAGTATAAAAGAATCTGGCATTTGCAAGTGTCACCCTAATTTACTATAGCATTCAGTCCTAAGATAGCTGAAGTGCAAGATGCCTGTCTCTTTTCCTCTGTGCCTTTTCTACCTTCCCAAATGTGGGGGATGTACTATCATGTGTGTTAGAGACGGTGATGTCATACTGACTGAGCCACTTCCCCTGTGACTGCTGACCCGTATTCAGAAAAAAAGACTAAAGGCTCTCCTTACTTCTCCAAGTTAAAACCCTGAAGACCTCTGAACAGCCAGCCTACTTCCTGTCTCCCTCTGAACCCTATGGGATGCTTGATTTTGACTGACTACTTGATTGGATTAAAAGACACCTAGGAGATTTGTCTGGTTATGTCTATGAGAAAGCTTCTAGGGCTTATTAGACCATAATGGTTGTAAACCAACTAAACTTTTCTTCCATCAGGGGATTGAAAAGGGAGACATTAATATGAAGCCCACTTGTGTCAAAGCTACTAGTTGACAGGAAAAAAAAACACCCTAGAACCTGGTAATACTTGTTAGATTAACTTGTTTCTTACTACATACACCAAAACGCTGCTAAGCTATACCCTGCCTCCCGACTAGAAGTTTAAAGTATAAAATTATGCACATCCAAGCTTGCATACAAGATCATGAATATGATAAGCTTCATAATATGCAGGATGTAAAATGTAGAGATGAACCCATGCCCTGTTTTTTGTAGAGAAAGACTCAAATGTAAGTGACAGAGGAAAAGATAAGACATAAGCAATATCTTATCATGTGCTTTTGATTACTCAAAGAAAAGGATGAAGGGTCCTACATTTGGGGCTTGTAAACTGTTCTCTACATTCAAATAAGTGTGCTGCCATTCTAGGTTGATGCCCTAACTTTGCAACACCCTATACCAAACAGCACTGAGTCTACATTCTAAGTTTCTGGAAGTCTTACTGTGAAATGAGAGTGTTCTTATTATGAAGTGAAGAATGCTGTTTCTTGCATAAGAGAAGTTAAAATGGAAAAGAAATATGGACAGAAATAATATTCCATCCCAATGCAATTGTCCCCCATATCCATGGTTTTATTCCTGCATTTGCAGCAACCTGTGGCCAACCATGATCCGAAGGTATTACATAGAAAATTCCAGAAATAAACAAGTCACACATTTGAAAGGACACAAAGCTTTTTTCATGCTAGGCAAGCAGCCCATACCCCAGCGCCCTCTTTTAAAATATAAAGATCTTGTTTTTTTTTTCTTTCAGCATTTTATATATGCAGGCAATGTATTGTGATCATACTTACTTCCCACATTCCCCCTTCAATTCACTCAGGATTTTTTCCCGTTCTAATCTTCCTGCTACATGGTGCAACGATGGAAGGTGGGTCTGGTTTAGAAGACCGTAGAAGTATGTCATGGCCAGAAGGGTAATGTCTTTCCTTCTCCTTTTCTATTACCACTCTATTCTACCACCAGTTAACCATGCTATGAGCTACTCTGATCCACCATGTTTTCCCCTGCCGTGATGGACTGAAACCCCAGGAAGCATGGTCTAGGTAACCCTTTCTTCCTGGAACCATAATACTAGTGCTTAAGATGCAAGCTACTAAGTCAGCGAAAGGACTTGCGTTTGTAAATTGTGCTTTATGGAGAGAGCTGGCAATCTGAGAAGATAGCAGATCAACATGATTGAGATTGGTTTTGACCTCATCTCCAGCCAGCAAACTATATATACATATATATATATATATATATATATATATATATATATATATCACACACACACACACACACAGAGGAAACAAAGACAGTCCATTATTACAAAGCTACCATCTTGCCCCAAGACACCAGGTTGTCAGATCTGCCTTTGAGATTCTTCATACTAATGACCTCTTCTCACCTTTCATACCCTTAGCATTTTATTTTGGTTTGCAGTTCAATCAGTGATACTGGTCACTGTGCCAGGGAAGGAAGGCATGGGAGCAGGAGTGTGAGATGGTTGGTCACTTGGCATTCACGACCAGGAAGAAGAGAGAAATGCATGCTGGTGTTCCCCTCACCATCTTCTTGTTCTGGCTGGCATCCCAAGCCATGAAATAATGTTGTCCATTTAAGATAAATCTTCCCTCCTTAATCAAGAATTTTGAGAAACCACTGAATAGACATCCCCAGGTGTGTGTTTTCAGGATGATTATAAGTCTTGGTCAAATTGACAAAAGATTAACCATAACAATTCCCAAGCAGAATATCCCCTATCACGGGCTCCTGAACAGGCTCTCGGGAGCAGGACACAACCTCAGCAATGATGTACTGCAGTCTATGTCTTTATACGGGTATCTTGTCCTCTTTGAAGCTCTCTACATTAGGAAGTTTTGGGAGCCCTGCCTGTGTGGGGTCTCTAACCCACTCTTGGTCTTCTTCTCCCACATCCCCAGGCCTTGCCATTAACATTATAGAACAAACAGTAAATTTTTTCAGTGAAGGATGTGTGAGAAGGCTGGTCACATGGCATCCACAGTCAGGACACAGATCACCTTCTTTTTTTTTTCTTTAGGTGTGGGTTTTAGACCATGGGATGGAACCGTCTACATTCAGAATGCATTTCCCTCCCTAATCAAGCCTTTTCTATCATTAGAGAGCATGCCATGTTTAACATTCATCTAATTCCTACAGTGAGATAATCCAGTCACTGCACGCCCAATGGGCTTATATGTACGTAACTTTGACTATGCACACATACGGTTTGAAATTTAGAACTCTTCAGTCCTCTGTGAGGTGGGCTGGCCTATAATTGATTTTCCATAGACAAATGTTTTACATTTTAGTATACTCTTCTTAACATCTTAGTCAAATTTAAACTGAGTCCTTCTGAGTCAGATTTATAGTCCATAGGATTCCATTTAATGGAGACAAGCAATGCAATTTCAGGGCAATTTAAATGGTATTTCATTTAGACACAGAACCAAGGCTTGTTAAGGCCCCCGGAGGTAACAAGAAATCTTCCTCTTCTCATTTGCTTAGAAGCAGCTGTAGCTCATTCTAGTAGGGCTAAACAGCCCAGTGCAGCCAGGCAAGAGGCTCAGCACGGTAGATTTTATGGCCCGTGTTCACTTGAAAGGACAGGGACAGAAAGGAAGGGGGAGAAAAGAAAGCAGGACCATATATATAGTACACACAGGCCTTTGCAGAATGAAGAAAAGGTTCTGGCTCTGAGTATATAAATTACTACAGGCTATTTCACGGTCCTGGTTGCAGCTCCTTGGACTGTACAGACTTAGAATTTGATCACTGGCCCATGGTCTTTGAACAGGGTACAACTTGAGCAATTATATAGTGCAGCCTTGAGACTTCATGCATACACTCACAGACACACACACCCTCTTTGTGTGTGTGTTAGAGGAAATGAAATACGTTTGTGTGTATATTGTGTGTGCATGTTCATGTGTGTGAATTGTGAATTCAGGTATATGTTTGCAGAGGTCAGAGGACACAGCAGTGTAGATGTATGTTCTTGTCTCCCATTGTCTTTGAGATGACTTTCTCTTGTCATTCATCACTGCACATACTAGGTTAGTCTAAAGCTCTTGGAGATTCTCCTGTCTCCATCTCCCTTGCCCATGAAGGAGATCTTTATCTCCAGAATCTATTTATAGAAAAATGCTGTAACAGTGAATACTTCCAATCTTAGTACTGGGAAGACATATACAACACAACACCATGCTGTGACCTTAGCAATCATATGCCTTTGCCCATCTTGTAACATCTGTCCTACCGTATGGTAACCACATTATTTTTGTTGTCCTGAGACAAAGTCTCACTATGCAATCCAGTTTCAAACTTGAATTCCATCATCTCCCCAAAGGCTGTCATGGCAGGTGTTCGTCACCATGCCTGGCTCAATGGTTGCAACTTCTAGACCGTATTCTATGGTTTTAACACATATACTACTAGAGACAATTGATTTGTATTTATCCATCATTATTATTTAAAAAGCAACGAATCCATGGACAGTACAACCTATGTATTTTATGTAAAATAATTCAACATTAAATTATATATATGGCTGGAGTTGTAAATGTATGTCTATAATCCTAGAATTCAGCATGCCAACTTGTGAGAATAGAAAGTCCTAGATCAGCTTGAGTGACACAGGAAGACCTTGTCTGAAAACGTTATATTCAAGTATATATATCAAGTACAGGAAGGGAGGTCTTACACTAGACCATCCCCTAGATCGGTGGTTCTCAAATCTGTGGGTCATGACCCCCTTGGCAAATCTTTATCCCCAAAATATTTACATTATGATTCCTAACAGTAGCAAAATTACAGTTATAAAGTAGCAATGAAAATAATTTTATAGCTGGGGGTTGGCACAACTTGAGGAACTGTATTAAAGGGTCACAGCATTAGAAAAGTTGTGGACCACTGTCCTAAATAGAAATGATCTTTATCTCATTCTAGAAGTACCAGTTCTTTTGGACCCACGGAATTAAACTACATTCCCCAAAAGGACTGGGCCCTTCTGTATTTGTTTCACTAGGGTAGCTGTGGCTTTTCCTTGTAGCAGAGCTTGGCAAATGAGAGGCCACCTGAGAAGCAATTAAACTAAACCAGAAAATCTTTCCTGTTCATTTCTTCTTGTCTTTAAATAGTTTACACATCCATTGAACTGGGGAGAGCTCACAGTGGTTTATGGTGATTGCGCTGGTAAGGGGTCAGTGCCTAATGAGCTGAGTACTTATCTGTGACCCTGGTGAGATGACTGTGAACGAGCAGAAGAAGACCTGCGGGAATTCTTCACAGAGCTGCTCACAGAGTGGAGCTAACAGGAGCTGATGTGGTAAGAGAGCCAGGAAAAGCAGAGCCTTGTGCCATCAGGCAGACTGTAATTCCCAGGGTATTGAAGGCTAAAAAGACGTTCAACCTATCTCACTTAACACAATGATCTCTAGCTTCTCTGATTCCTGAAGAGTTCGTAACTTCATTCTTCTTAATGGTGGAGTAAAAGGCCATCATGTCTGCAAATCTTTGAAATGTAGGCACCTGTTGATGGACAGTTAAGCTGGGTCCATTTCCTAGCTATTGCGCATTTCCTCGCTATTGTGAATGTTGCAGGGAAGAACAGGAATGTTCAAGTATCTGTGTGGAATGCTAATCTATCCTTTGGGCATATGTACCCAAGAGTGGAATTCCTGAAGCATAGAGTAGCTTCTCAAGGAACTTCCATGCTGATTTCTGAAAGAAAGAAAAAAAAAGGGGGGGGGGGACAATGAGCGAGTAGAAAGAGATCTTTGGGAAGGCAGAGAAAATTATTTGGGGAGAAGAAAATGGATGTGAGGGAGTTAGAGAAGGAAGTAGTGGAAGAGGCACTTAAGAATAACGTATGCTCTGGCTTTGTTTCTGTTGCTGCCATTGCATTGCATCTGGTCAGGAAGCAGGGAGAGGTGAACATTGATGCTTGGATGGCTTCTCCATTTCTGTTCTTTATTTTTGTTAAGTTTAGGCTGGGGACCTAGATCATAGGCTAGTACCACACACTTTCCAAAGGTGTCTTCCCACCTCCATTAATTCTGTCTCAGTTAAACTCCTTCACAAGGCATTCTCAGAGATATGTCTCCTAGGTGACTCTCAGTCTAGTCATGCTGGCAATGAGCTGAACCACCACGCTGAGCACTGGTGGGAACTGAACATTCGCTCAGGAGAATGGAGAGAGAAAGGAGGGAAGAAGGGAAAGGCTGAGGGAAGGTCATAGTTGCCTTCAAAGCAGCTGGGTGACTGAGACAAACAGAAGCCATCTCAAGCCAGGGAGAACTACAATGGACCATCCCATTTGTGGTTCCACTCTTCCCCCCCACCTGGAAACTGGAAATGGCAGAACACTGAGTAGAGGAAAGAACCAGATCCTCATCCGCCATAATTTTCCAGGAGGGGAAAAATCTATAGGCAATTATAAATATACAAATATGTGACTATGTGCTTTAAAAAATCACATCTGAATTCTCATTCGCCCTTTCAATTACCCATGCTATTACTCACCATATTATACATCCCAGAACGTAGCATGGCTACTTAAGATCCATTAGCTCAGTGAGGAGAGTGAGCTTATGTGTCATGAAACATCCACTCTGCTTCTGCACTGTAGGGTGTGGGACATTGACTGTAGAAACCATTGAGGAACACTTTGGTGTGGTGAGAGATGGCCCTCCTGCTCCCATTCCTCCTCTTCTTCATCCTCCTCTTCCTCCTTTTCACAGCGTCATTCTTTTCTTCATTTATTTTCTCTCTCCTCCTCCTCCTCTTCCTCCACTTCCTCCCTCTCTTTTTTACTATTCTGAAACTCTACAGCCCAGGCAGGTGTCAAACTTACTAACATAGAATAGGCTAACCTAGAACTCCAGACCTTTTTGTGTCAGCTTTCTAATTGCAGGGATTATAGAGCTTAACAACCATATTTCAATGTGTATTCTTTACTATAAGAACAGGAAGGTTCATTGCATACGGCAGGCTTAGCTCTTCTCTTCTCCATAACTTCATGTATATCTGATTGCACAAAGTGGCCATGATTATATATTTAAAATTTATGTATATGTTTACGTGTTTGTGTGTATGCATGCATGCATGCGTGTGCGTGTGTGTGTGTGTGTGTGTGTGTGTGTGTGTGTGTGTGTAGCCTCTTAGATATTGATTTTAGAAGTAACATTTTTGTGCCTTGGTTTTATCATATAGACTTGAGAATAATAATGGTTCTCTAAAACCACTGATAAAGTAGAAGTGAAATAACATTTATTCAGAACTTAGAATAAAGTCTGGTAGTTAGATTTTACTGTAGGTAGATAAGTGGCATATATACATATGTGTGTGTGTATATGTGTGTAAATAGAGATGATAGAGACAGATACATACATACATAAATACATATATACATACATACATGATAGATAGGTACATAGATAGATACATAGATACATAGATAGGCAGACAGGTGGATGATTAGATAGAGGGATAGATGATGAACAGATACAGAGTTACATGAGTAAATGAGTGGATGACAGATAATAGAATAATAGATTAAATAGAAGGAGCCTAGGTGGATAAAGGCATAAAAAGGTAGATGAATGAATGATGGGTTAGATTAGATTAGGTAATAACTGATAGACTGATACACAGATATGCATCCACATTTTCTTTTCAATACTTGGTAGAAGTATTTAGTGAGACGTGGAAGTGATCTGCGGTCACTAATGATTCCTCCATGCTATATTTTGCATAAATATAAATGTTCTATATTTATAGATGTATTCCTTCAGCTCAGTCCTTTCTTGGAGTTAGGAGAATAAATTCTTTGCTTTAAATGAAACCTCTTCTCTGGCCTGGCTAGTGTGCAGACCTGATGACAATATTGACATCTCCATGGCTTCAAGTTTATGCGTCCAGATGCTATTGCTATTAGATTTTCCTGCTTTCTATCCAGTCAATGATGGGAGCTAAACTCAGGACAGATTTCTTTAACAGAATTGTTTTAAAGAGAGGAGGGTTGATGGAATAATGGTTCTACAGTTGAGATCATTTATTGCTCTTTCACAGATGACCCACATTTGGTTCCCAGAACCTATCTTAGAGGGATTAAAATTACCTATAACTTCAGGGAATCTGTTGTCCTGGACTCTGTGGGCACTCACACAAATGTATGAATATATGCACATAAGCTCATAGGTGCACATGCACACATACACACATAAACAAATCTTTAAGAAAATTATTTGCAGAATTTGAATAGATTATTGTCAGGGAGTGGAACTCTGAAAGATGGGACCTGGCTATGGGAAATAGGACCCTGGAGTCTTAGCCTTGGAAGAGACACTCTTGCCAACACTCTTTATGCTTCCTGAGCACTGTGAGGTGAATACTCTGTCCTCCATGATACATGATGCTTTTTGCCACAGGCTAGCAAACAAGACAGCCAGATGATGGTGGACTGAAGCTTCTAAAAGGGTGAACTACAATAAGCCTTTCCTTCTCTAATAAAATGCTCTCAGGTGTCTGGTTCCAGTGACAAAGTCTAACTAACACAGGAGTCAGAGTGTTTACACAGGAAGGAACACTGGGCCTGACATAAAAGATGCAAACATTGAATTGACCAGAACTTTGAGCCAAAGGTGAGACCATCTGTCCAAATGCCCCCTCTACTTTAGTTTTTACTATTTCTCCTCTATTTTTTTCTTGCAATTTGGGCAGGACACACACACACACACACATACACACACACACACACACGTGTGTGTGTGTCTGTGTGTATGTGTGTGTAGTTATGTGTATGTTCATATGTGTGTGGGTAGGTGCATATATGTGCATATGTAAACACATGTGTAGAAGTCAGAGATTAACCTCAGTTGTCATTTCTCAGATCTCATGCCTCTTGGTTGCTTTTCTGTTTTCATGTATGTGGGTGTTTTGCCTGCATATGGGTCTGTGCACCATGTGTATCCAATGTCCACAGAAGCCAGGAGAGAATGCTAGATCTTGTGAGCCACCAGGTGGGCTCTAGGAATCAAACTCATATCCTCTGGAAGAGCAGCTAACTCTTTAACTGCTGACCTATCTCCCAAGTCCTTGTTTTTTTGAATCAAGATGTCTCAGTGGGACCTAGGGCCAGCTGAGTAGACTTGGCTGTCTGGACAATGAGTCCCAGGGATCCACCAGTCTCCACCTCCCCAGAGATCGCAAGTACAGGTTGTTAGGCAAGCCTTTTACATTGTTCTATGAATTAAACTCAGATCCTTGTGCCTCCAGGGCAAGGACTTCAGTGACTGAGTCATGTCCCTTGTCGTGTTTATTTTTAACTTTTTAGCATCTCCAAGCCATGCTAAGAAAAAGGAAACAAATGATGTTCATCCAAACATGCATGTGTGCATGTATAGATGGAAGGACACACAGCTACCCAAGGTGGAACTGTGGCCACACCAAAGAGAATCCAAAGGGTCCTCTCAACCCAGACAGTAGATACAACTCACGGTGGACAGTATGATCTAATGAGCTGGTATTTGCTTCTTTATGATTCTTTTGTAGTAATAAAGCCTTGAAAATGGTGGCTGTCTTTAGGTGAAGAATCCAGCACTCAATTGAAAGGGTAGGAAAAAGAGAGGTTGTTCTCACAGAGCTGAAAAGAAATACAAATATAACTGTTAGGAGGTGTGACTTTTGGCAGCTTGGTGTGACATGCCTACATGGCCATGATCCTTCAGAAAATTTAGAGGGGATGGAGATGTAGACAAGTGGGTTGAAGTCTTGAATAGCATGCTTGAACCCCTGGGTTCAAGCCCGGCACCATAAAAACTGTTTAATAACTTGCACTTGTAACCTCAGCCTCTGGAGGATGGGCAGTTCAATGTCAGACCCAACTACAGTGAATTTAAGGTTAGTACAAACTATATAAGATTCTGTCTCCAAAAAATAGGGGAAAATGCAAAGAAATACAAAATCAGGCTCAGGGGACAGAAGATGGTGCAGTCAATAAAATTCTTGCTGTAAAAGTACGAAGACCCAATGCACCTATGTTAAAGTATGGTGTGGCACTATGTACTTGTAATCCCAGTGCTGGGGAAGTCAGGACAGTAAGATCCTGGGACCTACTGGTCAGCCAGTCTTGACAAATTGTTAAGTTCTAGATTACATGAGAGATCAAGTCTAAAACTGGGGAAGCCTCAGGATATAAATATCTTACATCAACACACAGGTAGGTGCGAGTGCGTGCACACTCACACTGAACCCCCAAGTCACCACCATTTCTACCCTATCCTACTCACAGTCACAGGGAAGACAGATAAGCCAGAAGACAACTCCAACTAATAGCAGCAAAGCAGAGATGATCCTAAGTATGTGGGCTTTTCTGCAAATCGAACTAGTACAGAATTATTTTCCTGATTCCAAGAAGCCAAGTCTCTTCCAGTATTTTCTTGGACCCCAAGGAGCACTTGTTTCCACAGCAACCACAACTTGAGCAGAAAACCACCTTCAAGTTAACTATCCCAGGAATGTAGTCTGGACTATCAATTTCCAATGAGCACAAAGAACTGACTATGAATCACAGGTCTCATGGTTTAGGGAGGCTGACAAAAATTAGTTCTGTGCTTAGAAGCAGCTGTCAGCATTATATTTATCCTGATGACACCTGTCTGGGTCACTGCCAGGTCCTGAAATGCTGATGATGACAATGGCAATGCTGCTGGTGCTGCTGGTGAAGGTGATGGTGATAATGATGATTGGGATGGCGCTGCTGCTGGTGATGGTGAAGGGTGATGGTGATAATGATGGTTAGGATGGTGATGATGGTAGTGATGGTGGTGATGGTGGTGGTTATGATATTGGTCATGATGACGATGAAAGAACCTGATGATTGACAGCCTTGACAACAATAAAGATAGTGGTGATGATGATAGTAACAACACTGATGATTGTGTTAATGGCAGTGATGACGCTGATGCCAACAATGCCACCGACTATAATAATGACAATGACAGTTATGACAATAATGGTGACAGGAATAATAATGGTGATGAATTGAAGTGGAAATGTCTAGTTCTTTAGAACATTAGTTATGTCAAATGGTGTTTTGCTGGGACACACAGGTGAAAGGATGTCTTGCTAAAGCAAACACACAAAAGGCTGTTTTCCTGAAGCAGACATGGGTGGAAGGATGTTTGGATATAGCAGACACATGAAAGGATGATTGATAAAGAAGTATAACTATGACCCCACAGACAGTGGGAGATGAGCACTGAGCTTTGGTTTGGTTTGCTCTGCCTCACTATCTGCTGAAGACACATATGTATTTGTTTGCCTTACATAGTGTTGTTGAGCTTGTGATAACTTCAACATTGAGAGTAGCTCATCCAAGTGAAGTGAAGAAGTGCTTGCAAGGTTCTTGTGGCAGCTTGCTGCTTCTGCAACCTCACCTCAGGCTGGTTGGATAGTCATGCAGTTGCTTCAGGATTGAAGAGTTGTAGAGCTGCCTGGTGTCTGTTTGTTGAAAGGACTAGACTGTAGCTGCTGGTTCATGCCTGGTGTCTGCCTGCCTAGAGGACTGGTCTGCAGTTGCTAAGCCATATGCAACTGCTATGCAACATATGCAACAGTCCTGCTGAACTGCTGCCCAAGACAATCAAGCTCATCCCCAAAGAACTAACAGGTCCACTTCCCCCATATTCTAATACCTTTTCTCTTCCACAACCTCTGCTGGGTGGTGGACCAGGGCAGTAGTTAAACTCTTATTAAAGGTAGGTTGCAAAAAATGTATTCCTACAATGAATGGCAGCAAGGACAATAGTAAGGATGACGAGAATGGTGATTGCAATGACAGCAGTGACATTGATCATGATACAGGTGCTGCTGCTGATAAAGACAATGGCGATGTTGATGACTGACTGCAATGATGATGATGACAGCAATGGTACTGGGATTGTACTGGGGTTATGGTGACAATGGTGCTGTCATTAGCAATGGCATCGATGGTGATTGGCAAAAAATTGATGTTGGCAATTGTGGGACCCAGCGATATCTGCTTTAGGCAACAATGGCATTGATAAACATCACAATGATGAGGTTAATGCTGACAATGTGATATGATGACAACTGAGATGGTAGTGACGGTGACAGTAATAGTGTCAAGAGAAGCATTCATGGCTGAAGTGAATTCAACTGCTAAGTGGCTCACGTGAGTTTTCAACTTGTGTCGTTAAAGTCCAGTGACGTGGGCTGGAGAGATTGCTCAGCAGTTAAGAGCACTGCTCTTCCAGAGGTCCTGAGTTCAATTCTCACAACTACATGGTGGTTCACAGCCACCTGTAATGGGATTGGATGCCCTCTTATAGTGTGTCTGAAGACAGTGACTGTGTACTCACATGCATAAAATAAATTAAACATTTAAACAAAAAAGTCCAATATCATGCATGCTATTTTTCACCTACTTTATTAGTGAGAAAATAGAAGCTCAGAGAGGTTAAATAGCCCACCCAGTGGCATACAGCCACCAAGGGGAACCTGATACTGAGCTCAGTGTATTACCAGAGTTATCTCTTTCTAGAACAGTGAAAGCTTTAAAAAAAGAAGAGAAGAGAAGAGAAGAGAAGAGAAAAAGAAAAAAGAAAAAGAAAAAGAAAAAAATCAAAATGGAGCACACAGCATGACTATACCAACTTGTGCATAAAGTATTATCATTTAAAAGTTGAATATCAATAATACCTCCTCCAAGTCTCTCTCTCTCTCTCTCTCTCTCTCTGTGTGTGTGTGTGTGTGTGTGTGTGTGTGTGTGTGTGTGTGTGTGTGTGCATGCCACTCTAATTCATGTGGGGGCATGCATATGTATGAATGTCCATGTGGAGGGCAGAGGTCAATGTTGGGTGTTGCTCTCCACCTTATTTTCAGGCAGGGTCTTTCAGCTAAGCTGGCTGACCAGTGAGTGGTATGTGCCTGTATTTACTGTTTCCTTCAGCCCTGGGGTTTACATATTCCTGCTGCTGTGCCTTGGATTTACATGGGTGCTGGGAATCCAAACTTAGGTTGCCATGCTTGCGGGGCAAGTGTTTTGCAGACTATATATCTCCTTCAGGGTCACTTTTTTTTAATCTTCTAGGGACCTGAGAGATCAGAGAAATGTCGTGATTCAAAAGCTTAGACAAGAGCTTTATTAAAGGTCAGAAACAGCACAGCTCGACCTGTCTTTATTGTGTTGGCCTCATCAACTGGAAATACCAAGATAGGAAGGGCAGCCTTCCACAAACACTGGCAGTGAAAAAGACAGAGCCAGGGAACAGTGTTGCAAAAGACTGACCCTCTTGATGCTGATTACAAAGAGAAAGAGAAGCTCGATGTTGCCAATTCACTGCCTCATGCAGTAGGCTTGGATACAGTTCACACTGATGAGACTGGAGAATGGAACAGCATAGAGAGTCTTCGCTGCTCTTGTAGAGGAATGGAGTTCCTTTCTCAGTACCCATGTCAAGTGACCCTCAACCACTTGTCACTCCAGCTCCAGGGGATCTGCTCTCCTTCTGGCTTCTTTAGGCATCTGCACTCCCTTGCACATGTGCCCCTTACCCCAACCCCAGACATACACATACACAAAATTAAAAATAAAGTCAGTATTCAAGCTATAGCCTCTCCCTGTGTGTGTGTGTGTGTGTGTGTGTGTGTGTGTGTGTGTATGTGTGTGTGGCGGGGGGGAGGGGTGTTTCAGTGGGCGTGGATGTGTTTGTATGGTTATGTGCATGTGAGTGTAGGGAGCCGACAAGGCCAGAAGACAGTGGCAGAACCCCCAAGCTGCCCATGGAGACCTGAAGGAGTCAGGTCTCCCGGAGCAATACTTACTTGTAGTGTGCTGCCTGACCTCGGTGCTGGGTACTGAACTCTGGTCCTCTGCAAAAGCAGCAAGCACTCTTTACCACTGAGCCAAACCTCTAACTCCACAGTAGGCTTCCCCTACCCCCAATTCCCAGTTCTACATTTCTATTAACATATACCCTCTCTTACTTGATATATATGGTCCAAGAGCCCCATATATACTATTTTTTTCCTGCATCACACACCTACAATAAAGTTGAAATAATGAACTAGGTATAGTACACTGAGTGTGGTGTTGCATGTCTCTGATCCCAGGCAGGGGGAGGCAGGAAGATCACGAGTTCAAAGTCATACTCTAATACATAGCAAGCTTGAAGCCAGCCTGGGCTACATGGTATCCTATCCTGAGAAACAAAAAGATGTAACATATTGACAACAATAACTGGTGATAAACCAGAATAATTAGAACAACATATGCATATCAGAATATAAAAGCTATCTTACATTTTTGGAATTTCCATATAATAATTTTGCAGTTTTCATAGATAAAAATCCCACCAAAAAACCCAGGGATTAGGAAAGGCAGCTCATAACTATATTTAATAATTTCAGTGTCCCTTTGTTTAGTTTTGATATGGGAGCTCAGCTGTACAGCATTACAGTCATCAAGGTTCTGGCTCCTGACTTCCTTATCCTGCTTCCTGAGAGCTGTTGTGTTTATATGATTTTTCGTTTCTTGTTCATTTTTGTACAATTTATCTAGTAACAAAGAAGTAAGAACCTATGAACGCACTCTGAAACCAAATCCCTGTCATAGGAACTTATATACTTATTCTCTGTTTCAAAACACGTCAAGAATTTATGCTTCTTATTTTTCTTAGTGGACCCAGGACTGTCTGTGAATACCTATAGTCCTAGCTACAGGGGAATATGAGACAGGAGGGTCATTAGAGGTCAGGAGTTCAAAGTCAGCCTAGGTAACATAGCATGGACTATATTTTACCATCTGGGCTTCTGTGTCCAGAGCTGTGAACCCAGCACTTGGAAGGTGGAGGTAGGAGGCTCAATGTGAGTTCAAAGTCATCCTTGGCTACTAGATTTGAGGTCTGGCAGGGTAATATATTATTTCAATGGTTTCAAAGATTCCAAGATACAAACGAATGGACTGGGGCGCTAACTCAGTCCCAGGGTTTTTACTATGCAACTGTGTGGACTTGAGTTAGATCTACAAAACCCACATGAAAAAAGCTAGATGCAGTAGCATCCGGAACTGATGACTGATGACATATAGACAGGAGATCCCTGGGGCTCACTAGCCAGCCAGCCTAGCCCACTCCATGAATATAGGCCAGTAAGAAACCCTGCTTGAAGTGGAAACTAAGGGTTCTTTGGAAAATCTGTTGGGTGGTGTTTTGCTGGGATGAACATGTGAAAGAATGTTTCGTTAAAGTAGACAACAGGTATGAAAGGCTCAGGCCGACTTTCAAAGGAATGTTTCATTGAAACAGACACAGGAGAGAGGATGTTCTGCTAAAGCAAGCAAGTGAAAGGGCATGTGATGTTTGGAGGGTATAAATAAACTCCACAGAGTGACAGAGCTTGGCTTGCTGGTACAGCTAGCTGTGCAACACTTGTGGATTTCAAGTCTTCACTGATCCTTTTCTTCCCTGAGAGAGGTACAGCGGAGAACTTCTGGTGTCCCTCTGGGTACCTGCAGATACATGCATGAGTGTGTGCACGCACACACAAATAAATGGGTAAGTTAGTAGATGACAGATAGATAGATAAGAATAAAAGATCGACAACACAAAGCAACTTAGGGAGGAGAGAGTTTATTTGGCTTACACTTCCATATCACTGTTCATCATCAAAGAAAGTCAGGACAGGAGCTCATACAGGGCAGGAGCCTGGAGACAGAAACTAGTGCAGAGGCCATGGAAGTGTGCTGCTTACTGGTTTGCACCTTGTGGCTTGCTCATCCTGCTTTCTTATAGAATCGAGATCAACCAGCCCAAGAACAGCACCACCCACAATGGCCTGGGCCCTTTCCCTATCAATCACGAATTAAGAAAATGCCTACAGGCTTGTTTGTTTTTCAGAGGTATTTTCTCAACCGAGGCTCCCTCCTCTCAGATGATTATAGCTTGTGTCAAGTTGACGAAAAAACTAGTTTGCACAGCACTCAAGGTTGGCTGTCGCCTGGACTCCACATGGATGTATACATAAGTGCACACATTCATACTTGCACACATGAACTCATACAACCACTCAGTGCAGGCCACTATAAGTCTGTGACTTGTCATGCATATCCTCCTCGCTACCCACTGCATCAACATAAGCTGATATCCGATTTTGTAATACTCATATTTAAATATTTTGTACTGTTTTAAGTTACAGCATATGGCAGGTTTCACATAGTCTGTTTTTGAACTTGTCATTATGTATTAAACAGTTTGCTTCAATATTTCACTTGACATGGTGTATTTAGTTCTTACTTTTGACACTGAGCATTATAAGCCATCTTTTGTTGGCACCGGAAGTGATTCAGAAGTTGACTTATTGTTAAACATCTAGGCTACAAGTGTTTTTAGGGAAGGTGGAGGGGCATATGAGAAACGACATGACGGTAACAAAGTATATTTCACATAAGTATCATTTCACATTTTATATTTTTTTCTTTAAATATTTTCTCTCACATGTTTATTTAGTGTGTGTGTGTGTGTGTGTTTGTGTGTGTGTGTATGTGTGTGTTTGTGTGTGTGTGTGTGTATGTGTGTGTTTGTGTGTGTGTGTGTGTGTGTGTGCTCACACACATCCTGGCCATAGTATGTGTGGAAGTCAGAGGACAACCTATAGAAGCAAGTTCTCTCTATCATCTGGGTCCTGGGGCTCAAACTTGGGTCATCAGGCCTCATAGCCAGGTGCCTTCATCTGCTGCCCCAGCCCACTGTAGCATCTAAGGATGGCTTTTCTATGAGTAGGTACAGTTCTTAGAGATTACATAAATGGCTGGGTTGTGATACTAGTTAACATTTTAGTCACATCTCTATATTTGATGTGTGTGCTTGTGTGTACTTTTAATCAGAGTTGGCCCTTAGTCATGCACAGCAAGCATGTGGAGCTCAGAGGACAACTTGCAGGAGTCAGCTCTCTCCTTCCATCTGGGTATCAGAGCCAGGTCATCAGCTTGGTGGAAAGTACCTTTCCTCAAGTAGTCTTGTAGGCCCTAATTGACATTTATTTTTTTTTTCCATTTTTTATTAGGTATTTAACTCATTTACATTTCCAATGCTATACCAAAAGTCCCCCATATCCACCCACCCCCACTCCCCTGCCCACCCACTCCCCCTTTTTGGCCCTGGTATTCCCCTGTACTGGGGCATATAAAGTTTGCAAGTCCAATGGGCCTCTCTTTCCAGTGATGGCCGACTAGGCCATCTTTTGATATATATGCAGCTAGAGTCAAGAGCTCCGGGGTACTGGTTAGCTCATAATGTTGTTCCACCTATAGGGTTGCAGATCCCTTTAGCTCCTTGGCTACTTTCTCTAGCTCCTCCATTGGGAGCCCTATGATCCATCCATTAGCTGACTGTGAGCATCCACTTCTGTGTTTGCTGGGCCCCGGCATAGTCTCACAAGAGACAGCTACATCTGCGTCCTTTCAATAAAATCTTGCTAGTGTATGCAATGGTGTCAGCGTTTGGATGCTGATTATGGGGTGGATCCCTGGCTATGGCTGTCTCTACATGGTCCATCCTTTCATCTCAGCTCCAAACTCTGTCTCTGTAACTCCTTCCATGGGTGTTTTGTTCCCAAATCTAAGGAGGGGCATAGTGTCCACACTTCAGTCTTCATTCTCCTTGAGTTTCATGTGTTTAGCAAATTATATCTTATATCTTGGGTATCCTAGGTTTGGGGCTAATATCCACTTATCAGTGAATACATATTGTGTGAGTTTCTTTGTGAATGTGTTACCTCACTCAGGATGATGCCCTCCAGGTCCATCCATTTGGCTAGGAATTTCATAAATTCATTCTTTTTAATAGCTGAGTAGTACTCCATTGTGTAGATGTACCACATTTTCTGTATCCATTCCTCTGTTGAGGGGCATCTAGGTTCTTTCCAGCTTCTGGCTATTATAAATAAGGCTGCTATGAACATAGTGGAGCATGTGTCCTTCTTACCTGTTGGGGCATCTTCTGGATATATGCCCACGAGAGGTATTGCTGGATCCTCCGGTAGTACTATGTCCAGTTTTCTGAGGAACCGCCAGACTGATTTCCAGAGTGGTTGTACAAGCCTGCACTCCCACCAACAATGGAGGAGTGTTCCTCTTTCTCCACATCCTCGCCAGCATCTGCTGTCACCTGAATTTTTGATCTTAGCCATTCTGACTGGTGTGAGGTGGAATCTCAGGGTTGTTTTGATTTGCATTTCCCTGATGATTAAGGATGTTGAACATTTTTTCAAGTGCTTCTCTGCCATTCGGTATTCCTCAGGTGAGAATTCTTTGTTCAGTTCTGAGCCCCATTTTTTAATGGGGTTATTTGATTTTCTGAAGTCCACCTTCTTGAGTTCTTTATATATGTTGGATATTAGTCCCCTATCTGATTTAGGATAGGTAAAGATCCTTTCCCAATCTGTTGGTGGTCTTTTTGTCTTATTGACGGTGTCTTTTGCCTTGCAGAAACTTTGGAGTTTCATTAGATCCCATTTGTCGATTCTCGATCTTACAGCACAAGCCATTGCTGTTCTGTTCAGGAATTTTTCCCCTGTGCCCATATCTTCAAGGCTTTTCCCCACTTTCTCCTCTATAAGTTTCAGTGTCTCTGGTTTTATGTGAAGTTCCTTGATCCACTTAGATTTGACCTTAGTACAAGGAGATAAGTATGGATCGATTCGCATTCTTCTACACGATAACAACCAGTTGTGCCAGCACCAATTGTTGAAAATGCTGTCTTTCTTCCACTGGATGGTTTTAGCTCCCTTGTCGAAGATCAAGTGACCATAGGTGTGTGGGTTCATTTCTGGATCTTCAATTCTATTCCATTGGTCTACTTGTCTGTCTCTATACCAGTACCATGCAGTTTTTATCACAATTGCTCTGTAGTAAAGCTTTAGGTCTGGCATGGTGATTCCGCCAGAAGTTCTTTTATCCTTGAGAAGACTTTTTGCTATCCTAGATTTTTTGTTATTCCAGACAAATTTGCAAATTGCTCCTTCCAATTCGTTGAAGAATTGAGTTGGAATTTTGATGGGGATTGCATTGAATCTGTAGATTGCTTTTGGCAAGATAGCCATTTTTACAATGTTGATCCTGCCAATCCATGAGCATGGGAGATCTTTCCATCTTCTGAGATCTTCTTTAATTTCTTTCTTCAGAGATTTGAAGTTTTTATCATACAGATCTTTCACCTCCTTAGTTAGAGTCACGCCAAGATATTTTATATTATTTGTGACTATTGAGAAGGGTGTTGTTTCCCTAATTTCTTTCTCAGCCTGTTTATTCTTTGTATAGAGAAAGGCCATTGACTTGTTTGAGTTTATTTTATATCCAGCTACTTCACCGAAGCTGTTTATCAGGTTTAGGAGTTCTCTGGTAGAATTTTTAGGGTCACTTATATATACTATCATATCATCTGCAAAAAGTGATATTTTGACTTCCTCTTTTCCAATTTGTATCCCCTTGATCTCCTTTTGTTGTCGAATTGCTCTGGCTAATACTTCAAGTACTATGTTGAAAAGGTAGGGAGAAAGTGGGCAGCCTTGTCTAGTCCCTGATTTTAGTGGGATTGCTTCCAGCTTCTCTCCATTTACTTTGATGTTGGCTACTGGTTTGCTGTAGATTGCTTTTATCATGTTTAGGTATGGGCCTTGAATTCCTGATCTTTCCAAAACTTTTATCATGAATGGGTGTTGGATCTTGTCAAATGCTTTTTCTGCATCTAACGAGATGATCATGTGGTTTTTGTCTTTGAGTTTGTTTATATAATGGATTACATTGATGGATTTTCGTATATTAAACCATCCCTGCATCCCTGGAATAAAACCTACTTGGTCAGGATGGATGATTGCTTTAATGTGTTCTTGGATTCGGTTAGCGAGAATTTTATTGAGGATTTTTGCATCGATATTCTTAAGAGAAATTGGTCTGAAGTTCTCTATCTTTGTTGGATCTTTCTGTGGTTTAGGTATCAGAGTAATAGTGGCTTCATAAAATGAGTTGGGTAGAGTACCTTCTACTTCTATTTTGTGAAATAGTTTGTGCAGAATTGGAATTAGATCTTCTTTGAAGGTCTGATAGAACTCTGCACTAAACCCATCTGGTCCTGGGCTTTTTTTGGTTGGGAGACTATTAATAACTGCTTCTATTTCTTTAGGTGATATGGGACTGTTTAGATGGTCAACTTGATCCTGATTCAACTTTGGTACCTGGTATCTGTCCAGAAATTTGTCCATTTCGTCCAGGTTTTCCAGTTTTGTTGAGTATAGCCTTTTGTAGAAGGATCTGATGGTGTTTTGGATTTCTTCAGGATCTGTTGTTATGTCTCCCTTTTCATTTCTGATTTTGTTAATTAGGATTTTGTCCCTGTGCCCTTTAGTGAGTCTAGCTAAGGGTTTATCTATCTTGTTGATTTTCTCAAAGAACCAACTCCTCGTTTGGTTAATTCTTTGAATAGTTCTTCTTGTTTCCACTTGGTTGATTTCACCCCTGAGTTTGATTATTTCCTGCCGTCTACTCCTCTTGGGTGAATTTGCTTCCTTTTTTTCTAGGGCTTTTAGATGTGTTGTCAAGCTGCTAGTATGTGCTGTCTCCCGTTTCTTCTTGGAGGCACTCAGCGCTATGAGTTTCCCTCTTAGAAATGCTTTCATTGTGTCCCATAGGTTTGGGTACGTTGTGGCTTCATTTTCATTAAACTCTAAAAAGTCTTTAATTTCTTTCTTTATTCCTTCCTTGACCAAGGTATCATTGAGAAGAGTGTTATTCAGTTTCCACGTGAATGTTGGCTTTCCATTATTTATGTTGTTATTGAAGATCAGTCTTAGGCCATGGTGGTCTGATAGGATACATGGGACAATTTCAATATTTTTGTATCTATTGAGGCCTGTTTTGTGACCAATTATATGGTCAATTTTGGAGAAGGTCCCGTGAGGTGCTGAGAAGAAGGTATATCCTTTTGTTTTAGGATAAAATGTTCTGTAGATATCTGTCAGGTCCATTTGTTTCATAACTTCTGTTAGTTTCACTGTGTCCCTGTTTAGTTTCTGTTTCCACGATCTGTCCTTTGAAGAAAGTGGTGTGTTGAAGTCTCCCACTATTATTGTGTGAGGTGCAATGTATGCTTTGAGCTTTACTAAAGTGTCTCTAATGAATGTGGCTGCCCTTGCATTTGGTGCGTAGATATTCAGAATTGAGAGTTCCTCTTGGAGGATTTTACCTTTGATGAGTATGAAGTGTCCCTCCTTGTCTTTTTTGATAACTTTGGGTTGGAAGTCGATTTTATCCGATATTAAAATGGCTACTCCAGCTTGTTTCTTCAGTCCATTTGCTTGGAAAATTGTTTTCCAGCCTTTCACTCTGAGGTAGTGTCTGTCTTTTTCCCTGAGATGGGTTTCCTGTAAGCAGCAGAATGTTGGGTCCTGTTTGTGTAGGCAGTCTGTTAGTCTATGTCTTTTTATTGGGGAATTGAGTCCATTGATATTAAGAGATATTAAGGAGAAGTAATTGTTGCTCCCTTTTATTTTTGTTGTTAGAGTTGGCATTCTGTTCTTGTGGCTGTCTTCTTTTTGGTTTGTTGAATGATTACTTTCTTGGTTGTTCTAGGGCGTGATTTCCGTCCTTGTATTGCTTCTTTTCTGTTATTATCCTTTGAAGGGCTGGATTCGTGGAAAGATATTGTGTGAACTTGGTTTTGTCGTGGAATACTTTGGTTTCTCCATCTATGGTAATTGAGAGTTTGGCCGGGTATAGTAGCCTGGGCTGGCATTTGTGTTCTCTTAGTGTCTGTATAACATCTGTCCAGGCTCTTCTGGCTTTCATAGTCTCTGGTGAAAAGTCTGGTGTAATTCTGATAGGCCTTCCTTTATATGTTACTTGACCTTTCTCCCTTACTGCTTTTAATATTCTATCTTTATTTAGTGCATTTGTTGTTCTGATTATTATGTGTCGGGAGGAATTTCTTTTCTGGTCCAGTCTATTTGGAGTTCTGTATGCTTCTTGTATGATCATGGGCATCTCTTTTTTTATGTTTGGGAAGTTTTCTTCTATTATTTTGTTGAAGATATTAGCTGGCCCTTTAAGTTGAAAATCTTCATTCTCATCAATTCCTATTATCCGTAGGTTTGGTCTTCTCATTGTGTCCTGGATTACCTGGATGTTTTGAGTTAGGATCCTTTTGCATTTTGTATTTTCTTTGACTGTTGTGTCGATGTTCTCTATGGAATCTTCTGCACCTGAGATTCTCTCTTCCATTTCTTGTATTCTGTTGCTGATGCTCGCATCTATGGTTCCAGATCTCTTTCCTAGGGTTTCTATCTCCAGCGTTGCCTCGCTTTGGGTTTTCTTTATTGTGTCTACTTCCCCTTTTAGTTCTAGTATGGTTTTGTTCATTTCCATCACCTGTTTGGCTGTGTTTTCCTGCTTTTCTTTAAGAGCCTGTAACTCTTTAGCAGTGCTCTCCTTTAAATCTTTAAGTGACTTATGAAAGTCCTTCTTGATGTCCTCTATCATCATCATGAGAAATGTTTTTAAATCTGGGTCTAGATTTTCGGTTGTGTTGGGGTGCCCAGGACTAGGTGGGGTGGGAGTGCTGCGTTCTGTTGATGGTGAGTGGTCTTGATTTCTGTTAGTAGGATTCTTACGTTTGCCTTTCGCCATCTGGTAATCTCTGAAGCTAGCTGTTTTAGTTGTCACTGTTAAGAGCTTGTTCTTCAGGTGACTCTGTTAGCCTCTATGAGCAGACCTGGAGGGTAGCACTCTCCTTAGTTTCAGTGGGCAGAGTATTCTCTGCAGGCAAGCTCTCTTCTTGCAAGGCAGGTACCCAGATATCTGGTGTTCGAACCAGACTCCTGGCAGAAGTTGTGTTCCACTCACTAGAGGTCTTAGGATCACGTGTGGAATCCTGTGTGGGCCCTTGCGGGTGTCAGGCGACTCAGCTGGCAAGGTAGCCGGGGCTCGAGTGGAGTGGAAGGGGTTTGTGCCCCAGATCAAGCCCGGGTAGCCTGCTTCCCTATGTACCGCAGTCTCAAGTTCCACGCGATTGGATTGGGGTAGGCGCTGTGTTCCACTCACCAGAGGTCTTAGGGTCCCGTGGGGAGTCCCGTGTGGGCCCTTGCGGGTGTTGGGCAAGACTCTGCTGTCAAGGTAGCCCGGGGCTCGAGTCTCGAGTCGAGCGGAAGGGACTTGTGCCCCAGATCAGGCCCGGGTAGCCTGCTTCCCTATGTACCGCAGTCTCGAGTTCCGCGCGATTGGATTGGGGCAGGCACTGTGATCCACTCACCAGAGGTCTTAGGGTCCCGTGGGGAGTCCCGTGTGGACCCTTGCGGGTGTTGGGCAAGACTCTGCTGGCAAGGTAGCCCGGGGCTGGAGTCTCGAGTCAAGCGGAAGGGACTTGTGCCCCAGATCAGGCCCGGGTAGCCTGCTTCCCTATGTACCGCAGTCTCAAGTTCCGCGCGATTGGATTGGGGCAGGCACTGTGATCCACTCACCAGAGGTCTTAGGGTCCCGTGGGGAGTCCCGTGTGGACCCTTGCGGGTGTTGGGCAAGACTCTGCTGGCAAGGTAGCCCGGGGCTCGAGTCTCGAGTCGAGCGGAAGGGACTTGTGCCCCAGATCAGGCCCGGGTAGCCTGCTTCCCTATGTACCGCAGTCTCAAGTTCTGCGCGATTGGATTGGGGCAGGCACTGTGATCCACTCACCAGAGGTCTTAGGGTCCCGTGGGGAGTCCCGTGTGGACCCTTGCGGGTGTTGGGCAAGACTCTGCTGGCAAGGTAGCCCGGGGCTCGAGTCTCGAGTCGAGCGGAAGGGACTTGTGCCCCAGATCAGGCCCGGGTAGCCTGCTTCCCTATGTACCGCAGTCTCAAGTTCCGCGCGATTGGATTGGGGCAGGCACTGTGATCCACTCACCAGAGGTCTTAGGGTCCCGTGGGGAGTCCTGTGTGGACCCTTGCGGGTGTTGGGCAAGACTCTGCTGGCAAGGTAGCCCGGGGCTCGAGTCTCGAGTCCCTAATTGACATTTAAACTCCACAGCATAGTATCAAATTATTTCTAAATGAGATCACTTCTGTGATTGACAATTTTGACAAGTCCCTTGCCTGGGTCCGATACTTTGCTTGACCTAATCTGGCTCCCTAATATTAATGATTAAGGGAATAAGCCCACAGGCATATGGAGGTAGATGGTGCTAGCTCTACTCCTTTTCAGTTTCTTCATTTCCCAAGGGTTTAGCTCACTTGCAGTGTACACAGCCATGGGCCTAGCTTTGATTTAGGTGGGCATTTAAACACTATCATTGGGATATCCCTACAGAAATCCCTCATAATTTCAGTAGAGCTCAGCTTCCCAAGGGTGGGGGGTAACTACCCCAGAGTTTACCAGAACTATTCCTCAGAATACCAAGACCACCACAGAACTCCTGGAAGTCTGGTGTCCACAGAATACATCTAAGCTACCAGCACTCAGGAGACTGGGGGAAGATCAAAGGCTTAGGGCTAGGCTGGACTACACAGTGAGACTTCGGAGAGAGGAATGAGTAGAGGAAAGGAGAGAGGAAGGATGGGGAGGAGACTTGGTAAGATGGTCTTCCTTCATAGTAGGCAAGTGTGATAGCCACACCTCCAGCGCCTCACTGGGGGATTCCAGGCAGGGTCTCTACCACTGAGCCACACCCCCAGCCCCTCACTGGGGGATTCTAGGCAGGAGCTCTACCACTGAGCCATGCCCCCAGCCCCTCCCTGGGGGATTCTAGGCAGGAGCTCTACCACTGAGCCACGCCCCCAGCCCCTCCCTGGGGGATTCTAGGCAGGTGCTTTACCACTGAGCCACGCCCCCAGCCCCTCCCTGGGGGATTCTAGGCAGGTTCTCTACCACTGAGCCATGCCCCCAGCTCCTCACTGGGGGATTCTAGCCAGCTGCTCTACCTCTGAACCAAGCTGCTAGCTTCTCACTGGGAAATTCTGGGCAGACGCTATTCTGCTGAGTCACACCCAGCCCCCCACTAGAGGCCTCTAGGCAAGCAGTCTGCCAATGAACTACATCCCTAGTTCCTCTTTTTACATTTCATTTTGTGACAGGGTCTCAGTAAGTTGCTTATTTGAATTTGCTATCATTCTGCCTCAGCTTCTCCAGTAGCTGTTAGAGGCTGGATTATAAATGTGTGCTACCAGGTTGGGCTAGAATAGACTGCTTGAACCAAGGTCTGACTTAAGCGTTTCAAAGCAGTGTCAACTTGTCCACTGAAATCATCTCCGCTCAACAAGGAGTTGAATTAGGTAAACCAAAACACCCAAGTAGCTTCCTCAGGGCCCTCCATTCCATTATCTTCTACAAACACTAGGCTGAATCCCTTCATTTCATTGGGATATTCAGCCAGTAAATGCTTTAATTACAAGTTGAAAGGGATAAAATAAAATCATCTGGCAGAATGGTTTTAATTAGAATTTAGTGAGTCAGGCAAGCAATTAATGCATCTAAGAATAAAGGTTATATTCACATATTTGTCTCCATTGAGCATCTCTGATTTACATGAACAGTTGACTCAGACTCCTCAAGCTAAACAAAGGCCATCACAATGATGGCAATCATGGAGACTGATCTAAGAGAAAATGAAATGCCTAGGGTCTTCATTTGTGCACCTTCCAACCCCCACACCCCCAATCATGATGGTTGGACATTTGGGCATGGAACCAGCTCTGGACTTAGGAAAAGGTAATGAATTAGCTAATATTATTAAGATTATATTATTGTCTTATATTGTTGTCTTATTTGTTATTTTTATTTATTTTCCTGTGTACTTCTGTGTGTATGTACAAATGAGTGCATTGCCCATAGAGCCAGAAGAGCTCACTGGATTGCTTAGAGCTAGAGTTATAGGTGGCTGTGAGGACAGTCTGACATGGGAGCTAGGAACTGAACCTGGTTCCTCTACTGAGCTATTTATCTAGCCCCATCAGGTTTTTTGTTTGTTTGTTTGTTTGATTGATTGGTTTTTGAGGGGGGAGTGCACAGAGAGAGAGGGCAACAGACAGAGAGAGGGGTCAAGAGAAAGAGACAGAGAGAGGGAGGGGCAAGAGAGAGAAGGAGAAGGAAAGGGAGAGAAAGAGAAAGAATGAGTGTGTGTGTGTAGGCACAAGTTTATATGTATACATGTGTGTACAGAGGTCAGAGGTTAACCTTGGAAGTCATTCCTCAGGGTTACACAGGTTTCTCACTGGCTTGGAGCTCAGCAAATAGGCTAGAATAACAGGTCAGTGAGTCTGAGGGATTCTCCTGGCTCTCCATCCTCAGTTCTAGAATAACAAGCATATCCTACCATCCTGGCCATCTGACTGGGTTCTTGGTTCTTAACTCAGGTCTTCATGTTTGATGGAGTAAGTACTACACTGCCTGAGCTACCTCCCCAGCCCCTAATTTCAGTTCACTTTAAATGGATTCTATCCTTTGAAAAGTTTGTACACAGATTACAATGCATCCTGATGCCCATCTTTAAGCACTTTCAGACACCAGAACCACCAGGTTTCCCTCTCTCTCTCAACTTCTTGCACTGTTCATTTGTGCAAGGGTGATACATCAACCATGGAGCATGAGCAACCAAGCAGGGTCACATGACTCTCCCTCCCCAGCAGCCACATCACTGCAGCTAGGGGAGGGGACCCAGGGAGAGAAGAAGGGAGAACAAAGGGAGCAATTTGTCCCACAGGCTCACATATCTGAACATTCGGTTCCTGGTTGGTACTGCTGTTTTTCTGGAGGAACTATGTCACTGGGGCAGAGTAGACATAACATTTTGCAACCTACTTTTAGGAAGCGTTCAACCTCTCCTCTAGCCCGCCACCCAGCAGAGGTAGTGGAAGAGAAAAGTTATTAGGATTTGGGGGAAGTGGACCTGTTCAGCAATAGTTCTTTGGGGGTGAACTTGATCTACTTTTTCAGACCTGTAGGGAGCACCAAATATGATTCAACAGCTGCAGCAGTCCTCTAGACAGGCAGACACCAGGTAGCCTTATATTAGTCCTGAAGAAACAAGCAGGCTCACCAACTAGCCTGAGGCAAAGCCACTGAAGTGACAAGCTGCCAGGAGAACCTCAGGAGCAATTCTTGGGTGTGTGTCTCTCAATGGCAGACTTTTCACAAGTTGAGCTCAAAGCAAACCAATGCTCAGTGCTCATCTCCTGCTATTTATGGGATCATATTTATATTCCTTCATCAAGTGTCCTTTCATGTCTTTGCCATATCAAAGCATCCTTTCACCTGTGTCTGCTTCAGGAAAACAGGCTTTCACATGTTTAATATAGAAAGACATCTTTTCACCTGTGTGCCCCAGCAAACCATCATTTGACATAACTAAATGTATTAGTCAGAGTTTGCTAGAGTCACAGAACTTATGGTTCTATATGGTACTCTATATAGTAAGAGAATTAATTTGTTGATGACTTACAGCCTGTAGTCCAACTTTCAACAATGGTCAGCAGCAGCATGGAAGTCAAAGGATCTAGCAGTTGCTCAGTCCCACAAGGCAAGCAGTCGAAGAAGAGAGAGAGGGTAAATCTTCCTTCTTCCAATGTCCTTATATGGGTCTCTAGCAGAAGATATAGCCCAGATTAAAGGTGTGTGCTACCATGCCTTTAATCCCAGATGACCGTGAACTCAGAGATCTCCCTGTCTTAACCTTCTGGATTCAAAGCCACTATGCCTCAAGATCTCCATGCCAAGATCCAGGTCAGAAACTTGTATCTACCAGCCTCCAGATTAGGATCACTGGTGAGCCTTCCAATTCTGGATTGTAGTTCATTCCAGATATAGTCAAGTTGACAACTAGGAATAGCCAGTACACTAACTTTACAAAAAACTAGAAGTTTCCACTTCAGGGCAGGGTTTGAGATGTTATAGCCTGGCCCTACCTCCTGTTCTCAACCTCTGCTTCCTGTGTTTGCCAGCCATGATGGACTCTGACACAGTAAGCCCAAACAAACCCGTTTCTCTACTAAGTTGCTTTTGGTTATGGTATTTTATAGCATTTGAAAAATAACTGATACAATTTTTGAGTACTTGCTGCATGCTACACATTACTCAAGAAATTTATACTCCTTAGGCTATTCAGATCTTTCATGGCCTGATTGAGACAAATAAAAGAGAGGGTGGGAGGGAGAGGAAGAAGGAGAGGGAGAGGGAGAGATAAATACTTGAGTAAGGAAAGATGGGGGGGTGGGCCTCAGGAATTGTGATGTTTCCATGGTGACCTGGATCCCTTGGTTTTTTTTAGGCTTGTGGACAATGCAGGAGCATCATTGAAGAGCATGGTGGTAAAATCCTACTCATTTCATGATAGCCAGGAAACACAGAAAAACCAAAATATAACTAGGGACAAGAAATAGCTCTCACGCAGCCATCCCAGGGCAAACTTGAACTCCTGACCCTTCTGAATCTACCACATAAGTGCTAGAATCACAGCTCTGCACCATGATGATGTGATTGGTGCTAGGAGTGGAACCCAGGGCTTTGACCGCAATAGACAATTCCTCTACCAACTGAGATATATCCCCAATGCCTTTTCTTTCTTTAAATTGCAATAATAGACTTTCAGAATGTATTTGCTAACCTGAATTGAATTATCAGCTAATGGTGTGTGTGTGTGTGTGTGTGTGTGTGTGTGTGTGTGTGTGTGTGTGTGTGATGAGTGTAAGGGTCATCAGAGAAGCCAAAATTGGGCATCAAATTTCCCAGATCTGGAGTTACAGGCAGTTGTGGGCTGTGCAATACGGGTGCTGGGCGTGGAACACAGAGCCTCTGGAAGAGCAGCCAATGCTCTTAACTGCTGAGCCATCATTCCTAAGTTTGACCCATTCAAATGTTGCTCTTCTGCCCACAAGCCTCGTCCCTTTCTTCCCACTCATATGGTTCTGGTTTTATCACTTTGTCGCTTTATATGTAATTAGCCACACAGCTCCCTCTGCCTAGACTGACAGCTAAGCCTTTGCTTGGAGGGACTTGGCAACATTAGATGGAAATGATACTTATTAGCATATACCAAGGAATCTTTCCAAGAACAGTGAGCACAACCTGTGTGTTTCAAAACATTGCGGGCTCACTTGTGCAGGTGCTTGACCTACATCTCACTCCACCAGGATCTGAAACTAAACACTTCTCTTGACCTAGAGGATGAGCTACTTCGACAGGAAGCAGAATTGTTGGGTCTGGCTCCCACAATCTCTGCTTTACTCTGGTCCCTAAGACACTCAATTGGAGACCCATCTCACTGGAAGTTACTTGCACAGGGTCAGGGAGCAGCCAGAAGACTGTGGTACCCTGGTTCTGGGATACTAAGTGAGGTCCTGCCTTTAAATAGCTGATATGTGAACTTTCATAGGATGTTCCAGTATCACTTCCTGCATCCGTTTGTATATAGTGCTAAGGAAGAAATGGTAGAGCTGTTACCATTGTGTGACAGGAACATGGAGGGGCAGGGGGCTACTTTCCCCATTTTGGTAGATAAGTAGAAAACAGACCATATACCCTCAGTATATTATCCCCAACGACCCACTTCTAAAGGTTTGATGGCATCCCAAAAATAGCACTGCAGTTGGGGACCACCAAGCATTCCAAATGTGAGCCTTAAAGAACATTCAATATCCAAACCATAAGCCTAAGTGTATCTGAGGGAGTGTTTCAAAGTGAGAGAGCTCTTCACTAAGTAAGGGAGATCTATCTTGTGCTGTGCTGGAGAGGTGGCTCACAGCGTAGGAGTGCTCATCGCTCTTGCAGGGGACAGGATCTCAGTTCCTAGAACCCTCTAGCTCCAGTGAAACTCACACTCTCTCGAGGCCTCTATCTTTAGTCATTTCACTCATGTGTATGTGTGTACATGAACACACATTTTTAAAAAAATAACAAACTTTTAAATAAAAAAAGAATATTCACCCTCATCAGTGTAGGTGAGCATTAATCAGCATGATGGGATTCTGAAATAAAGGCAATAGCTAGGAAGAATTAAATCTTGTTGGATTTAGGACAGTCATTGACTGTGTTCTAGAATCTTTAGCCTTTGGACTTGGACTGAGTTATGCCACTGGCCTTCCTAGTTCTGCTTGCAGATGGAAGAGGATTATAGGAATTCTTAGCCTTCATGATCACATGAGCCTGTTATAAACACACATATACACATGCATGTACACAACACACACAGCACGTGCACGCATACAACAAACACACACACACATACACACTTATATACTATATTGTGATGTAGCAAGTTCCTCTGAGATCAAACATCTCAGATGTTTGAGGAAGGAAAAGAGGGAAGCCCCTTTAAGATATAGGATGTTATAAAGGAATGATAACATTCCATCCTCCAGGGAAACTCATGAAGTAAACAACCCAATCCAGGAAGTTCCTGAAACTGACCAAATTCCCACAGCCCCTTCTTCCCAAGCTTATATAAGCAATAAGGACTGCTGAGAGACACACTCTGACAAGCCATGCTATGTAGAAGAGGCTGAGAGAAGCCAAGCTACCTAGAATGCAGATTAGATGAGTTTTCTAGAGGACACCATCCACTGAAACAATCTGAAGGAGGCTCAGACCAGCTTAGTCATATAGAAGACACTTCAAACTGTTTAATCTCCTGTAAGTTATTGGTTTGAGCTCCATGTTTGAAGATTTCATGAGTTTCTAGCTATTAAGGACTGAGTTTTTGGTGACTTTGCTACCTTTGAGCCATTTCTGCTCCTGTAAGTAACCCTTCAGCCATACTTCTATAAGCCATTAAAATAACTCACTAGTTTACCCAGTTGGAGTTGGGTGATAGATTTACTTTGCTCTGTTGTTATTTCCCTATCTGGGGTGAGTTGACTTGTGTTCATATCTCTCCATGAAGTGTCAGTACACACACATACACACACACACAAACACACACTCACACATACCTCAAACTCAAAGAGCAAAAATTTACAATATAGTGTTTTGTTGAACCACATAACACAAGAGTCCATACCACCTAACCATGAATTGTATATTAGAATAACACCTAGCTGCCAGGTGCAGTTATAGGAAAGGTCAGAAAGAGGTGTATACCTCACTCCTGGCCTGATATACATCTTGTGTCATCATACAGTAGTGGAGGCCAAGATCTTTTGCCACCATTCCTAAAAGCCTCAAGCATTCATGGATGCAGTGTCATTATGATCTTTTCCAGGGTCCCTGCTCAGGCTTGCCATTCAGTGCAGTGACCTCACAAAGTCAGCCCAGCCTGCAGAAAGATGGGTATGAGTCCCCTACTTCTCCTTAGCCACAGTACACAGGAGAGGCCCAAATGAAACCAGCTCTAGTAGAATAAAGCATCCCCAAAGCAGGTAATTGTGGAGCATGTCCCATGAGGTGGAAGATTCTGGAAGATTCAGCCGTAAGTTCTATCTTCATGTGTGGTGGTCTCTGGGCTGAGCTTAGACGAGGGTGCACAATGTGGGAGCCTTGTGGCAGAGTTTATATAACCCGAGCTGATCCAGAAGCAATCATTGTGAGAGTTAGCTAATGGCAGGGTAGGAGGGCCTCCCACTGAGATTCCATTACCTAGTAATTTTCAGCTTGTTCACTGTTGCAATAAAGCCCTTCTGTCTTCTAATCCCCCAGCATTCACGTCTCATCTTCTCAAGAACTGAAGTATGTAAGATGCTTTCTGCTGGGGATTCGCTGAGATAAGTTATTGAAGTCAAGCCGAGAGGCAGGCTTCCTGTGCTCTGCTTATTCATCTCCAAATTTATGTTCGCCTTTGCTTTTGAAGGTCTAAATGTAATCTCAAACAAAGTGCTTTCTTTATGTCTAAACTTCATACACTTTCTGTGTCATGGGGGCGAGGCAGAGGAGCAAGGAGCTCCCACACTTGGGAATCATTAGCAATAGGAGGATTAGAGCAAATGACTTGTTTTTATGTAATTTTTATAGAACGGGGAGATGCATCATTCACAGCCATTCAACTGGGAAGAGTTACCAGGGTCTATACAAACTCATTAACCTGGCCCTGGAGGCAGACTCCGTGAGCTTCCAGATGATCTGTCTTTCGTTTGTTCATTTGTTTGTTTGTTTTTGTCCCCCCTCCTTGAGAACTGCTGTCTCCCACATCTTGTTTGCTCTTACTGAGATATTCCTTCTCTTCTCTCTATGCATATAGCTCTCTAACCTCCCCTCAACCCCTCCCAGTCCTAAGGCTTATCCTTTGTGTTAGACAACCTTCTTTCACTGGGGACAAGATTTAAGTTAAGAGGAGGTAAGACTTGCTTTTGGTCTGGGCCAGAGGATTCAGTACATGGTTAGTCTGGTAGCTTTGGGACCTATGGTGCAGCAGGTAATCACGGAGGCATATATATATATATATATATATGTGATATATATGTGATATATATATATATCATATACATATGATATATATATATCACATGCTTCCTGCCTCTGCATATATATATGGCTGCCTACATCATGGTGGTCAGGAAGCAAAGATGAAAAGAGGAGGGTCCAGGGATAAGATATACCCTTTGAATTAGTTCACTTTGTTCATTGCTGAGATGAAATGTCTGATAAAACAAAGGAAGGAGAGAAAGGGTTAGTCTAGCTCACAGTTTGAATGGTCACAGTCTGTCACAGCTGGGAAGGCATGGCGGCAAGAACATGAGGCAGATGGGCCACATGGTATCCACAGTCAGAAAGCAGGGAGAGATGAGTGCTGGCGCTCAGTTTCCTGTCTCCTTCTCATTCAATATGGGAAACAGCGCAGGAACAGAGAGCCACGTTTAGAATGAGCCTTCTTGTATCACTTAAACCAATCTAGAAAATCCCTCCTAGGCCCACCCCAAGGTTTGTCTCCTAGGTGATTCTAGATGCTTTCAGACCAGTCAAATGCATGAATGCCACTGGCTATCTGTTTCGTCCAACTAGACACCTCCTCAGAAAGCCCCCCCTGCTTCTCAATAAGTACAGAACCAAAAACTAGGCTATGGTAGTACAGAGCTCTAATTCCAGCTTCTGGGAAGTTGAAGCAAGAGGATCATGAGTTAGAGGATAGTCAGTGCTATAACAGTTAATTCAAAGTCAGCTCAGACCATACCATCGCTCAAATGCATGTCCTTTGAGTACAGAGTACCTGAACATTCTAGAAGCTTTGTTATTTCCATTATTTATCCATTTATTTGGTTGATTAAGAAAACAACTTATTTTATGTTAAACACACACACACACACACACACACACACACACACACACGCTCAGACATTGAGTACAGGTACCCACAAGGGTATGGAAACCCCCTGGAGCTGGAGTTACTGGAGGTTGGGAGCTGCTTGACATGGGTCCTTGGAAACAAATGCAGGTTCTCTGCAAGAGTTTTAGGCATTCTTAACCCCTAGACCATCTTTCCAGCCCTAGTTGATTGGTAGTTTGTTTTGCTTTGAGATTGGGTCTGGCTATAAAGGTCATGCTGGCCTTGAACCCACTGTATAGCTTGAATTCTGTGTAGTATAGGTTGGCCTCCTGGTTGCAGCTCCCCAAGCACTGGGTTTGCAGCTGTGTTCCACAACACAACGCCCAGCTTCATTTATACTTAGTAGCATTCACCTACCATCTGCTAAACTGAAAGCGGGATGTAGGAGAGATACATGGATGCTGGGGAAGCCAGCCCTTTGCTGTCTTGGCTATCCTATCTCATCATTGGCTATTCAGACTTCCATTCAGAATTTCCAAAAGTCATAACCCCAAGAAAAACACAGCAGGGTACATACAATTGCTTTGAAAGAAGAGGTGGCATTCCCCCTCCCCCATCATCTTTTGATAATGGTGACGGTAGAGGTGGTGTGTGTGTGTGTGTGTGTGTGTGTGTGTGTTCATGTTCACCTATAGGCACAAATGTGTGTGCTTGTGGGGGAAGAAGATAATCTCTGGTGCATTGTCCACCCCCTCCCACATACACACAATGAAGTCTCTCACTGGTGTGGAACTTAAAAACAGAATAGACTAGATTGCCTGTTCAATGAGCTTCAGAGACAATCCTGTCCACACCTCACAAGCTCTAGGGTTACTAACATATGTACAAGCACAACTGGAAATTTTTACTTAGGTGTTGGGAATCAAACTCAGGCCCTTGAGCTCCTGTGGCAGGCACCTTGCCTAGGAAACTGTCTCCTTAGCCTGCTCTTTACAAGGAGCTCAGAAGACAGCAGAGGGGTTCCTAGCATAAATGCCTGTGCTCAAAGGGCAGTCTCAGCAGCCCTCTCTGTCCAATCCCAGCTTTTTGCCAGCTGGCTGCAGAGAAGAGCCTAGGAAAGCCTCATTAAGCCGCACAAAGCCCGCCTAAGAAGCTACAAAGTGGACTGCAGCTGCCTCGCCAGCCTGCTGCAGCTGATTGCCTGTGATTCCCCAGTAGCCTGCGGCCATGCTGCCTGCTGACACAGCCTGTTGTGTTGGAGACCTTATTACTGTAAATCCCATTTTCACATCTCAGATTTCCTCAGAAATTGCAAACATGTCTACCTGTGGCCAGCCTGCCCAGAAAGGTCACTATAGCAGCCTCTGGGTCCTGATGCTGTCTCTGTCACTCATATGTATACAGGTCTTAAGTCCTCAAGGTCAAAGCATCAGAGGTAGCCTTTCAAACACAAGGCTGCTTAATCCTAGCCAGACTCAGGTTGGGCCACCATACAGAGGCCCAAGAGGTGTCTGTGAGCGTTGTTTATTCCTGGGGATGCTAATTACAATGATTCGAGATGTGATCCTCCTGGAAGCTTCATTATTCAAAGCTCTCTAGTGGGGCTAATGCACTGTAGAGCTAAGAAGTGATTCATGTCAAGTGGCAATAGGGTCTGGAGAGATGGCTCAATTGGTAAAGTACTTGCCATGAAAGTAGGAGGGCCTGAGTTCAATCCCCAGGACCCATCTAAGAGTTAGGTGTGATGGCACATGTTTAGAATACCATCCCAGTGTTTGGGGTCATGGAAACAGGGGGATCCCTGGAGCTCATGACACACCACTCTAACACTCTTGATAATTTGCAAGTCAGCAAAAGACTGTCTTAAATAAACAAGGTGCCTGGCACTGAGGAACTTCAGTGGGGGTTGACCTCTGGTTTCTACATATACATATATGTGTGTCACATACACACATGTGCACTTATGCACACACACATACACACACATGCACACAGAGACAATATTTATTGAACATCACCTGCTGTGCTTTGGACCTGAAACATCTCAGAATGCATGTTTTGAAGGCTGGACTCTCATTACTGCAGGGCTCCGGGGTGAGGCACAAAGAGCACAGGACTTGAGTCTCATCAATAGGCCCAAACCAGGTTTGTAATTGAAGGTAGGTAGGGCCTATGCTAAAATAATTTTTAAATCTGTTTTTCCTTTCCAACCTCAGCTTCCAGAATAATGACTCTTAATTATTTATTAAGTGCCCAGGCCATAAGCTTTGACTTATTTCCTGACTAGCTTTTAACTTGCTTAACCATTTAAACTAGTCTGTGTCTACCTTGTGGTTAGTTACCACTTTTTCAGTCCTGGCCTGCTTCTTCCATAGTGTCTCCTCAGCATCTCCTGCTGGTTTAAGGTTGTCTCCCCTCTTGGCTCTCTCCGAGTGTCTCTCTCCCTCTCCTCCCTCTCCCTCTCCCTCTCCCTCTCCCTCTCCCTCTCCCTCTCCCTCTCCCTCTCCCTCTCCCTCTCCCTCTCCCTCTCCCTCTCCCTCTCCTTTTTCCCGAGACAGGGTTTCTCTGTGTAGCCCTTGCTGTCCTGGAACTCACTCTGTAGACCAGGCTGGCCTCAAACTCAGAAATCCACTTGCCTCTGCCTCCTGAATCCTGGGATTAAAGGAGTGCACCACCACGCCCAGCTCGAGCCTCTCTCTTATCCCTTACTATTTCCCAGAATCTTCTCTCCTTCTGCCACTGTCCAACCTCCTATTTCCTGCCTCAGCTCATTGGCTTTTTTTATTGACAGGTGATGATTATAAGAGACTCTCTCTCCAGACCAAATTGGAGAAAATAGGTTGTTGTGAACCCCTCTCCCTCCCTGCCTCTGTTTCTCTCTGCCTCTGTCTATCTCTCTTTCTCTTATCTTCTCTCATTTCTACATTCTCTTTCTATCTAACTCTCTTCTCCCCTTCTCTGGCTCTCTCCCCCCCATCTCCTCTCCTCTCTCTCCCCTCTCCCTATCTCCTCAGCCTCACTTGTGTTTGTTTGCTGGTTGGTTGGGATTTTTGTGAGACATGGTTTCATTGAGTGTAAGTTATCTCCCAATTTGCAAGGTAGTCGGGATGGCCTTGAATTCATCCACCTGCCTCAACATCTGGAGTACAGGGATTACAGGTTAATGTGGTGTCAAGCAGGAAACCCAGTGCTTTGTGCATGCTAGGAAAGCACTGCCAGTTGAACTGTATTTCTAGCCTTGTTCATGGGATTTTGAGACAGTTTTACTACAGCCAGGCTGGATTTGGACTACTTATGCTCCAGCACCCAGTTCCTGTGTACTCTAGTAATGGGCCTGTGGCATCTGTTGTGTGACACTGTTCACAGAGAGCTGTGTAGAAACCTCTGTTCACACTAGATAGTAAATTGGCAGCAGACCAAAGTAGAGTTACCACCAAGAGTACAACTTGGAGAATCAATAGGTTTTATTGGGGTTACTTATAGGAGGGGAAATGACTCAAAGATGGCTGTATCAGCAAAGGTTACATCATCATGGGTGAGAGATCACAAATCTGGGAACCTGGATCCCACAGCACAGCTTATAGAGCCTTCTCTTATCAGCTCAGTTATTCCAAACCCCTTCTAGACAGTTTGTCTTGTCAGAGAGCATCTCTCATTAGTCTTTCCCTCTTACATAAGCTTGGGCAGAAGGGACCTAGCAACCTTGGTTAATTTCAGGGACTTCCTGAAGCTTCTGAATTGTTTTAACAAGTTTCCCTGAAGGGAGTAATGTCTCACTCCTTTAGAATATACCACATCTTAGAAGAACTTTTCTCCAAGATAAAATGTTTTATTTTGGAGGAAACTGTCATACCACCAAAAACAGTTTTTTGCCATTTCTTATCTAACCACTAGGTGACTAAGTACTTAGTACCTAGGGCAGAACCTGGCCCAGTTGCTCCCAGATGTCCCTGGAAAATGAGAATGAGCAGCCAGCATGATGTCAACTAGCTGTTTTGTTTGTTTGTTTGCTTGCTTGTTTGTCTGATTTGCAGACTAAGATACCAAAGCCCAATGCAGGTGAATGGCTTGCATTTGGATCCATTGCAATTGAGTGATCTGAGACCACGACTAGGATTCTTCTACCCCACAGCCTCTGTTCTCCTCTGACACACCCTTCCCTGCTGCATAAACAACTCACTTGGGAACAGAAGATTAAGTCTGAGGCCTGGAGGGACGCCTCAGTGGTTGGGGTTGCTTGCTGCTCCTGCCCAGGGTCTGAGTTTAGCTCCTACCACTCATGTGGCAGTTCTCATGTGCTCATAACTACATCTCTAGGGGATCTCACATCCACCTCTCTCCTCCCCAGGCACTATGCGTGGAAAGTTTTCTCTTTAGTTTTTCTTTGTTTGTTTGTTTGTTTTTTAAAAGAAAGTTACATCTGAAGGAAAAAGAGACTTTCTATAACATGGAATGCCCAATAAGACAGGACAACACACAAAAGAAATCACACACACACACACACACACACACACACACACACACACATACACACACACAGGCATGAGAAATTATAAGCAAAATACTTCATCTGAATAATAATGACTAAAAACCTCACATTTCTGCTTATTGTTTATCTAATTTTGAATTTTAATGAATAGCAGGGATGGTAATTACTCAATTCCTATGTTTATAGAAAACCAACACAGGAAACCTCACCGCTCAATGCTTTGGAGGCGTCAGGCTCTCTTAAACATTCAGTTTTGCAATTAGAAAGGGAGCCATTCATTAACATTCTTAAGCTGAATAAATAAGGAATATGGTTGTTATTTATTCATTAAAAATTTAAAAAGTGGAAATTACAAGCTCATTTTTTTGGAGGGGTGTTACCCACATCGTCTAATTAGCGGTGAGTCAAAATGTTCCTAGGAAGCCTTTAGCTACATACCTAGAAACAAAGTTGATTTATTAGCAAGTGGAATGAGTTCACCTGTTAACAATTAGAGTCATCTTCTTCCACATATATCAAGGGCTTTTCCTCAGATCCCTGATGATTGAGGGAGAATCCTGGCTTTCCCTATAGACACATTTGTGCTTGAGTTCTTTTTCTTCAGAGTGTCCTTCAGTAACTGGCACTAACTGCTGAAATCTGTTCTCTTATCCATAAGATGGAATCATAATCTTATCTAATGAGGAGCTGGGTAGAAATAGATAAAATATAAATGTGGTAAATATAGTAAATATATAGCATATTTAAATATACTTTATTTTAATATAAAATTGTAAAATATATAGTAAATAATAAGATATAAAATAGATAAAATATAAAGTAGTACACACTAGGCCAGCACTCTACTAACTGAGCCACATTCTTAACCATCTTTGTGGGTTTTTGAGGCATAGGCCCACTAGGTATCCCAGGCTAGCTTCAAACCAATGATGCTCCAGCGTCTTGCTTCTGAGTGCTGGGTTAATGGGCATGTGCCAGCACTCTTAGCTTTTGCTCAAGAGAGTAGACTTTTCTTCAGTGTACTAGTTAAAGAGATGAATCATAGTACAAAGCAGAGGAAGGATATTTGATCGGTGTGCAGATTGGAAACAGGAGGAAGTAAAGGGGGTCAGTGGCCAAAGAATCTTCAGGGCTGACATAGGCTTGGGTTTCAATAGAGGAAGAATTTGAGGAGAGAAAAGAGACATGCATGCTTAAGTAGTCTTGGTCAAGGTCTGGTCTGGCTGGTCATTGTCTCTGTTCTGGTTCTACAAAGTGGCCCGAAGAATTCTTGTTTGACTTGACAAGCTTTCCTCTTATATAGTGACTGTTCTTGCTTGGGGTGTCATTGCATCCTGGGGTGATCTGCCCTGGGTTCCTGCAATACACAGTGACTGACAATTATAGTAATGATTAGAGGGCTTCAGGCATCTTTGAGGGGCTCTGCATGAGACACTTTAAACATTGACAGTGAGATATCTTGGTGACTCACCTCCATGGTTCCATCTTTGAAGGGGAAGGAGATCAAGTCTCACTGGATTTTAGACAAGGTACTCCCTGAGCTAGCATGCACACATGCAGAGGTAAACAAGAGACCAGAAACAAAGGATACAGAAGTGAGCATGCTGTTAGCAACCTTGGGGTCATAGTCTGTACCTCCAAAAGTCAGGTTTGCCCATCTGTCCTAGAAAAGCCAATTGAAACAGCCAAATTAATAGATAAAATCCAGGAAAAATGAGATTTATTCAAGGCATCCATACTGGAAAAGGGACAAATAGATCCTGAGACAACCCCCCCCCCCCCACACACACACACCAAGTCCATCTTCAAGGTCCTGAAGTGATACTGTAGTTTAAATAGAGGGTCAGGGATATAATATACACACTGAAGCTGTCCTGGGACAAGGTATGAACCTGCCTACAACTGAGCCATCATTTTCTGGTCTCTATTCTTATTCTGCAAGAGAGTCCAACAAATGATGAGAACCATGTGAAATCTCATCAGAATATAGGCCCCCCGCCTCCCAGGACCTGTCCCTCCAGCTGAGGGAAGGCTTCAGCCTTTTCCTTCTTCCAGCATCATTTTCCTGGGGTGGGGGAGGGTCCCAATTTCTTGGTGTCCATAGTTTCGACGATCTTATAGACTATGGGACCCAAGCAACTCTTCTGAGTTTCTTCGTTTCTCTTATTCCACTTACAGTGCCAGGAATTTCTCTCGGTCCTGGTTCTCTTGTGGAGCCAAGAGAGAAGTCAATACTTTTAAACACAAGCAGCTTCTAGGTGCCTCCTGTGCTTCCAGCTCCCTAGGGCAAGTATTCATCTTTTCTTTTATCTCTATGGCTACACAGCTGATAAGAAGTAGCTTAAGGGGGGAAGGGGTTATTCTGGCTCCCAGATCCAGGGTACACAGATGGAGAAGACATAGCAGCAGGAGCATGAGGCAGCTGGTCACACTGTGTGGAAGCCAAGAGAGATGACTATTGCTGCTCACATCATCTCTTCCTTTCGATTCATCATGGGACCCCAGCCCATGAGATGGCCCTGCCCAGATTCAGGGTCTTTCATCTTTAGTTCACAAAGGCAATCCTAGAAGTATGTCTCCTGGTTGAGTCTACAGTTGGCAATGATTAGTTATTACACGGCCCTACTAATGATTACTAGACATAGGGTACATTTCTACTGAGGAGAAAGATCTCAGTCCAGTCTCTACAATGGCTTGTAGAATATATTGACTAAAGATTATATTGACTGCCAATACTGACCACATCTTTTTAATCTAATAGTTTGGGATCTGGAATTTGCTGTTGGCATGGATTGCCTTTCCCAGAGTTAGTTGATTCTTAGAGATAATTAATAAATATTCTGTAAACTTGTATGTCCCACTGCAAATAAAGAGACAAAAGTACCTGTTTGTTTAAGTATGCCCAGGCCAAATTGTATTGGATCCCTTCAATTATATATTTAATTATTAACCACAGTGCATCAGCAATGTAAGTGAATTTGGAAGGAAGATATCTTGTGACTTTTCTTGAGAAAATGAGAAGAAACACATTACCTTAGACAGGGCCTCAAAGAAAAATTCTATGCATGCAATGAACCCTTGTATTTATTGGGGTTACTTACATGGGTATGAGTGAGGAACCACTCATTTATGGGGACATGGACAACTCAGTCACATTATGGAAAAATCCTACCTCAACATGCATAATAGCTAGGCTGCTCAGAGAGTCTTCTCTTCCAGGTGATATTTGCTGATTGTATAGCTTTGGGGTGGGGGCCTTATGTGTCTTGTAAATTTGGGTCCTTCCTGAGCCTTTTGATTTTGTTCACATCCTCAGCTTTGTGGGTTCATTTCACTAAGTCTTAATGAGTTCCCCTCCAGGAAAGAAGATGTCAATTCAGAAGAAATAGTTTCACAACAGCACTTAAGGAGTTAATATGCTAAAATCGAGCCATTAAGGTGAGCTACAACCCAATGCAACTGCTGTCTTCTCAGACAAATATGTGTTGGTACAGAAACACCATGGCCAGATACAGCTCAAGGAGGGAAGCCCCAGATGAAATTAACTGTTCACATGTCCATCTCTAACATCTAGCCTCCACACTGCGTACAAAATCACTTTCTGACTTTTAAGCTACTCAACTGCTAGCCCTTTACATTTGCCTCCACAGTCAGGATTTATCTTAGGAAAGGAGAAGGGGGGGGGCCTATAACACAGTAAAATAAGAATGCATTTTATTTTCTCATGCAGACTTCCAAGAGACCTTGCTTGGAGTCCCCAAATTAGATGCTGGTAGCAGTAGCAACTGAAGTTGCTGCATCAAAAATGGGAGGAAATAGTATTCCTTTGAGCAGTAGTCCACAGAAACTCTTATCTCTCCCAAGGGCCCACCTCCCTTCCCCATAATACCGCCCTCATCAAAAGTTCTTTTGAAGTGTAGAAATCCTGAATCATCCAAAACTCCAAAACTTTAATCGACCCTATGATGCTGTTGCTAGGTTGGCTGATCAAGGAGAGTTGAAAGGGCTAGTCAGAGCTTTTTAAAGGTTCATGCAAATAAGGATGTTTGACTTGCAAGGCTCTGGGATTCTTTCAGATGCAAAATTCAGCCTGTATCCTCCTCCAGTCTGAAGACTGAAAAGTTATTGGGGGATGAAAAACTCTACATAGGATCCTGATTGGATTGGTTAAATCTAGATGTTTCAGATGGGGGAGGGGGTTAGTTATTTTTCTTATTGTGATGAGCAAATATCTGATAAAAGCACCCCAGGGAAGAGAGCATTTTATTTTGGCTCACTAGCCTGTCTTAGTGATCTTTGTCAACTTTGACACAGTCTAGAATCACCTGAAGGGGAAGCCACCATTGAGGAATTCCCTAGATCAGACTGGCCTGTAGCCATGTCTCTAGGGCAGCAGTTCTCCACCTTCCTAATGTTGCAACCCTTTAATACAGTTCCCCATGTTGTGGTGACTCAAATTATAACTTTATTTTTTTGCTACTTTATAACTGTAATTTTGCTACTATTATGATCATAATGAGATAGTATGATATGCAGGATATGTGATATACAATCCCTGTGAAAGGGTCTGTTCACTCTCAAAGGGGTTGCACAGACCCCACATGTTGAGAACCTCTGCTCTAGGGGATTGTCTTGATTGGTCATTTATATAAGAAGGTCCAGCCTACAGTGGGTGGCACCATTCTCTTGCCCAGTGGTACTCAGATGCCTAAGAAAGCTAGATAAGCATGAATCTGTGAGAAATCCAGCAAAAAGTGGCCCTTCATAGTTTCAGCTTGAGTTTCTGCTCTCTTTCCTCAATGATGAACTGCAACTTTTAAGGTGAAATAAACATTTTCCTCCCTTCAGTTGCTGGTAGTCAGAGAGCTTTACTCATAGCAACAGAAGGAAAAGTAGAACAGTCCATCCTGATAAGGTAGTGATGGTAATTGGGGAGGTAGAGTCATGGAGGGGAAGCCATGGAGATTGGAGGGCTTCACAGTCAAGAAGCAGAGAGAGATAAAAGAACACTGCTCAGCTTGCTGTATTTTTACTGGGGGCTTGCTGAAGCTAGAGTTAGGCTGGTATACAGTAATTTGTAACTATCCTCCTGCCTCCATCCCTTACAGCACTGTCCTTACAGGGATGCATGAAGCCATGCTTGGCTTTTGATATGAATGCTGGAGATAGAATTCAAATCCTTTTTTTTTTTTTTTTTTTGGTTTTTCGAGGCAGGGTTTCTCTGTGTAGCCCTGGCTGTCCTGGAACTCACTTTGTAAACCACGCTGGCCTTGAACTCAGAAATTCGCCTGCCTCTGCCTCCCAAGTGCTGGCATTAAAGGCGTGCTCCACCATGCCCAGCCAGAATTCAAATCTTTGTTCTTACACAGCAAGCATTCTTGCTCACTGGGCCATCTCCTCACGTCAGTATATTCCCCTTTAAATCTACAAATCCTCATTTCTGGGGTAATAGTGAGAGCTTCCATCTACATCATGTTTTTGCTTAAACTTTCACCCATTTTAATCCATCCCTTTGCAGTAATTATTACATATATTCTAATATATTTGTTATATAATATTTCTGAAGGGAAGACGTATCTCTTGTTTTCCTATTGATTTGCTTCTCATTGTGAATTTATATCATTTTATATGGATGCGTATGCATTTCATACTTTGGCTTTTAATTTAATCCCAGCTTTGGTCAAGTGAGTGCCTTCAAATTTGGGTTTTGTAGCATTTCTACATGCTATATCTTGTGTTTATTTTTATCTATTTAGACAGCTGAGTCATTTGGTTTTGTTTTTAGACCTTTCCTACTTTCTAGCACCATAATATACTCTAGAATCATCTTGCATTATATCCATCATAGTTTGTATATACTAGGCAGGTGTTCTACTACTGAGCCGTGCCCCCAGACCCTCACTGGGGGATTCTAGGCAGGTGCTCTACCACTGAGCCACGCCCCCAACCACTTACTGGGCAATTATAAGCATGTGCTTTACCACTGAGCTATGTGACTATAGTTATATAGCACTGGCCTATACATGCTAGTCCAGTGCTCTATCATGGAGACATGGCCTTCAGCCCTTCTCTGTGGAATTCTCAGCACATGCTCTATAACTCTTCTAACTGTAGGGTGCTATGCAAAGGCTCTACCGTGGAGTCACATCCTTATCCTCTTAGTAGTGGATTCTAGGAAAGACAGTACTACTGAGCTATGCCCCATCCATTCACTGGGAAATTTTAGGCAAGTTCTCTGACCTCCAGCAACTCAATAAAGGTTTTTATGTGAAAGCTCTACCTCTGAGTTCATCCTCATCCCACTAATTACTAGTTATGTTGACGCAGAGTTTTACCAATCTAGACATGCTGGTTTTAGTTCACTCTGTTCCCCTTAGCAGAGATAATGACTATACCACATGCTCTCCATTTTATTACCAAATACCAGAAACGAGAAACAAACAAAAAATGTTGCAAAAAATAGGAAGTAATTTATGCCATGGAAGATAAATTGTAGGTCCATTTTCTTTATGAGCTTTCTATCCATTTCCCTGACCATCTCCACTTCCTCCCTTACAGAAAGAGTGATATCATCTCATTAAGAAATAATTAGTAGGCACTTAGTATGTGGTAGGCCTGGCTCCACCAAGATTATGTCATCTAGTGCCACTTCCTGTATTCAAGAGGTTCTCAGCCCAAGGGGGAGGTGATTTTAGCAATTGTCCTCCAAATACGTAAGTTTTAATACCCAGCAATAAAAAGCACATCAACATTTATAGTCAAACCTTTCTCTTGTTCATAGAGAAAGTCAAGTTTACTTTAGATTTTGTACCTTGAGATGATGCCTCGGTATATGCAATAGGCTCAATGGTTGCCTCTCAAAGATGTCTACAGTCTCATTCCCTTAAACTTATAAATGCATGGCCTTACTTCAACAAGGGGGCTTTGAAGACATTATTAAGTTAGAGATCTTAAGTTTGGAAGATCATTCTAGATATTCTTGGTGGGTTTAATGTCATCACAGAGATCCAATAGGGGGATGAAAACAATGAATTAGAACCATAGGGTGCGGACTGTGGAAGCTTCTGGAAGGCTATGTATACTCTTCTGTAGCTTCCAGGAAAAATGAAGCACTGTTGTTCCATTTAACCTCCCAACCTTTGTTCCTCCCTTGAGCCTTCTTTTTTCCCCTTTCCCCCTTTCCTTTCTTCATTTCTTTTCTTCCTCCCTCCCTCCCTCCCTCCCATCCTCCCTCCCATCCTCCCTTCCTTCACTATACCATTGATCAATGGCTCCCAGGCCCTCACTAGACAATCTATACAAGTTCTCTACCATTGATCCATACCCAAGTCCTTACAGATGAATATTAATCAAGTGATCTGCAACTGAGTCACCCCATTCTGTCTCTGGTCAGTGCTAGACAAAGTTCTACAACTGAACAACACATCCAGCCCACACTGAGGTTTGGCATATAATCTACTCCTGAGCCACGCCCCCGGCTCTCCCTGAGGGAGTCTAGGCAGGTGCTCTACCACTTAACCATGCCACATCCCTCTTTTGATTTGAGATACAATCTCACTACATTGCTCAGGGTGGCTTTGCACTCACTCTTTAGCTTAGGTAGATTTTTAGCTTTCAGTCCTCCTGCCCCAGTATTCCAAGGATCTGAGATGCCAGGCCTGCACTGTCATTCATTCAATGGTAATTGATTTTGGGTTATTATTGGCCCCTAATTTATGACAGTGTTTTATAATAGCACACAAAATGATACAGCATGTGCCTTCAAGGCTTGCTAATAACTGTAACCCATCAATCTCCCATTATTGAATGTGAATCCTGAGGAAGGTTTATAATTGTATTCTTTTGTGACAGGGAACAATGGCTTTACAGCATGTATGAGGAAGTGTTTGGTTAGAATTTTCCTATAAAATGTGAACAATGGTCTACTCATCACACAGGGAGTTAATGACAAATCAAAGTACTAATTCTACCAAAGTCCATCTTGGTGAACTAGTGAGTTTATTTGGGTTCACAGGAACATGAAGGACTTAAGGGCAGCTATATCACCAAAAAGGCAACCCAAGTAGGGTTGATGATTTATGGATGCTGCAACTCTGAAGCTCTTTGCACAACTTTCAGGTAGCTCAAAAGGTCAGAGTCTCCCTCAGGCAGTTCAGCTATTTGGAGACTCACTTCCTTAGCAGTTATTTATTTCTCCCATTACCTTGCAGAGGGATATTGAGAATCTTGTTACTTTCAGGAACTTCCTAAGACTTGTGAATTGCCTATTTCCTGAACCTTTTAAACATCGATCCTCTACCCTCAAGGCAAATTTTTGAAAAAAAAAACCGACTGTATATTAGGAAAACAGCCCACTATATAATGCCTTTTGGTGAACATTTAAAAAATGTATTTGTGGTCATTCCAAAAAGAATATTGATGTCTTTTGCAAGAAGAAGGCTTTCTTCCTATTTACACCTAAAAACTTTCCCCTTGCAGCAAACCCTGGGTCTATATTTGTGCCCTACCAGGAGAAAAACAAAATTAAGTATATGTATATTATATATATTATACAAACGTAATTATATATATAATATTATATATTTGTTATACTATATTTAATTATATATTCAATATTGTAATTTTATATTCTATATTTTGCAATATATTATGTAAATATATATTAAATAATATATTACTTATATATTTAACAATATATTATTACATATAAATACATATACAAAAATATACATAACAGATATGTATAGTATATACACATACATATAATTATACATGTATAATGTTTATATATATAAACAAAACTGTATAATATATAATAAAATATATTATTATATAATATATAATGTTACATGTATATATAGATATATGTACGTGTATGTAAATATAAAGCTTTGCAAATAGCTAAACTTACATTAGGCTTCAGAGAAGTCCTCCTTTATTGCCGTGCTCAAACTGCTGTTCAACTCTCTGATAGACAGTGACTCACATCATCCTTCTAAAGTGGTGAACAGACTTCTAAGAAATGCTGAGATGCCTAATCAGATACCTACTGCCTACAACTCTTGTGCTTCCATTTGGTTAGTGGTCTGTGTCATTAATTGACACATATCAATTCAGGAGCTAATGAGATGGCTCAGAAGGTGAAAGCTCTTGTCAGACAAGCCTGCTAATCCATGTTTGAACCCAAGTACCCACATTAAAAGTTAAATGTGGCAATACATGTATGTAATCCTACTACTTCTGTGATGGGACTGGAGGCAGACACAGGAGGGTCAACCAGAAGCTTGCGGGCCAGTTAGTGTGGATTGCTCAGAAAGGCAGAAATGGTGAGAAAGATCCTGCCTCTAAAACAAGGAAGAAGAGGACTGACTCCTCCAAGTTGTCCTGCGACTATGGTGTCACACACACACACACACACACACACACACACACACACACACACACACCACTGATTATAAGTAAAAAAATTTAATTGAATGCACACATTGAAAGTTTACAGCTTACTTCACAAAAATTTTCTTATGACATCAATATGTAAAACTAGATTCATGAGGACATCCTTTTGCTCACACTAAATATACAGGCAAGAATGTGGAAAGCAATACTTTGCCTTGGCTTGGGGTCTTCATGCTATGGAATGGTTTCTGCGTTAAAAAGATTGTGGGCGGGTGTTTAGCAGCTTCCTCCTAATTGAAACATTCCCTCCAGGAAGAAGGAAAAGGCTCATGAGAATCAGGAAATAAACAAACCTTTACAAGTTTGCAAAGCTCAAACTTGCAAGTCTCATGAGGGTTCCACCTCAGTGTTATAGAAGCAGGCAAACAAGCAACCAACCAACCAAATAAATAAATAAATCAGCAAAGAGAGAGACTCTACTCAGCTGAGCTGCCAAGAAGTTCTCAAAGCCACTGAGCTGCTTGCAAACTGTGCAGGGTCGCTCCAAGGTGGCAGTCTCTGAGAGAGGTCATCTGTGTCAGGGCTTTCCAGTGATGCAGCTTCCACTGAATTACCCACACACCTTTAAGTAACCCAAATACAAAGTCATTGGTTCACCAGCGAGGAGTTTGGTGCAATGTTCCTTTGGTCTGTCACCAGCTCCATAGCTACAGTGAGTAGATATCTACACATGTGTTGTGTGTCCCCAGGAAATGTCTCACACACAACATGGGCTGTTCACCATTGAGAGTCAGATAATTAGTCTGGTATGGCTCCTCAGTGTGCCTATCTCCCAGGTGGGCACTCTTGGCTTATTTCAAAGACAGAATATAATTATCTTTAATTCCCTTTTGTCCACCAAGAGATCATGTAAGAATACCCCTAAAGAAATGAGAATAAAAGGAGCAATTGAGCGATGCTACTCTGGATGAAATAAAGCATTTTCAGGTTAGATTCTCCTTAAAATGATAGGAAATTGTAGTAAGTCTCCATATGGGATTGAGCCCATCTTTTCTGGGTCATTTTGAAGAGGACTCATGTGAAGAAGAGCTTTTAGAACAGCCAAGTGCTCGTCTACTAGGCTCTGAGATCCAGTAAATTGAAAAATGTTTTGATTCTTCAAAATGTCCCCCAAATCAAGTCAAAAGTAAAAAGCATTTTACATTCTGCAGGTTTAATTTTTATTTCTTTCCCATCCAGTAAAGGAAGAAACAAATACTTATTAATTATTTGCTAAACTGCCCTGAGCTGAGGAAGTGGTTCAGTTTGAATAGTGCTTGCTGAATAGCATGAAGACCCAAGTTTTATCCTTAGAGTGCATGTAAATAAATACCAAGCACAGTGACTTAAGCTTGTAATCCTTGCACCGAGGAGTTAGAGAAAGGAGGATCCTGAGAGCTTGCTGGTCAGCCTAACCAAATAGCCAAGGAAAGACAATGCTTCAAAACATTAGGTGGACAGCACCTGAGAATCACCTGATGTTGACTTTTGGCCTCCAGGGCATATACATGAACCTATAGAAGTTAGGTCTGGTTCTTCCCAGCCCCATGCTCCCACTGTAAGACCCCCAAAGCTGGGCCTCCGCTCAAGTCCCGGGATGAGCTGGCCAATACCCAATGACTCTGTAGGACCACCGAAGGGAGACCCTCACTCAAGTCTCAGGGATCGCGAGCCCAGAAAGCCACAATAGTCAAGCTTGCTGCAAACACACGAGGTTTTAATGGCACATAAACCAGCATGCTGAGGTCGAGACCCATACACCACGCAGGGGTAGAGGAGTCTGACCCCAACCCTATTTTCCAGCAGGCTTATAAAGGCAAAAACCAGAACCTAGGGGGAGGATCAGAGAGGAAATAGGGGAAGTCTAGGGGCGGATATTTACTTCAAGGCACCTGGGACATTGAAACATTTTGTGGTTGTTTTTCCCAAAAGTTCCGGGGAATTAGGCCATCTGGCCGGGGGCCGGGACCCATGTTCTCAGGGCAGTCATTATTTTATTTTTTTACTCTTCAACTCGAGAGAAAACCACACCTGATGCAAACTGCAAGAGGTTTTATTATCAGCTAGCTGAGAACAAACCCCTCGTGCCTTGCAGAACAGGGGAGTTCGACCCTAAGTGGTGACAGTAGGGGGCTTTTAACAGCTAGTTGAGGAATTGGGAGGAATTGGGAGGAGTTGGGAAGAGTTGGGAGGAATTGGGAGGAGTTGGGAGGAGTTGGGAAGAGTTGGGAGGAATTGGGAAGAGTTGGGAGAAATTGGGAGGAGTTGGGAAGAGTTGGGAAGAGTTGGGAGGATTTGGGAGGAGTTGGGAGGAGTTGGGAAGAGTTGGGAGGAGTATTCTTCTCTGCCCGGATATCCTTGGTAAAATTACAATTATCGCATCTCTGGCTGTAAGGCTCAGAAACAAAAAGGCTTTTTGCTGGTTATAGAGAACAAAGAGCTTCTTTCTGGCTGTATTTTTAGAGATCAGGGAAAACAAGCTTAGGGAACTCACAGGGGCTTTACAAACTTCTAGGGAGAAACGCTCTAAGTCGGGGTCTCACATTCCCCTCTCCTTCTAGTACATAGTTCTAGCTCTGCTCTCTGGTCTGTTGTCCCTTCAGGTAAGCTGCTGGCCCAGATAGTTTGTTTTCCATTGACCACTGCTGCCCCTGCTTTTCGCTTTCCTTCAACCAAAAAGCTGCTACCATCCGTGTACCAGTTGGGGCAGCCTGGCCATGGCTGGTCAGTGAGGTCTTTCTTGGTTCCAGTTTCTTCTGCCAGGATGTCCATACACTGGTGTACTGGTAGGGAGTCGTCGGCTTCTGGCAGCAAGGTGGCAGGATTCAGGATAGCAGGGGGTGCAAACTGCATTCTCTCAGTCAGTAAGAGGCTCTGATAGTGGGTCATGTGAGCATTAGTCATCTAGTGATCAGGCAGTTGTCTAATGATATTTTCTAAGGCATGGGGTGCTACTACTATAGTTCGTTGACCTAGAGTCAGTTTGTCAGCATCTTTGAGAAGTAGTGCCACAGCAGCAATAGCTTTTAAGCAAGATGGCCACCCACTGGCCACTGGGTCTAATTTTTTTTACAAGTAGGCCACAGGCCATTTCTATGGCCCCAGAGCTTGGGTCAGGACCCCTCTCACTATTCCTGTTCTTTTGTCTACATAGAGAGTGAAAGGCTTAGTCAGGTCCTGCAGGGCTAGGGCTGGTGTACTAAGCAAAGCTTTTTTGATCTCTTTAAAGGCCTCCTGGTGTATGGGGGTCCATGAGAAAGTCCCAGTCTCTTTAGTAAGGGGGTAGAGTAGGACTGCCAGGGTTGGCAATGTCTGGCTTTTTAACTGGTAGCAACGGAGTATTCTATGAAGACTGACAAGGGACCAAAACACCTAGTTCTAAGAGCCTTTGAATGTGAGGTGTGATGCCCTCTCGGGCCTCTTTGCTCATGGGGTATTGTCATACCCCAATAGGAGTGGCACCAGTTTTCAGCATCACAATGATGGGGGGCACCCTCTTTGCCTCTCTCATACCTCTAGTCTCTGCCCAGGCTTGAGGATATCTCTCTAACCAGGTCCCTTCTAGTACTTTTCTCGATGGGGCTTGAGGCTCATGTAATCTATATTCTTCTTCTAATTTTAAAGCTAAAATTATAGAGATAGAGGCTTGCCAAGAGACTGAAGTTCCTTCCAAAGAGAAGCTTATTTAGGCTTTTAATTTTGATAATAAGTCTCTCCCCAACAGTGCGGTGGGGCATTCAGGAATGATGAGGAAGGAATGAGTTACTTGGCTTCTTCCCAAATTAACTTTCCTATCAGTGATCCAAGAGTATGGTTTCTGACCAGTAGCCCCGATTGCTATGGTTTTCTTGTTCCTCAATTTCCCCAGTGGCTCTTTCAGGACTGAAAACTCTGCTCCGGTATCAACAAGGAAATCCGTGGGGGTCCCCTCCACAGTTAGGGTTACCCTAGGCTCGGGGAGGGGGTCCAAGCCCCGTCTCCCCTAGTCATCATCCTCTAGGGTAAGGACCTTGGGCATTCTGATGTCTGTCTTTTTCTTGGGGCAGTCTCTTGCCCAGTATCCCTTTTCTTTACAGTATGCACATTGGTCCTTATCTAGAGGTGGTCGTGAAGGTCCTCTGGAGTTTTGAGGTCTCTTTGGCCCTGTGTTGCCCAGGTACCCTGCCTGCCTACTCCCTCCCCCTTTTCTATAAACTTCCTTATCACCTGCAAATGCAGCCAAAACCCTAGTTAAATTTCTTTCCAGCCTTCTATCTTGTCTACTTTCTCTTTCCTCAGCCTCTCTCTTTTCTCTTTCTCTTTTTTCTTCTTCAGTCTCTCTCTTATGGTACACTTTCTCTGCCTCCTTAACCAGGTCTTGCAAAGATAATGTTTGGAGACTCTCTAGACACTGTAACCTTCTCCTAATGTCAGAAGCAGACTGCCCGATGAAAGCCATGGCCACCGCCACCTGCTGGCCCTCTGACGTAGGGTCAAAGGGAGTGTAATGCCTGTATGCTTCTAAGAGGTGCTCTAAAAACACTGCTGGGGGCTCCTTTTCCTCTTGTAGGATCTCTCTTACCTTGGCCAAATTGGTGGGGCACCTGCCAGCTCCTCTCAGTCCTGCTACCAGAGCCCGGCAGAAAACTGTCAACTGCTCCCTACCTTCAGACCTGTTAGGGTCCCAGTCAGGACATATCAGAGGGAAGCCTGCATCTATTTCATTTGGAAGTTGTGTCAGCCATCCACTGGCCTCCAGCACGTTCTTTCTTGCCTCCAGCAGAATCCTTTCCTTCTCCTCTGTGGTGAAAAGAACCTGTAAAAGCTGTTGAGAGTCATCCCAAGTGGGCTGATGAGAGAACATGAGAGATTCCATTAGATTAGTAAGGCTAGAGGGGCTTTCAGAGAAGGGGGAGTGATTTGCCTTCCAATTATAGAGATCAGAGGAGGAAAAAGGCCAGTACTGAAGGGGCTGCAGTTGTCTGGGGTCCACTGTAGGAGGGCCATAAGTATGTAAAGGCAGAGCGGTGGTTGAGTCTGATCCCTCTGGGCTCTGAGCTCGCCAGCTTCAGGTTCTAGCAGCTGGTCCCTCCCCCGTGTCTCCAGCGGCACCCTGTTGAGAGATTTGGGAGGGGATCAGTTGGGGATATGGGGGTGGGTGTTACGCCATTCTGTAGGTTCTTCTATCTCTGGATAGATCTTGGGAGGAGCCGAGGGCTGCGGTTCAGCCCCTGCCATTTTTATCTTAGTTTTTTTCTCTGAGTGGCGGAGAGCCAGGACTGGGGAGCCCGGCTTGTTCCTCAGAACCCAAGGCTTCAACCAGGATGGGGGGTCCTGCACTAAATTTTCCCAGATGAGAATGTAGGGCACTTGATCTGGTTGAGACCCCGCCCTCTAGTGGCCAACCAACATCAAAAGCTGGCTATTCCGTAGAGCAGAAAGTTCTCCAAAATCGCTTTCTGACATCTACAAAGAGCCTGTGAGCCCTAGTCTTAATTTCAGTCAAGAGTCAGTCCAAGGGGAGTGCTAATAGTCTGTCCCATCGTCAGAGTCACATACAGGAAAACAAACAATATATACACACAAAAAGATTACAATAACTGAGACCAGGACCCAATCAGATGGCCGAGTGAGCACTCTCTCACTTGGCACCCCAATGGGAGATTTCCCGGCATTCCTGGAGCTCCTTCAGACCTCCTGGGACGTCTCCCAGGGTGGCAGCTGGTTACTCCTGACATCATGTCTATCAAGTAACCCTCCCCTCCATCCCGGACAGGGAGTTTGTTGCTCTCACTAGCACAGACAACTGCAAACAGAGAATACCGAATTCAAACACAGCCTGCATACAAAGACATAGACAAAGATATAGACAAGGATAGGATCTTACCTCCAAGTAGGGTCTCTGAGAACTGGGGTAGGCTACAAATCCTGGACAAGCCCCCACATGTAAGACCCCCCACGAAGCTGCGCCTCCGCTCAAGTCCCGGGATGATCTGGCCAACACCCCAATGACTCGAGAGAAAACCACACCTGATGCAAACTACAAGAGGTTTTATTATCAGCTAGCTGAGGACAACCCCCCCCCCCTCGCAGGGCAGGGGAGTTCGACCCTGAGCGGTGACAGTAGGGGGCTTTTAACAGCTAGCTGAGGAATTGGGAGGAATTGGGAGGAGTTGGGAAGAGTTGGGAGGAATTGGGAGGAGTTGGGAGGAGTTGGGAGGAGTTGGGAGGAGAGTTAGGAGGAGTTGGGAAGAGTTGGGAGGAGTGTTCTTCTCTGCCCGGATGTCCTTGGTAAAATTACAATTATCGCATCTCTGGCTGTAAGGCTCAGAAACAAAAAGGCTTTTTGCTGGCTATAGAGAACAAAGAGCTTCTTTCTGGCTGTATTTTTAGAGATCAGGGCAAACAAGCTTGGGGAACGTTCAGGGGCTTTATCTTCTAGGGAGAAACACTCTAAGTCGGGGTCTCACACCATAAATAAGATAATAAATCAAAATAGAGTTACAAATACCTTGGCTGTATAGCTAGGCTCATCTCTGACTAGATAACTTAAATTAACCCATTTATTCTGATCAACATTCTGTTACGTGCCTGGTTACCTATGCTCAGGTATCATGTGTTTGAAGGTGTTTGGTTTTGGACTTGCAACAAGGGGCTAAGGTACGTATTTTACATACCAAAGCAGACCTGGCTTCCAGGTTCTCCCAGAATCCCTCAGTCCCAACCTGGCATACCCTACCCACAACCCTGAACTTTCCAGTCCAGGGACTGGGCTGCCATTCCTCCATAGTCTCTTCCCTATATAGCCTAGACATTTTCGTCTTTCTTCTTTAAACTTCTTCTCTAAATTTCTCCTCCTCCTTCTTGTCTCCTCCTCTTCCTCCTCCTTCTTTTCTCATCTCCTCCTCCTCCTCGCCCTCCCCTTCTCCTCCTTCCTTCCTTCCTTCCTTCCTCCCTCCCTCTCTCCCTTCCTCCCTCCCTCCTTCCCTCCCTCCCTCCCTCCCTCCCTTCTTCTTCTTCTTCTTCTTCTTCTTCTTCTTCTTCTTCTTCTTCTTCTTCTTCTTCTTCTTCTTCTTCTTCTTCTTTTCTCCTCCTCCTCCTCCTCCTCTTCGCCCTCCCCCTTCTCCTTCTCCCCCTCCTCCTTCTTTCATTTTCCTTTCTTGAGTCCCTGGACACTGGCCAATCAGTTGTAAGATAGTTGATTTTATTCTTAGTGTTAGAACATAGCCAAATAAAACCTTGCTCTTGCAAAGGACCTGAGTGTAGCTCTCAGAATCCAAATTGGGCAACTTCCAACGAGCTGTCACTCCAACTCTAGGGAATCTGATGACTTCTTAGGGTTTTGCAATTCCTTGCACACAAATGTCATACTTTCAATGCACATACACATAAATAAAATGAAGGTAAATCCATGGTTCTCGTGGGGTGAGTTGTCGGCCCAAATGGAATATCTTCCTTTAAGGATGAATTTTAAGTAAATAAATAAGGTTTCTTGAGGCTTATCAGATAACCTTGGTGTTGTTTTTCATTGTTCATTTTCTCCTTCTAATACAAGACACAAAAGACTTCTGTTCAAATAGTTGGTCACAGTAATCCAATTGACTTTTGAAATAATATACACTACTGCTTGGCTGCCTCTCAGAGGTTGAAGGTCTTTATTGGTTATGATTCTAATCTAAAAGGCTCCTTCCTAAAGTGTAGCTTCTCCAGTACCAGAAACACTTTGCAATCTGCCAAAGAAGGGTGTATTAGTCAGGGTTCTCTAGAGTCATAGAACTTATGGATAGTCTCTATACAGTAAAGGAATTTATTGATGACTTACAGTCTGCAGCCCGATTCCCAAAAATGGTTCAGTAGTAGCTGTGAATGGAAGTCTAAGGATCTAGCAGTTACTCAGTCTCACACAGCAAGTAGGTGAAGGAGCAAGAGCAAGACTCCCTTCTTCCAATGTCCTTATATGGTCTCCAGCAGAAGGTGTAGCCCAGATTAAAGGTCTGCTCCACCACACCTTTAATCCCAGATGACCTTGAACTCGGAGATATAATATTCTGGAATCCATAGACACTATGCCTCAAGATCTCCATACCAAGATCCAGATCAGAAACTTCTATCTCCAAGCCTCCAGATAAAGGTCACTGGTGAGCCATCTTCAATACCTATGAGTGACAATAATGACCAAGATGGTAAGATACCATAAGTGTTCAATAAGTGACATTCACATATTGGTGGTAACAAATGGCAGTGTAATTGAACTTAAAACCTACCCAACAAGAGGAAAATCATGCCTAATACTAGAAAGCTAGCCAACTTCTTGGGATTAGTGAGGTCATGTATCTTAAAAACTAACTCTCTACTGCCACTTTGCTAGACTAGCATAATTTCTAAACTTATACTCATAGATAAGTATAGCTGTCACCCCTCATCCGAGAAGCTTCTCTCTACAGAAAATTGAGATAATTACAGAAAACCACAGCTAGACATGATATAGATATCAACAGATTGTGGGAGAGACGAGCCCCAATGTGTACATCTGCATCACAGTTCCTGCATCTATGGCTCAAGAAACATCACAAAAAGTGCTTAAGACCCAGAATGCCAGGAAGGCCATTGAGAAGTAGTCCCTCCTAGAAATAGCTGCATAAATAAGATTATAGCAATGACAATATCAATAGACATGCTCACATAGAAGGGGGGGAATCTTATACTGTCATTCTTTGAGACAAGAACTACCAGCAACTAATGACTGCTGAGAGAGGAAGAATTAACCTCTCCCAGGAATGAACTCTTTAATTGATAATCAAATACAAAGTGGTTATCCCTGAAGCCATATACACACAACAGTAAAAACAGACTCAGTAGGTTGTATTTATGCATTTGTACATACTTATAAACATACATACATGTGCTTATGACAATAACAACTTAAAAATTGGCTCTCAGTATGAGAAGGGGAGGACATGAAAGGGGGGACTTGAAAGAAACTGGAGGGTGCAAAGGGAAGAGATAGTGATGAAACTATATTTTAATTAAATATGTAGAAACACTTTTAAAAGAGTAAAAAAGTACTACATGAATAAACGAATGCAAACAACCTGATTACTGTTACCTTCTGACTGTATAGTACATTACTGTGCAAAGGAAAAACTAATAAATACCTACCGGGGCTTTGGACAATGGTTGGAAAAACATATCGGCTCTAACAACTGAATAGTAACTCCTTTTGAAACCCGAGTGCATTTGGATTTGTGCTTTCAATTTGAAAACTGCAGTGAAGAGTATAAGCAGGCAGAATTAATTTTGAGAGTACTAGATCAACAGGAGTGCTTTCAGACAGCCTGAAAAGATGGAGAGCCTTAGGATTATTTTTAATTCTGTTCTCTTCTACCCATTTGACAAGATGGGTTTCCTCACCATTTAACTAGACAGAGAAACGGGACAGAAAGTGTATTGCTAGCTACTCTTTTCAAGAATCAAATAAACAATATTTATTTTATTATAAACTATGTGCATATGTATACACCTGTATATAAGTGCACTGCCCAAGAAGGCCAGAAGAGGGTGTGGGATCTCTTATATGTAGACTTATAGGCAGTTGTAAGCCACTTGACATGAGTATTTGGAACCAAACTTAAATCCTTTGCAAAATCAAGAACTCTTAACCACTGAACCATCTCTCTAGTCTCACAGTACCCCAAAAGAAAAAGAAAATTCCTTTTCTGTTACTAAGATATGTGACTTCCTTCCTCTTCTTTGCCTGTGGACATGGTTTTCATGTAACTACGTGTGGACATAGTTGTACATGCTGGAGTAGCGTACAAATTAACCCATATGTATGTGTGTATTTCAGCATACATGTGAGGCCCAAAGGTCAATGCTGTATGTCTTCTTTGATCATTCTTTTTCTTATTTTTTTAGATAGGATCTCTTACTTAAACTGGAGGTCACTGGTTAGCTAAACTGGCTGGCCAGCAAGCCCCTAAAACTCAGAGTTCTTCCTGTCTCTTTTTACTCAGGACTAGCAGTTGCAGGCATGAACTATTAAACCTGCTATTGGTTGCTTGTTGGTTGGTTGGTTGGTTGCTTGCTTGGCTGGTTGTTATGTGCCTGCTGAGGGTTTGCACCCAGGTCTGGAATGGGTAGCTTAGGTGAAGATTCTTGGGTTTTGGAATATGCTCCTGGAAGGCACTTATTTCTATGTTACTGGTTGTGATGGGGAAATTTGTTCCAATGTATGGTCCGTCATTTCATATAACACCCTCACAAGAGACCTATAGCAATTGCTGCATCTGACCTTGGACTAGAACATTACATCAATTAGGAAGATCAAGTTTTACTGTTCATAAATCAGTTGCTAAATTTGCTGGTTAATTAATGTTGTCGTTAACTTGATTGCATCTGGAGTCAACTCTAAGACACACCTCTGGACAGTTCTATAAGGACATTTCCTAGAAGGATTAACTGAAGAGGAAGTTTTTCCCTCAGAGTAATTTTAGTGGTAGCTCACATGTAAGGAGCTCCAAGGGAAAGTCTATTGTTTTTGGTTTACCCACTTTCACTCCCTGCAGGTGAGTGTATCTACTGTGCTGCTACTGTTGTCACTATACCTCACTGGCAGCAAGACCTATCTTCTTCATCCTTCCAATAGAAAATGAAGGCTAGTGCCTCTCCAGAAGTTCTCAGGCTTTCTATCACCCAATTAGGACCTTTGTGGCATCCTGTCTCATGTACTGAATGGCTACTGATTTCTCCACCTCTCCAGTGTATGTAGACTGTCGTCGCTAGACTACCTGGCCCACATCATATAAGCCGGTCTAATAGATCCCCTTTGTCCCCTTGTTCTCAGGCATGGGTCCACACACAGGACCTTGCCAAAGGCCCTCACATAATCTAGTAGTCCACCTTCCATCTCCACCATGCCTGCTCAGAGTCAAGTCCACCTCTTTCTCATGTTTCCACACAAGCATGCTAATACACGCCTTTATTTCTTTAACTGGAATAGTATCAACAGAGAGTTTAAATTCACAGTGGTGGCAGCAGGGAGCTTTTTGCAGGAACATGGTTACTGACATGAAAGGTATCTTTGAGCAAATACAGAGTGAAGGAATTCTCTGGGGGAGATAATTCATCTTATTTGTCTAAAAGAGTGATGATTTTTGCTTAACCCGGCAGTCACCCCCTCTTCCAACTCAGTGCTTGGAAAATAATAATTGCTGACTTTTTAATTGTTTGGGCTGATAAAACTGTCAAGCGAGCACGAGCTATATCAAAACCAGCTGCATGTCATTTTCTTTTGTGTGTATATATGTCAAAATCTGTTTTTCTACATTTAAACTTTCTGTCTTCTCTTTACAGAGAAAACATAATTAGCCCCTTTTCAAGGATAATTTCATATTTTCCTGAATTCAGTTGCCTTCAGTTTTTGTTGTTTCTTTTCTTTGCTTTTGTTTTGTTTTCCTCCTTTGGGGTAAGAAAGGTGAAAGTATTTTTACTGAAGCAATTGTTCAGTTGTTATGTTCAAACAATGGGTTATTAATCTGTTTCTCTTTTGTATGCCAAAAGTGTATTTATTTTAATTATTTGTATTTTTATATATGAGTGTGTGTGTGTGTGTGTGTGTGTGTGTGTGTGTAAGTGCCTGCAGAAGCTAGAAGAGGGAGTAGTGAAAATCCGCTGGAGATGGAGCTACAGTTGGTTGTAAGCCATCTGAATACATGGGTAGGTAGAATCAATCAAAAGTCTTCTAGAAGTGCATCAAATGACCTTAACCACTGAGCCATCACTCCAGACCTTGTAAGGCATATTTAGGTAACCGCCTGTATTTCTTATTTCTCATGTCATTCTGGTAGAACACTTGCTATTCTTAGAGAACATCTTAAGGAAGAATGGTGATCTTCCCCACCTTTGCCCATACCAGAGGAGATCATATAGCCAGGTTAAACTTCCTCCCTCCTTACAAGGTCATGTCCAGCAGCACCTAGAATTCCTCCTTATACAAATTTGGCATCCCCAGCATCCTGGCCCCAGCCAAGGCTGTACACTCACCTCAATTGCCCCTACTCACCACCCAAATGATTAAGTGGTATACTGGCTAGTTTTGTGTCAACTTGACACAGCTGGAGTTACCACAGAGAAAGGAGCTTCAGTTGAGGAAATGCCTCCATGAGATCCAGCTGTAAGGCATTTTCTCAATTAGTGATCAAGGGGGAAAGGCCCCTTGTGGGTGGGACCATCCCTGGGCTGGTAGTCTTGGGTTCTATAAGAGAGCAGGCTGAGCAAGCCAGGGGAAGCAAGCTAGTAAAGAACATCCCTCCATGGCCTCTGCATCAGCTCCTGCTCCCTGACCTGTTTGAGTTCCAGTCCTGACTTCCTTTGGTGATGAACAGCAGCATAGAAGTGTAAGCCGAACAAACCCTTTCCTCCCCAACTTGCTTCTTGGTCATGATGTTTGTACAGGAATAGAAACCCTGACTAAGACAAGTGGTCTTTGTTCCCCCCATTAAATGAGGCGTCTCACTGAAGCTGCCTCCCATGAGTCTGTTCTTACTAAGCTTTCCGCTGCCTGAGGTCTTTGCACTCTTGGCCATTCCTGCTCCACTTCCCCTCTCAGGAACCACCAGTTGTGATCACTGACCAATCCCACCTCTGAGGGTGGTAACGTGGAGCCTAAACAGCATTGCTCAGTAGCTTTTATTCTATCCAGGGACCCCAGCCCATTGGGAAGTTAGTTCTGTCTGCTTTCAGTGTGGGTCTTCCTCTCCAGCAACACCCTCCCAAATGCTGCAAGAGGTGTGCCTTGCCTGTCTCCTAGATGGTTATTAATTTAATCAGGTTGACAGTGAATGTCAATCCTCAAGTGGACTTAGTTAAAACCTGAAACTGAAGAGGAACAGACTCTCTCTTACAGTGGGCAGAGCTTTCCTCCAGGGTACCTGTCAGGTCTTGATTTTACACAGGACCAAGTTATGAGGAGTACCAAAGGAGCAGCTGTGTTGGTGGCTTCCTTTTACTTCTTCCTGGGTGTATTTATCTTTGATGTTGTCAACCTCTTCTGATGTCATACTGCAGCTTCTTTGATTTTCTAGTTTTGACTAAACACTGGTGACTGTGTTTTCAGCTTCATTGGGACAATCGAGGTATCCAGCCCTGTAGACTGAGCAGCTACCAGGTTCTTAGCCCCTATGGTATGGGGTGTGAACAAACATTTCTGGACTTCTCAGACAGGCTTGCAAGTCAATCTAATAAATCTCTTTATATGTGTGTGTATACAGTATGTATGTATGTATGTATGTATGTATGTATGTATGTTACTAGTACTGTTCATCTCTCTGGAGGAACAGTCCACTAATGAACAAGTAAGCACTTAAAAGTCCTTACAAAGCTTATCAGGCACAGTGGCATACATCGAAATCCCAGTATCTGGGTCACATTGAAGAAGATTGTAGTTCAAAGCCAGCCTGGGATGGACACCCAAGACAATATGTACTCAGAGATATAGATAGATAGATGATGATGATAGATAGATAGATAGATAGATAGATAGATAGATAGATAGATAGATAAAACAAATCAGTCTCGCTTGAGGCAACTCCCTTGGAGCTGTAGTCACAGGTAGCTTTGAGCAGTCTGACATAGTTGCTGGTAACTGAGCTCTTGTTTACCCCCGACAAGAGCAGCAGGTACTTTTAACCATCTTTCTAGCTTTGGAAACACGTTTTTCAAAGCATCAGATTCCAGGAAGTTTAGACCCACACCTACCCCTAGAGTTGACAAGCTGAGGAGTCGTCTTCAACTGCTCTTTTCCTCCCACCCTACTCCTCCTCCTGCTCAAAATGATTTGTGTTCTTTTTTTTTTTTTTTTTTTGGTCCTTTAAAATAAAAATAAAAAAAAATTCCTGACACTGCATTTCTTACTGGGGATGATGCAGAATTACATCAAATGGAGTCTGTAAAGCAGACAGTATATGCTAGCTACAGTGCCAGCAACCATTTATGTGGCAGCACAAATCTGAGAGAATTAAATGAAAATCATGGGGTTGGATAAGATCAGGAGGTAGCAGGAACAAAACCTTTCTTGAATTTTAACTAAAGACCTTCAGATCTTGCCAGCTCCACCACTTTCCAGAATGACAACAGGAGCCTTAATTGTTTCCACCACACGGACAAGAACTCAAGAAGTAAGTGGGACCTAGGAGTGGCTTCTCACTGCAGAAGGCTGCCTAGGAGATAAAGCTTCAATCATTCCTCAGTGACTCCTTATTTAAGTAAGGCTCTGTGTGGCAAGTGGAGAGGGTATTTAAGAGCACTTGTGCAATTGTGAGGATCAAAGTTTAAATCTCAGCACCCATGTAACTGGAGGGGTATCTCATACATGTCCGTGAAACCAGATGTAAAGGGATCGGTGACAAGGTGTCCTAGTTAGGGTTTTTATTGCTGTGAAGAGACATGATGACCAAGATAATTCTTACAAAGGAAAACATTTAATTGAGTCTGCCTTATGGTTTCAGAGGTTTAAGACATTATCATCACTGTGGGAAGCATTCAGGAAGGCATGGTGCTGGAGAAGGAGCTGAGAGTTCTACATCTTGATCCAAAGGCAGCAGAAGGAGACTGTTCCACACTGGGCAGAGCTTGAGTGTATATAACCTCAGAGCCCAACCCCACACTGACAGGCTTCCTCCAACAAGGCCATGCTTACTCCAATGAGGTCACACCTTCTGAGAGTGCCATTCACTGTGGCCAAACATATTTAAAAACATGAGTCTGTGGGGGCTACACCTACTCAAAGCATCAGACAAGGATAGCTGGGGCTTTCTGACTTCCAGCATAGCAGAGAAAACATGAGCTTCAGGTTCAAGGAAAGACCCTGCCTCAAAGAAGAGTGACAGAAAAGGAAACCTAATATACTCTTCTTGTCTTCTGCACATGCATAAGCTTACACATCCCACGCATGTGCACATACACTCACACACACACACACACACACACACACACTTAAACAAATTAATATAAAAAAAAACCCAAAGACTCAATGTTCCAATCTTTTGAAAGACTTTTCTTGTCCTCCCAGACAGATACATCACTGTTGCAACAGTATGATGTTCATCTTGTCTGACAGGTCAGTATCATAGCATACAAGGTCCAGAGTGTTAAAAAAAATGTGATAATTTTCATCCCTCAGCTGCCTGTATAGCAACTTCTGGTACCATGAATGCTAGCCATCAGGAAGACAGTTTTCAGCTCGGATGAAGTATAGTTTCTTTGCATCTTGTGTCAGGATGTGTGCTGTCTTCAACAACGGAGTCTTAGCATCTAGTTCTAGTGTACAGCCAAAATCCATGGCAACCACTTGTATTATTTTGGGAGTTACCCAGAGTCCCCACTGTCCCCCGTCCCCCTGACCCTGGTCAATAACTCACACCTAGCACTGGGATTTTCATGTAAAAACCTATGGCTTCTGTAAGGAGCAGTATTTAATTTGCATCCTGAAGGTAGAATCCAGTAGACCTAGCCCATCAGAAAAGTTAGAAAACTCACCACACAGTTGTTTATCAAACTACCTTTTTGCTTCTGAGTGGGTGTCAGGTCATGGAGCAGATTCCTGCAGGGTATGCGCGAATCACAGCTAAGCTTTGCAATCTCACTGTGGAAGTTGTTTTAGCAGCCCTCAGATATCAACCAAAGCACTCAATGAAAATATGTACCAGTCTCTCAAGAATGAATGTCATTTCTCAGAGTCATTCTCATACCCTGTATCTCCAAATTCTTATCCATAAAGACTTCAGAGCTGGGGAGACGGCTCAGTCTAGGAAGTGTTTGGTGTTCAAGTCTAATGATGTGATCTGGATCTTCCATAGGCCACACAACAATCCAGGCATTGTGACATGTGACTGCAATGCTAGTGTTTCGAGTCACAGACAGCTCTGCTGAACTCAGTGGCTCACCAGTGTAGTGAAACTGGCAAGCTCGAAGTACCAGAGAAAGATGCTGTCTCAGAAAACAAGAATAACTCCAACAGAAAGATATTGGAGGTTGACCACTGGCTTCCACATGCATATACACACCACATATGTATCTATACTCACACAAGCATACACACACATGTGCATATACCACATACACACTACATAACACAATCACCCTATATAGAAATGCATAAAGTGTACACAGAGAGGAGGCTGCACTTCAATAATCAAATAGCAGACTAGAAAGAAATACAAATTAAGTATTTTCACATTCCTTGTCTGCTTCCCTGAACCTTTGGGAGATGCTTACATGATGGAAGGAACCGCATCATCATGTTCACAGAGATCAAGATGGACATCAGCTCTGCACCACTGTAATTAGTGAAGACAACACACACACACACATACACACACACACACACACACACACACACACACACACACACACACACAAACTCTAACAGGCATTGGCAGAAAACTAAATAATTGATATTGTGCAAATATGAAGGCCTGAGTTCAAAGTTCCACTACCCATGTAAAAAGCTGGGTGCAGTCATGCATGTATTTGCACTCCAGTGTTGTGGCCGAGCTAGGAGCATCACTAGGATACTCCCACCACCACCACCACCTAGCTCTAGATTCAATTAGACACTCTATTTCAAGTGGATGAATGGGGCATCTAATGTCCTCCACTGTGTATTGGGTGTACACACCTGCACACAAATGTAAATATATATACTATACAATGTACACACACAAAGAAACACACACAGAGAAAACACACACACACACACTAAAAAAAAAATGAAAAAAGAAAAATGAGTCTTGTCACATTGGTATTGCTGCACCCAGCAAAGAATGGCTGAAGGGGTACCTTTTGTGGTCTGCGTGGGTCCCCCATAATTAAAAGGTTGAATTAGTCATGTAAACAAATTACCTTGAACAAAGGGGTTTACAAATTCTGGCTAATTGACTTAAATTCCCTAAAGCTTTCCACTGTTTTTAATTCAATGACACAGTGTAAATTTTCCAGTTAGAAAAACTCTAACAGGCATTGGCAGAAAACTAAATAATTGATATTGTCAGCGAGAGCAGCAGCAACCACCGGTGTTATTGCTTGCCAGAAATTTCCAGGGAGGATAAAGCATGAAGTTTAATGAATTAACAATAGAAGCTGTCGACAGCTGGTTTTCAGTGGCCTCTCCATTGGCTTGGCCTCTGGCTGGTGAAAAATAATCCTAAAGCCCATATGACTAGACATACCGCTGGCCTGGGCTAGGACAAAGCTGACCATGGCAGCCGATGCTTTGTAGATGGGCCTGGAAACCCTAATGAACTTGTGTGATGTCGTCATGATGTTTGCTGTCTCTGAACCTTGTGTTCATTGGCAGTACAAACAAGCAGCCGATATCAAAAGGATGGTGGTAACTGGAGGGTCTCCAGACACTTAAGGGCTTGAGAAGGCAAGAGGGACGAGGGTTAGTTATAGTCAGAGTTTCTCAAAGTCCATTTGATGGTATGACTGCAAATTGATGCAGTCATGATGGAAACTGGTGTGAAACCTCAAAAACATAAAATGTAGATCTACCATAGGGTCCAGCTATATCACCCTTGGGTGTATACCTGAAGAAACCAATGGCAGACCACCACCAAGATGTCTACTCTTTGGGGGCTGGAGAGATGCCTCAGTGGTTAGCAGTTCTTTTTGCTCTTGCAGAGGACCTAAATTTGGTTCTCAGCACCTATGTAAGACTGTTTACCAGTTTATAACCATCCATAGCTCTGACATCAGAAAATCTGACACCCTCTTATGGCCTCTGCAGATACCTGCTTTAGTGTACACATACACACACAGACACACACACACACGTGTGCACACTTCACATGCACAGGCATACATGTACACACACGTGCACATGTGCACACAGAATTAAAAATAAGTGAAGCCTTTTTCAAAAAATTATATTTGCATATTTATTTTTTTGTAGCATTCTTCATGATAACCAATTTATAGAAGTGGCTTCAATGCCAGTTGATTGATGACTGAAATATAGAATACATGCACAATGGAGTGATTATAGCCAAAAAGACAAATTAGATTACATCACCTGTGAGAAATGGATAAAATTGGAAATCATTGTGTTAAGTGAAATAAGCCAGACTCAGAAAGTAAAAATCTCATGTCTCTTCTCATATGCAGAACTGAGGTATTTCTTTTTAAACAGCCATCAAAATAGAAGGGGGGCTATTTTGGAGAGGAAAATGGCTAAGACAGGATCATGGGAGGGTGACTATGATTAAAGAATATTATGTGTAAAAATGTTATTAGGAAACTCATAATTTTGCAATTAATAATGATTATCAATAAAGAAAAAGTCCAATTTAAACTACATATTTACTGATGGTCTAGGTGAATTATCACCTTGACAGACTCTTGCTGGCATTTTCTGGGAGAAAGCCCTCTGGTCATGCCTGTGGGAGCTTATTTTGATTGTGTTAATTAAGTTGGGAAGACTTGCACATTTTAGGTGGCACACACTCAGAGCTGGAATACTGAGCTGTATTAAAATGGAGAAAATGAGTCGGGCACAGGCAAGCATGCATCCATCACTCTCTGCTTCCGGCCCTCGGAGCTGATATGATGGATAACGTCTATTAAGCTCCTGCAGCTGTGCCATTCTCATCATGATGGACGAGACTTTAACTTGGAACTCTGAGCTGAGAGAAACTCTTTCTCTCTTAAGTTGCCTTGGTCGTGGCATTTTATCACAGCAGCAGGAAAGGAAAGTAACACATTTCTTTATCATAAAAGTGTCTCCAATAGAACTCTAACTGAACCCTAATAGATCTGGCCAAGCCCCAGGGAGAAGGATGAAGTCATAAAACTTAAATGCACAGTATTTACTGGTAATCATTTTTAAGTGTGTATGTTTTGTGTGTCTATGTTGGGGTATACACAGAGACCCATAATTTTGGATTCTAGAGTTTTGGAGGCGGAGTTACTAGTGATTAAGAATACACTGACTTATATAGGTGCTGGAAACCAAACTGCGGTCCTTTGCAAGAGCAGCAAGCACTCTCAATTGCAGATCTGACTCCCTAGCCACTAACTGTTAATTGCTATAATAGTTGAACATAGTTAGGGGCTAAAGTATGGTACATATTCTCTCTCTCTCTCTCTCTCTCTCTCTCTCTCTCTCTCTCTCTCTCTCTCTCTACCATATTTATGTGGGTTCATGTGTGTGGGAATGTGCATGTGGTAAAAGAGGAAACAGGTAGAGAGAAATGAGCTCAGGATTTGGTCTTTGCCTACCAACCACCTTTTCTCAGACAAGATCTATTGTTGTTCACCACTGCATTTCCGGGATGCTCCTATCTCCACCTTCCACCTCATGATACTGCACATGCTGGGATTACATGAACTCTGGGAATCTGACCTCAGTTTCCCAGGCTTGCATAAATGCTTTATCCCCTGAGCCACTTCCAAGCCTGTGCTGGTTTGAATATGCTTGGCCCATAGGGCGTTGTACTGTTAGGCAGTGTACTCTTGTTGGAGGAAGTACATCACTGTGGGAGTGAACTTGGAAAGTCTCTTCCTACTCTCGAGCTCCACCCATTTTGGAAGAGAGCTTCCTTCTAGCTGCCTGAGGATGCCAGTCTCTCCTGGCTGCCTTCAAATCAAGATGCAGAACTCTCAGCTCCTTCTCCAGCACCATGTCTGCCTGCACGCTGCCATGTTTTCCTTCTATGATGATAATGGATTAAAATAAATCTCTGAAACTGTAATCCAGCCTCAATTAAATGTTCACCTTTATAAGAATTACTTGGTCATGGTGTCTCTTCACAGCAATGAAAACCCTAACTAAAACACAACCCTTTCACTGTGTTATTTTTAATACAAACGTACAATACACAACAATCAGGTCAGGGTAATTGGCCTCTTCCTTGCCTCAAACATTTTTCACTAATTTGTATTCTGAACATTTAGATTCACTCTACTAGATATTTTGAAATATAGAATTAATTGCTGTCAACCATAGCTAGAGAACAGGAGCTGTTTCACCGACTCCATTACACCCCTTTACATGTCAACCACCCCTCCTAAAGTTCCTCTTTAAATGTTCTAAAGTAACAAAGCATCCTTGGTTGAAAAAGCCATATAAAACAGAAAGATGAATGCTAAAAACCACATTAGGTTCCTTCCTAACCTGGTGGAATAAAACAGCTTTGAAGGTATTTGACTAATGTTTGATTCATTCCATTTTCCCCAAAACATTTTTACTTTTTTCATAAATTTATTTTCTCTGAGATCTTTCTTCTTTTATCTGTCAGTTCACTTTGAGACATAATATATGAGCTGAAGATGGCTCAATGGGTAAGAGCACTGGCTGAATAAGGCAGAGGGCCCCAGTCAGATTTCTAGTGCCCACATAACAACCCAGGCACAGTGCTGTGTGCCCAAATCCTCATAGCTGTGCAGTGCATAGCTGTTATTATGGGTTTGATTGTCAGTGTCTTCTTTGAACTATTTTACCTCTCTCAAGCACATGGATGTCTCTGAGGAGATGCTTTAGGGAGTAAAACCACTTGCCATACAAGTGCGAGGAGGACATGAGGACATGACTTTGAGTTTCCAGAACCCATAACAGCAAGAAGCAGTAGCAACAGGGAGATCGTTGGGGCTTGCTGGCCACCAGCATAGCTCCAGGTCCAAAGAGAGAACTCCTCTTAAAGGAACAGAATAGGGAGAGATAGGACAGGACACTAGGTACCTTCCTCTAACCTCTATGTACACATGGGAGCACATACTCATACACAGGTTCATATATTCACCCTCACAGATATGCATATTCCCATACATGTGCATATACCACAATGTGTGTATATAACATGTGTATATAACACACACATATACATCTCAAGCTATACACAGTAGTTTTCAATTTTAATAGATGACAAAATGTACTACCCTCCCCTTTAAATTATTATTGGTCATTTACAAGTAGTTTTGTTCTATATTCAGTGTTTTTGTGATTGTGTTGTGATTACTACAGTGAAGCTACTGTGATTTCCTCCTTTCTTGTAATGCTTCCCCACTCCCTCTGCATTAATAATTGTTGTGTCTGTCTTTGCCTTAATCTCCACTGACATCAAGGAGAAGACTTTCTCCACGAACTGGCAAGCTTCTGAGATGTCCCTTGGGACATCGTTGTAACTCTGGGAAGCTGCTGGTTTCCCAGGGATATACTTTACGACTCCATTTGCCCTCCAACAACTGCAGCCCCTGTCATTATGGGTTTGATTGTCAGTGTCTTCTTTGAACGATTTTACCTCTCTCAAGCACATGGATGACTCTGGGGAGCTGCTTTAGGGAGTAAGACCACTTGCCACACACATGCAAGGAGGACATGAGGACATGAATTTAAATCTCCAGAACCTGTAACAGCAAGAAGCAGTAGCAATTGTCTATAGTCCCAGCACTCTTGTGGGGAGATGGAAGGCAGAGACTGGAGAAACCTAGGAAGTTCCTGAGCCACAGACCACGCTGTAAAGAGGAGAAAAGAACAGTAAGAGACTCCCTCACATGGAGGGCATGCATGGCCTGGCAGCTGAGGTTGTCCTCTGATCTACATGCGTGCACTATGGCACATACCACAAGCACACACACACACACACACACACACACACACACACATATTTAAAGAAAGTAAAAACAAGCTTACTTCCACAAAGAATTTCAGTTTGATATGATTTTTTCTATCTTATTCATGAAGTGTAACCTCACTGTCATTTGGTGCCAGACATTGCATTTTCTAAGACTGAGACATTTATTGTTTTTAATCCCCTTGGCCCTTTGATTTGTTGTCTGGAAGCTTTTTAACCAGTTCCTTCTAAGCCCCTCTTTTCTGAACTTTTTTTTTCCTTTTTTTAAAATTAGGTATTTATTTCATTTACATTTCCAATGCCATCCCAAAAGTCCCCCACACGCTCCCCCACCAACTCACCCACCCACCCACTCCCACTTCTTGGCCCTGTTGTTCCCCTGTACTGGGGCATATAAAGTTTGCACTACCAATGGGCCTCTCTTTCCACTGATGGCCGACTAGGCCATCTTCTGATACATATGCAGCTAGAGAAACGAGCTCCGGGGGGTACTAGTTAGTTCATATTGTTGTTCCACCTATAGGGTTGCAGATCCCCCCCAGCTCCTTGGATACATTCTCTAGCTCCTCCATTGGGGGCCCTGTGATCCATCCAATAGCTGACTGTGAGCATCCACTTCTGTGTTTGCTAGGCCCCGGCATAGTCTCACAAGAGACAGCTATATCTGGGTCCTTTCAGCAAAATCTTGCTAGTGTATGCAATGGTGTCAGCGTTTGGAAGCTGATTATGGGATGGATTCCTGGATATGGCAGTCTCTAGATGCTCCATCCTTTCATCTCAGCTCCAGACTTTGTCTCTGTAACTCCTTCCATGGGTGTTTTGTTCCCAATTCTAAGAAGGGGCAAAGTGTCCACACTTTGGTCTTCGTTCTTCTTGAGTTTCATATGTTTTGAAAATTGTATCCTATATCTTGGATATTCTAAGTTTCTGGGCTAATATCCACTTATCATTGAGTACATATTGTGTGAGTTCTTTTGTGTTTGGGTTACCTCACTCAGGATGATGCCCTCCAGGTCCATCCATTTGCCTAGGAATTTCATAAATTCATTCTTTTTAATAGCTGAGTAGTAGTCCATTGTGTAAATGTACCACAATTTCTGTGTCCATTCCTCTGTTGATACAAAAATATTGAAATTGTCCCATGCATCCTATCAGATCACCATGGACTAAGGCTGATCTTCAATAACAACATAAATAATAGAAAGCCAACATTCATGTGGAAACTGAACAACACTCTTCTCAATGATACCTTGGTCAAGGAAGAAATAAAGAAAGAAATTAAGGACTTTTTAGAGTTAAATTGAAATGAAGCCACAACATACACAAACTTATGGGACACAATGAAAGCATTTCTAAGAGGAAAACTCATAGCTCTGAGTTCCTCCAAAAAGAAACTAGAGAGAGCACACACTAGCAGCTTTTCTGAACTTTTATAACACTTTTTTAAACTTGTCCTTTTATTGGAAATTTTCTACATTGTTTCTTTAATCATTTTCTGTGCATTATTTGTTGTTTTTTTTTAATTTCTCATATACTTTATCTCTAGGGTAAAATCAATCATTTTCTTATATTATTCTCATGTTTTAATTAATTTACTTATTTACATGTAGATGTGTGTAGGTTTGCATATGCATAGGTCATGGAATGTGTGTGGAGGAGGTGAGAGGACAACTTATGAGTGTCAGTTCTTTCCTTCTACCACTTGGGTCCCAGGAATCAAACTCAGGTCATCTGGCTTAGCAGCGAGCACCTTTACTCAATAAACCATATAGCTAGCCCTATATTTTCTTTTCTAGCTTCCATTTCTTCATCCCTCCCCAGTTCTGCCCAAGTGTGTGTGTGTGTGTGTGTGTGTGTGTGTGTGTGTGTGTGTGTGTGTGTGTGTGCAAGCATGTGTGTGTGGTGTGCATGTGGATGTGCAGTTCTCAGATTTTCTATATTGCAGTACCCGACTCTTTTCTATAACTGAATTTTAAAGTCTGATTTTATTTAATTTCTAAAGTACAGGACTGACTTAGTTCTATAGGTCCCTTCCTCTGGATCCTCTCTTATATAATCTTTAAGGACACAAATGTAATGTTCCCACTGCTTGCTCCCAACCCGCTCTCTTTTCTTATACCCATATATCATGACCACAGAGCCTTGCTGCCTCTATGCCTTATCTACCATTTGTCCCATGCAAATCTGTATCCTTAATTGTGCAGAGATGCATATGTGAGCATTGCTGGGGTACTGGTTCTTATTGAGTAAGGTCACAAATGTTGAGATAAGAAATTAAAAGCACAGTGACATCCTTTGCAAATATGAATTTTAAGGAGATTTGGAAAGTTGGCATAGTCACTAAATCCCACCTGAAATATCTCAAAACAAACCATGGCTTTCATATTTCTACTATCATTTGTTTCATGTGGCTTCATTGGTGCAAAATCAAGAGGAGAGATGGGCCATTGTTAAATAGACTGTGGTGGCCTGAGGCAGTCCCTAAGTGAGTGAAAGGACAATTAGAGTCATGATGTTTACTCACAGTAAGTTTTTTTTTTAATGTGTGTGTGTACATCAGTGCAAATGACTGTAGAGGTACAAAGAAGACATCAGACTGGAGCTGGAGTTACAGGTAGTTGTGAGTTGCCCAGTGCGGGTGCTGGGACCAGAATGGAGGACCTTGCAAAAACAGAATTTGCTCTTAAGCACTAAGCCATCTCTCTTCTGTTTTCTTTATCTTTAAAAACATTCTAGGACCAGGGAGATGTCTCATCAGGTAAAGGCACTTGTAACTAAATCTGGTAGCCTGTATTTGATCCCAGGACTCCACATGATGGAAGAGGAGAAGGAACTGTCACAATTTGACTGCTACACACATGCTGTGACTTGGGAATACACACTAAATAAATATATTTACTGTGAATGATAGTTAAACTTTAATTGCATTGGTCAAATATTGCTGTCAGAGAATATATATTTTAGAAACAGTTTGTACAAAAATGATTTGTTGTGGTCTGTGGTTTTAGAGAGTTCAGCCCATCATAGCAGGGAAGGGCATGCAAGGACAGAGTGGCTCATGTCATTACAGTCAAGAAACAGGGAGGGGGAATGCCTGTACAGTGGGCACCATTCCTCTTCGTCTTCTGTTTCAGCGAGGGTCACTAACCGACAGGATAGCACACCCACATCCAGGTTGAATGGCTCCCTGATCCTTCATTAAACCTCCCTGGAATCAGCCCCACAACTACCCCAGAGATGCACTTTACTTGATGTCTGGGTGCCTCTCAGTCCAATGAAGTTGGCAATCTGAAAGAACCATCATGATCAGGAAGGGCGACTTTACCACTAGACCAGTCTAGAGAAACTAGAAGGGAAAGAGCCACAGTCAACAGATGGGTATGCAGAATAGATGGACACTGGCTCAACCCAGTGCCAGGTGCTAATAATCAGCTGCATTTGTCATAATCCCCTCAGTGGTTTTACAGATAGCAGGCAGATTGGCAGAGTTAAATTATCCCACCCTGCAATCTCTCCAAAGCCTTTTATGTGTCAATTCAGGCAGGAAATGGCACATCTCATGTCTATTTTACAGGGGGTGGGGGTGGAGTGCTTAAGAATTCAAGGCTGAAACAGTCATTTTGAACTCAATTGTCTAATTATGATGATGGTGTCTTAGTGATTGAGCAGGACCAAAAAAAGCAACACCCGCTTCTCAGATCATAGTTCAAGGCCTGCTAGCCAAGCATGGAGATTTGCTAATGAGCATCAGAAACTCACAGCCAAGTCTCTGGATACTACTATTAAACTCCACCTAATCACGTCTTTCAAGCAGCATCAGATAATGACCCTACTTTTTGTTCAGGCTACAGGGCCTTTCCATTTGATACATCAGTTCATAAGTAATTGAATTCAGTGAACTGATATGAAACATCACTGTCACCAAACTTTACAATTAAAAAATAAATAAACTACGTCTGGGGTGATGGCTCAGTCAGTCAAGAGCTTGCCTCAGAATTCTGAGGATCTAGGTTTAATGCCCAGAACCCATATTAAAAAGCCAGACCTTGTGGGACATGCTTAGAATTCCACCACTAGAGAGCCAGAGATAGGCAGATAGATTCCTGGGACTCCCTGGACAGGCAGCCTAGCCTGTTTGTTGAATCCTGGCCACTGAAAGAACCTGAGACATTAACAAGGTAGGCAACTTTTCAGGAACAACCTATGATCTCTTCACTGGCCTCTGTAGAGGTACACACACATGAACATACACAACCCCCCCCCAAATGAATAATAAATCAACTAAGCATTAAATACTTTTTTCTCCAGCCTGGGCTACACAGAATTAAGTGTTCTGCTTTTCCTCGAGTTTGTCATAAACATCCATGATTTCGAAAATACTAATAGCATATGGTCCAGGATGCTTTAGGTGGAAATTGACTCACATTCTTCGCTGGTTTCCATAAAGGAGTTTGCATGACTTGAATCTCTTATGACAAACTTGGACCATGGGTAAGGCTTTGAGAAATGTAGTTAGTTAACCCTGCCAGCTGCCGGCGGCAGAAATATGGACAGAAAAAACCAGGCCAGGTAAACACGAAGAAAACTGTTGCTACCTGAGTGGGTACCAGAGGCTGTGGAGGATTCCCCAAAGGAATGGGAAAGCATTCAACCCAGTGTAATATGAGGGTTAGTATATGGGGCCCCCAGGAAGTGGGGGATTCGTAATTTTGGTTTTGCCTGTTTGCATGAGCGTGTGCATGTGTTTGTGTGCAGGTGTTCATGCAAGTGTGCATTTGTGTGTGGATGCCAGAAGACAACTCCAAATGCCATTCCTCCAATGCTGTCCATCTCGTTTGAAACAGGCTCTCTCACTTCCCTGGATGCCTCACATAGTAGGCAAGGCTGCTTGCTGCCTTGCCACTGAGCCCCGTGGATCTACCTCATTGCAATGTCCCCAGTGCTGGGATTACAAAGCATGAGTCACAATTGCCTTTATCTATCTATCTATCTATCTATCTATCTATCTATCTATCTATCTATCTATTGTAGGTTCTGGGAATTGAACTTCTGTCTTCATGTTTATTAGACAAATATTTTACGAACTGAACTACTGCCTCAGCCCTTGGTTTTGCTTTTAAGAATCAGGAACTGTTATTCAAGGGAATCTAGGAGATGATTCAGGCTAAAAGATTTACTTCCTACTATGTAAGGAAGAAAGCGTAGGTCCCCAGAACCCATATAAATGTTAAGTGAGTTTGGTGGCTCACTGTAATTCCAGCCTGGGAAGGTAGACAAGGGAGTCCCAGAGCAAGCTGCCTAGGGAGATTAGCCTTACCATCTAACTCTGGGTTTGATTGAGGGACCCCGCCTCATTGAATAAAATGTGATTGAATATGACAGTAATCAAGGAGGATTCCCTATGTCAACTTTGAGCCTTCACATTCTTGTGTTCCCGTGTGCCTGAGCTCCCACACACATAGTGGTGCCCAAGCACATGGAAAACATGTACACACACAAATGTATCAGAAGAAAGAACAGGTTGCGACCAGCTACTACCTTAATGAAAATGTTCTGGAAGGTAGAGTGCCTTTGCTGCCACCAACGCTGTGAATTCTTTCTGTTCCTGTGTTGAAAACTTAATCTATAATTCTGCAGTGTTGAGAGACAGAGCCTCTAAGAAGTGATTCAGGGTTGCACAGCAGTTTCTGCAGAGATTGAAAAATCTTCTCTCTTGGCGGAAACGTTCTTACAACAGGGTGTAAGAGGCAAGGGAAGCAAACAACAGGATACTTTAGGATAGGATGTTCACAAAGCGGGTTAAACAGCAGGATGTGCTAAGGCAGTGGTTCTTAACCTGTGGGTTGCGACCCAGACAGAGGGTCTACTGTCAGGTATCCTGTACATCAGATACTTACATTATGATTCACAACTGTAGCAAAATTACAGTTGTGAAATAGCAGTGAAATAATTTTATGGTTGGGGTTACCACAACATGAGGAGGTGTATTAAAGGGTCTCAGCATTGGGAAGGTCCAGTGAGATACTCCACCCTGCAAGGAAGCCCTTAAGGCAGGAAGTAAATACCTCCAAATAGCCCCATTGGCTATGGTGGATGCCCCAAAGGATAAGACTCTGCAGGAATCTGAAAGTATTCCATCTGGTGAGATATGAGAGTTTATAGGGGGCCCAGGAAGTGGGAGTTTAATAATTTTGGTTTTGCCTGTTTGTATGAGTGCTTGCATGTATCACTTATGGATGAGACTGACTAAATCCTTCCCTCCACAAGATGGCTGAGAATCACTCTCAGACAAGCCCAGCTGCCTGCAAGGATCAGACAGTCTTGAAGAGAAGCCCTGGAGCCTGGAAAAGCCCCCAGAGCAATTGAACAAGCTGGAAAGGACACCTTGCAACCTGTTGTGCTGCCTGCAGGCTGTGCAGTGTGCTACTGGCTTCTAGCTTCTGTGAGCTGTTATCACCAATCCCTGGGTGCGCCTTTGGTGATGAGCCTGTCTTTGCGTGATTTCTTGCTCCTGGAAGTAACCCCTCACCCCCATTCCTGAGACCTTAATAACACTTATTGGCTCACCAAGTTGGGCTTTGGTGGTGTCTGCCCTTTGGTCTGTTCTCAGTTTACTACCTGGGGTGAGTAGACATTTGTTTTGTCTCTCCAGATGTCAGATTTTATGTTCTGTTGGCTCCACCCTCATGGAGGCATTAATGACATTATGGAAGGGGAGGGTTAGTTATGATGAGAGTGGCTTCCTTAGAGTATGGATTCTTTTAGCTCCTTCCTCTCCCATCCCATCACCTTTCTCTCTGCCTTGCCCTCTGTCTTCCATCACAGAATGGTCTAGAAAGAAGTCCCGTGCTAGATATAACTCATTAATGTTGGTCTTTCAACCTCCAGAACTGGAAGACATACACCTCTCTTCTTTGTACATTACCCAGGCTCACACCATCTGTGATAGACATAGGAAATGGGTGTGTGGGATTGCCTGAGCTAGGACACATAGTAGAAAGCCAGGAGCGGTGCTGATTCCTATGCTGAGTGCAGTAATGATTGGAGGGTGGCATGTGGTGAGTGTATAAAATTTACCTGGACTTTGCTCCATAGGAGCGTAGTAAATTTGTGTTTAAGGCTTCATTCCTAAACAAACTGTGGTTTCATTGATCTTTTCTGCAAGCATTTATTGAAAAATCTATGCTATGGCTGTCTCTGCACAGACAGGAAATGCAAAAAGACATAAGATATAGTCCCAGTCTTAAAGAAATTACTCGGGTCTAGTCACAAGGCCGAGAAGCCCATCAGCGTATAGGACACTGCATTAAGCAACATAATAACTGCTGACATTATTATAACATTTGCTCTATCAGGGCTAAGCACTTTAAATACACACCGAATTAATCCTGACCATAGTTCTGGAAGGAAAAAGTCCTACTTTCATGTCTGTTGCTCTGATAAAATACCCTAACAAAAAATCGCTTTAAAGGATAATGAGTCTGCTCATCTTACAATTCCAGGTCGTGGTCCATCACTGTGGGGAAGTCAAGGCAGGACCATGAAGCAACAAGCCCCAACACACACAGAGACAAGAGGAGAGAGAGAGAGAGAGAGAGAGAGAGAGAGAGAGAGAGAGAGAGAGAGAGAGAGAGAGAGAATGTAGACATGCTTACTGCTCAGCCCCAATCTCTCTCCTCTTTCCTCCTCTTCCCTCCTTCCTTCCCCCCCTCTCCCTCCCCCCCCTTCCTCCCTTCCTCCCTCCCTCTCTCCCTCCCTCCCTCCCTCCCTCCCTCCCTCCCTCCCTCCCTCCCTCTTCATTTCCCCAACTCCTCTCTGCTCTTACCAGATTCAGGATCCAAACCCAGTAAATGTGCTGCTCACATTCACATTCAGGGTGGTTCTTCTCACCTCAAGTAACAAAAGCAATCTAATTCCCTACAGACATGCTCACAGGCCAACCCAATCTAGGCTGTCCCTTATTGAGACTCTTGGTATCTCTAGAGTATGTCAGGGTGACAATTAAATATAAGCAGTACAGAAGGTGTTTATACCAGCCCTATTTTACAGGTTAAAGGGTAACAAAACAGATCAAATAGTTCACTCAAAGTTTCATGGTTTGGTTAGATATTTGAATCCAAGATTATCTGACTTCAGAATCTAATCCTGTTAATAATGATACCCTGCAGTTCCAAGGATTGCAGTATGTTCAGGAGCTTTGGGGTTTAGAGATGGAACATCTAAGTTAGGAAAGGGTAAAAAATGGGGTTGAGAGAGGGAAACCAGAAAAATATCAGCCACAACTATGTTCAATTTCAATTCAAAAGATCATTGTAGCATTCAGGAAATGGAATCAAGACATTCCTGGGGCCTAGGGAGATTTCTCAATCACCTAAGTGCTTACTATGCAAGCCCGAGGACCTGAGTTTGAATCCCCAACACTCATGTAAAGGGCCAGGTGCGGCTTGTGCTATTGTCATTCCAGAGCTGGGGAGATGGAAATAGGAGGATCTCTGAGGTTTGGATCCTATCCAAACAGATGAGTTCCAAGTTCAGTGAAAGATACTGTCTTAAAAAAAAAGGTGAAATATCATTAAGAAAGACACTTGACATTGACCTCTGACCTCCACAAGCATGTGCAAGCACATGCACATGTATGCAAATACATACATGCATTTGTGTGTGTGTGTATATATATGTGTGTGTGTGTATGTATATATATATATATCTCCCATGTAAATTCCCACCACACACAGACCATCGTGTTAGCTATAGAATATCTTATACTCTATAATAGATAAGGTTGTAATTTTGACGAGACTGCACAATACAAAATCATCAATGCTACCCACAAAAGGATGCCATCCGAGCAACAAAAAAAGCAACTCACACGGTATCAGCAAGGTCAGAGAACCACTTACTACAATGACATCCTGAGGATGAGTCCTTTCAAGCAGAAGAAGCAGCAGCGTGAGAGCACTGGTGTAGGAGAGCAACGAGGCTCAACGGCACAAGTGGTTTCAAGTGTAGAAATTACTAAGCACCGACGTCAGTCAGGGGAATGGAATGAAGCAGAAATAACAAGTGCTGGTGAGACAGGCTAGAGGCTGTGGGCAGCTTAGAGCACCTGGGCTAGAGTATATAAATATGCATCTGCATTTATCCTTGGACATCCACTCTACTTGGATTATAGCCCACCCATCAGGCACCATCATCCAGCATCATGTGGAAATTCAGATTGTTAATGTATATTCGTGGCACACTAACTAACTCTACATGTATGTGTGTGCCTGCAGGTGCATGCGTAGGGTCTCTCTCTCTCTCTCTCTCTCTCTCTCTCTCTCTCTCTCTCTGTGTGTGTGTGTGTGTGTGTGTGTGTGTGTGTGTGTGTGCATACAAAATCCAGAGGCTGTCACAGTTGCTCTCTAGCCTATCTTTCTTAATTTTAAAATTCTACCTCATTTTGTGTACAGCAACTTGTTTACACATCAATGATAGGATAGCATGTCTGGTGCAGTCTTACTTGGAGGCAGTGGTAGGGAGGGCTGGCCTTTCTTTTCCTTCCCACTGAGCACTGTGCATGAGGAATTAGACGTGACTCATCACTGAGTGTTCTAGTTGCACTGACCTACTTAGAAAATGAGAAATTAAAAAAAAAATTTAGGGGAGATGGTTATATAACCTGAAAATGTATCCCTCGTTCTGCATCTCTGTGACCATTAGTTTCTAAAAGTTATAATCTGTCTTTATTCCTGACAGTTTTGGAAATGTCCATAATAAAATATGGAAATATACAACCCACATTTCCCTCTTCCATTTCCAGGCATAATCCCAACATGTTTCTCCTGCCCCCAGATTCATGTCTTTTAAAACCAAACCAACCAACCAACCAAACAAACAAACAAACAACCTCACCGAATTCAATATCTGCAAACTAAGACCTCCAGGTAGGGGCTAGAGAGGTGGCTGGGTGCTTAGCAGCACTTTCTACTCTTGTGAAGGACCTAAATTAGGGTCCCAGCAAAATGGTCAACTAACAACTGCCTACTTTTCTGATTCCCCTTCATGGTCATTTAGAGCATTCATACATGCATCCACACATGCATCGACAGCATACACCTATATAAAATGAAAGTAGATCTCCTGGTAATTCTTACTGTCATTACATTTGAGAAGCAAATGCACTCGAGTCAAATTGAGTTTAAGGCTGGAAGTATCTTTAACAAGTTCTTCATTTCTTTGTGTTTTACTTCCCCAACATATATAATCATTCTAATAGAATTTTAGACTTCCTAGATTTTGGTTAAGACTAATCCAGGTAGAGTAATGAATGCCTGAAATCAAGACCCTGGGGAAGAAGAAGCAGGAAGCTCTGAAGGCTGTGCTCCACAGCCAGCCCAGCCAGGCAGAGGAAACCTGAACTACAGCTTGAGACCCTATCTTTGAAACCATTGAGAAACCAAGGAGATGACTCAGTGGCTGAATTGCTTATTTTACAGATATGAGCACCAGAGTTCAGATAGCCAGGAGCTACATTAAAAAGAGGTCAAGTGACCCACTGGAAAGATGACTCAGCACTTAAGAGCACTTACTGCTTTTGCAGGGACTTGAGTTCAGTTCCCTGCACCCACATTAGGCAGATCACTGTTGCTTATAACCTCTGCTTTTGGGGATCCAAAGCCCTCTTCTCACCTTAGGGAGCACCTGCACATAAGAGGTGCACACACACACACATACACATACACACACACACACACACACACACACACACACACACACACACATACACACACAAACACACACACACACACGCACACAGAGTGAGAGTGAGAGAGAGACAGAGAGAAAGAGAGACAGAGAGAAAGAGAGGCAGAGAGAGACAGAGAGAAAGAGAGACAGAGAGAGAGACAGAGAGAGAGAGAGATTAAAAAACCAAATCTTTTATTTTTTAGTATGTTCCACACCTGTAGTATTTGGGAAGAAAAGAAAAGGAATCCCCAGGATGAGTTGGCTAGCCAGGATAACCAAGACAGTGAACTCAAGGCCCAATGAGAGACCCTGCCTCAAGTATGGTGGAGACTGACCAAGGAAGACACCCAACATCAACCTCAGGCCTCCACGTGGACTCCCACATGCACATGGAAAAATGTGTGCTGACACACATACAAACATACATATATGCAAATTATAAATTAATAATACATAAAATGAATCCAATTCTGCTTCTGTCTTCTTTCCTACCCAGCAATTGTAGCATCTTGCTCCTAGGGGCTGAATATGTAGCTCAGTTAATAGACTGGTTGCCTAACATGCATGAGGCCATAAGTTATAAGTTTTATGATATATCCTTTACCACCAATATGTCTGTGTGTATACATTTTATATACATACATATATACATACACACACACATATATATATATTGTATGTATACACGCATGTGCACACACGTGTATACATTTTATGTATATGTGTATGCCTTTGATGTATAAATGCTGCTACCTGTTTCTGCCCCTCATCTTGTCTCATAAGAGCAAACCAAGCTCTCGTGTCATTTCCCATAACCTTCACTGAGCAGTCTCACACATCTGAAAGACACAAGAAGCCCCTCCCAACAAATGCACATTTTTATTTCTTTCATGAATGAAGGATCCTTGTCTCCATCTTTATCCATTTTAAGTCGGTGCAGTCAACCAGTTGGGAAGATAATTAATGTCTCTGAAGAATAAATTGTGTGGCACAGATTCAGATAAATGATTCAAACCGGAGGCAAGATTATGAAGATGTAGTAAGGATCCTAACAAGGGGAGGAAATCTGCTCTTGATGTTCTTAATGAGATAAAGATAAAATATTTGCCAGACCAATGGCCAGACCATGAAGAAAACTACACGGGAACCAGGAACTGCATTTGGAAAGACCATCTGCTACAATTTATAATCATCTATTGTGCTTTGAAACCCTTCCATCCTGGCGCGCGCCAGGCTTCTGTGGTCTCCTGTCATCAAGAACGAGATGATTTCTTTTGATTCTGCAGCAATGATTTGCTACTTGGATTAGATAAGGGGAACGTTGGGGGGCATTTACTTGGCTCATTCTTCCATTTGTCAATCATTAATCCAAGACATGAGGATAACTAGTGCTCTAACACACACGAATTGGAAATATAGAGGGTTGGAGATGGGGTGACCCAGGAAGTAAAGTGCTTATAAGCAAGGGTGAGAATGGGTTCAGATTTCTGGCACCCCCACAAAAAGCCAGATGTGCCTGCAATCCTGATACAGGAGGATTCTAGGGACTCACCGGCCAGCTAGTCTAACCAATTAGTGAACTCAAGCTTCAGTGAGAGACCATTCTGTAAACAAGTAGAGAATAACTGTAAAAGACACCTGAGGTCAACTGGCCTCCACATGCATGGCTGCCCACATATACCCACTTTCACAAACATGTACACACACACACACACACACACACACCAGAAACACATATACAAAAAAATGATAAAATATAAGGAATTGGAAAAATAAGCAACTCAGTACATTTTAGGAACTGTCATTTGTGTGATGAGCTTGGGTTCCTGCTCCACAGGAGGTTTGGGAATACATGACATTCTATTTCCCTTGGATTAGCACTAACTCAGAGCCGCTAATGACTAATCCCAGATGGATGGCACATTAAACCTGGTAAGGTTTTTGGTGGAAGGCTTAAAGGACCATTCTTCTTCCTTGTGTTATTTTCAGGAAGTTAGTTGAAGTCTATATGAAAATCCATAGCAAAAACTCGTGAACTGAGTACTTTTTACACAATGTTAAGTACTTTCTCACATCTAAACCTCACCAATTGTGGAAAATCTACACTTCAGTCAATCAACAGTAAGAATCACAAAAGCAGAATTAAAACTAGTTTGTTGTTTTAAAGTGGAGGAAAAGGGGAAATTTTCAGTGGGTACATTTATGGCTATAATTACAACTTGATCTAACAATGCTTTCTGTAAAAATCCTTTCTGTCCTAGTGAGCTTCAGCTGTCAGCTAGACACAGCCTAGAGCTACCTGAGAAGGGAGTCCCAGTGATCGCTTGCCCAGATCAAATTGATCTGTGAGCATGTGCATGTGGTTGATTGCCTTATTTCTAATTCCTGTAGGATAGCCCAGCCCACTGTGGGCATTCCAAAACCAACAAGTTGAACTGGGAAGATGGCTCATTTGGTAAAGGATCTGCCTCTCCAGCCACTGAGATCTGAATTCAAAGCCTCAGGATCCACCTAAATAGTTGACTACAGGGATGATCCCTTGAGAAGAGAGGCAGAGAGAGGTGGATCACTGGAAGCTCTCTGTCTAGCTAATCTGGTTTGCTTGGCAGAATTCTAGGCAAGTGACTCTGTCTCAAACAAAAGGTGGAAGATTCCAGGGAGCTAACAGCCAAGGCTATGCTCTGACCTCCACAAATGTACTATATATGCACATACCTATACCCACATGTGTACACACTCTCACCACCCCATCCCACCTGGCACAAATATTGGCAAGTTGATATTTTATCTGGTCTTTCATTATCTCGAAGAACAGCAACTGGAAGAGTTGAATATTGTCCTTGCTTAATTTTTATATGTGTGTGTGTGTATACACACACATACATACACATATATATGTATTATTTATATATACATATATAATTATATGCATACATATTCATGTGTGTGCATATCACATGTGTCTGTGTGTGTGTGCATGTGGAGATCAGCCATCATCTCTCAGGACCTGTTCACACGTTCTTTGGAAGCAGGCTATCTCACTGGCCTGGAGTTCATCTATTTGGCTTCACTGGTTGGCTAGGAGCCATAGGAATACCCTTGTCCCTTCCTTCCTACAGCTGAGGCTATAAGCACAGGACGCCAATCACAGTTCCTTTTTTTTTTTTTTTCCATTTTTTATTAGGTATTTAACTCATTTACATTTCCAATGCTATACCAAAAGTCCCCCATATCCACCCACCCCCACTCCCCTGCCCACCCACTCCCCCTTTTTGGCCCTGGTGTTCCCCTGTACTGGGGCATATAGAGTTTGCAAGTCCAATGGGCCTCTCTTCCCAGTGATGGCCGACTAGGCCATCTTTTGATATATATGCAGCTAGAGTCAAGAGCTCCGGGGTACTGGTTAGTTCATAATGTTGTTCCACCTATAGGGTTGCAGATCCCTTTAGCTCCTTGGCTACTTTCTCTAGCTCCTCCATTGGGAGCCCTATGATCCATCCATTAGCTGACTGTGAGCATCCACTACTGTGTTTGCTAGGCCCCGGCATAGTCTCACAAGAGACAGCTACATCTGGGTCCTTTCAATAAAATCTTGCTAGTGTATTCAATGGTGTCAGCGTTTGGATGCTGATTATGGGGTGGATCCCTGGATATGGCAGTCTCTACATGGTCCATCCTTTCATCTCAGCTCCAAACTTTGTCTCTGTAACTCCTTCCATGGGTGTTTTGTTCCCAAATCTAAGGAGGGGCATAGTGTCCACACTTCAGTCTTCATTCTTCTTGAGTTTCATGTGTTTAGCAAATTATATCTTATATCTTGGGTATCCTAGGTTTGGGGCTAATATCCACTTATCAGTGAATACATATTGTGTGAGTTTCTTTGTGAATGTGTTACCTCACTCAGGATGATGCCCTCCAGGTCCATCCATTTGGCTAGGAATTTCATAAATTCATTCTTTTTAATAGCTGAGTAGTACTCCATTGTGTAGATGTACCACATTTTCTGTATCCATTCCTCTGTTGAGGGGCATCTAGGTTCTTTCCAGCTTCTGGCTATTATAAATAAGGCTGCTATGAACATAGTGGAGCATGTGTCCTTCTTACCTGTTGGGGCATTATCTGGATATATGCCCAGGAGAGGTATTGCTGGATCCTCCGGTAGTACTATGTCCAGTTTTCTGAGGAACCACCAGACTGATTTCCAGAGTGGTTGTACAAGCCTGCATTCCCACCAACAATGGAGGAGTGTTCCTCTTTCTCCACATCCACGCCAGCATCTGCTGTCACCTGAATTTTTGATCTTAGCCATTCTGACTGGTGTGAGGTGGAATCTCAGGGTTGTTTTGATTTGCATTTCCCTGATGATTAAGGATGTTGAACATTTTTTCAAGTGCTTCTCTGCCATTCGGTATTCCTCAGGTGAGAATTCTTTGTTCAGTTCTGAGCCCCATTTTTTAATGGGGTTATTTGATTTTCTGAAGTCCACCTTCTTGAGTTCTTTATATATGTTGGATATTAGTCCCCTATCTGATTTAGGATAGGTAAAGATCCTTTCCCAATCTGTTGGTGGTCTTTTTGTCTTATTGACGGTGTCTTTTGCCTTGCAGAAACTTTGGAGTTTCATTAGGTCCCATTTGTCAATTCTCGATCTTACAGCACAAGCCATTGCTGTTCTGTTCAGGAATTTTTCCCCTGTGCCCATATCTTCAAGGCTTTTCCCCACTTTCTCCTCTATAAGTTTCAGTGTCTCTGGTTTTATGTGAAGTTCCTTGATCCACTTAGATTTGACCTTAGTACAAGGAGATAAGTATGGATCGATTCGCATTCTTCTACACGATAACAACCAGTTGTGCCAGCACCAATTGTTGAAAATGCTGTCTTTCTTCCACTGGATGGTTTTAGCTCCCTTGTCGAAGATCAAGTGACCATAGGTGTGTGGGTTCATTTCTGGGTCTTCAATTCTATTCCATTGGTCTACTTGTCTGTCTCTATACCAGTACCATGCAGTTTTTATCACAATTGCTCTGTAGTAAAGCTTTAGGTCTGGCATGGTGATTCCGCCAGAAGTTCTTTTATCCTTGAGAAGACTTTTTGCTATCCTAGGTTTTTTGTTATTCCAGACAAATTTGCAAATTGCTCCTTCCAATTCGGTGAAGAATTGAGTTGGAATTTTGATGGGGATTGCATTGAATCTGTAGATTGCTTTTGGCAAGATAGCCATTTTTACAATGTTGATCCTGCCAATCCATGAGCATGGGAGATCTTTCCATCTTCTGAGATCTTCCTTAATTTCTTTCTTCAGAGATTTGAAGTTTTTATCATACAGATCTTTCACTTCCTTAGTTAGAGTCACGCCAAGATATTTTATATTATTTGTGACTATTGAGAAGGGTGTTGTTTCCCTAATTTCTTTCTCAGCCTGTTTATTCTTTGTATAGAGAAAGGCCATTGACTTGTTTGAGTTTATTTTATATCCAGCTACTTCACCGAAGCTGTTTATCAGGTTTAGGAGTTCTCTGGTAGAATTTTTAGGGTCACTTATATATACTATCATATCATCTGCAAAAAGTGATATTTTGACTTCCTCTTTTCCAATTTGTATCCCCTTGATCTCCTTTTGTTGTCGAATTGCTCTGGCTAATACTTCAAGTACTATGTTGAAAAGGTAGGGAGAAAGTGGGCAGCCTTGTCTAGTCCCTGATTTTAGTGGGATTGCTTCCAGTTTCTCTCCATTTACTTTGATGTTGGCTACTGGTTTGCTGTAGATTGCTTTTATCATGTTTAGGTATGGGCCTTGAATTCCTGATCTTTCCAAAACTTTTATCATGAATGGGTGTTGGATCTTGTCAAATGCTTTTTCTGCATCTATCGAGATGATCATGTGGTTTTTGTCTTTGAGTTTGTTTATATAATGGATTACATTGATGGATTTTCGTATATTAAACCATCCCTGCATCCCTGGAATAAAACCTACTTGGTCAGGATGGATGATTGCTTTAATGTGTTCTTGGATTCGGTTAGCGAGAATTTTATTGAGGATTTTTGCATCGATATTCATAAGAGAAATTGGTCTGAAGTTCTCTATCTTTGTTGGATCTTTCTGTGGTTTAGGTATCAGAGTAATAGTGGCTTCATAAAATGAGTTGGGTAGAGTACCTTCTACTTCTATTTTGTGAAATAGTTTGTGCAGAATTGGAATTAGATCTTCTTTGAAGGTCTGATAGAACTCTGCACTAAACCCATCTGGTCCTGGGCTTTTTTTGGTTGGGAGACTATTAATAACTGCTTCTATTTCTTTTGGTGATATGGGACTGTTTAGATGGTCAACTTGATCCTGATTCAACTTTGGTACCTGGTATCTGTCCAGAAATTTGTCCATTTCGTCCAGGTTTTCCAGTTTTGTTGAGTATAGCCTTTTGTAGAAGGGTCTGATGGTGTTTTGGATTTCTTCAGGATCTGTTGTTATGTCTCCCTTTTCATTTCTGATTTTGTTAATTAGGATTTTGTCCCTGTGCCCTTTAGTGAGTCTAGCTAAGGGTTTATCTATCTTGTTGATTTTCTCAAAGAACCAACTCCTCGTTTGGTTAATTCTTTGAATAGTTCTTCTTGTTTCCACTTGGTTGATTTCACCCCTGAGTTTGATTATTTCCTGCCGTCTACTCCTCTTGGGTGAATTTGCTTCCTTTTTTTCTAGGGCTTTTAGATGTGTTGTCAAGCTGCTAGTATGTGCTGTCTCCCGTTTCTTCTTGGAGGCACTCAGAGCTATGAGTTTCCCTCTTAGAAATGCTTTCATTGTGTCCCATAGGTTTGGGTACGTTGTGGCTTCATTTTCATTAAACTCTAAAAAGTCTTTAATTTCTTTCTTTATTCCTTCCTTGACCAAGGTATCATTGAGAAGAGTGTTATTCAGTTTCCACGTGAATGTTGGCTTTCCATTATTTGTGTTGTTATTGAAGATCAGTCTTAGGCCATGGTGGTCTGATAGGATACATGGGACAATTTCAATATTTTTGTATCTATTGAGGCCTGTTTTGTGACCAATTATATGGTCAATTTTGGAGAAGGTCCCGTGAGGTGCTGAGAAGAAGGTATATCCTTTTGTTTTAGGATAAAATGTTCTGTAGATATCTGTCAGGTCCATTTGTTTCATAACTTCTGTTAGTTTCACTGTGTCCCTGTTTAGTTTCTGTTTCCACGATCTGTCCTTTGAAGAAAGTGGTGTGTTGAAGTCTCCCACTATTATTGTGTGAGGTGCAATGTATGCTTTGAGCTTTACTAAAGTGTCTCTAATGAATGTGGCTGCCCTTGCATTTGGTGCGTAGATATTCAGAATTGAGAGTTCCTCTTGGAGGATTTTACCTTTGATGAGTATGAAGTGTCCCTCCTTGTCTTTTTTGATAACTTTGGGTTGGAAGTCGATTTTATCCGATATTAAAATGGCTACTCCAGCTTGTTTCTTCAGTCCATTTGCTTGGAAAATTGTTTTCCAGCCTTTCACTCTGAGGTAGTGTCTGTCTTTTTCCCTGAGATGGGTTTCCTGTAAGCAGCAGAATGTTGGGTCCTGTTTGTGTAGCCAGTCTGTTAGTCTATGTCTTTTTATTGGGGAATTGAGTCCATTGATATTAAGAGATATTAAGGAGAAGTAATTGTTGCTCCCTTTTATTTTTGTTGTTAGAGTTGGCATTCTGTTCTTGTGGCTGTCTTCTTTTTGGTTTGTTGAATGATTACTTTCTTGGTTGTTCTAGGGCATGATTTCCGTCCTTGTATTGCTTCTTTTCTGTTATTATCCTTTGAAGGGCTGGGTTCGTGGAAAGATATTGTGTGAATTTGTTTTTGTCGTGGAATACTTTGGTTTCTCCATCTATGGTAATTGAGAGTTTGGCCGGGTATAGTAGCCTGGGCTGGCATTTGTGTTCTCTTAGTGTCTGTATAACATCTGTCCAGGCTCTTCTGGCTTTCATAGTCTCTGGTGAAAAGTCTGGTGTAATTCTGATAGGCCTTCCTTTATATGTTACTTGACCTTTCTCCCTTACTGCTTTTAATATTCTATCTTTATTTAGTGCATTTGTTGTTCTGATTATTATGTGTCGGGAGGAATTTCTTTTCTGGTCCAGTCTATTTGGAGTTCTGTAGGCTTCTTGTATGATCATGGGCATCTCTTTTTTTATGTTTGGGAAGTTTTCTTCTATTATTTTGTTGAAGATATTAGCTGGCCCTTTAAGTTGAAAATCTTCATTCTCATCAATTCCTATTATCCGTAGGTTTGGTCTTCTCATTGTGTCCTGGATTACCTGGATGTTTTGAGTTAGGATCCTTTTGCATTTTGTATTTTCTTTGACTGTTGTGTCGATGTTCTCTATGGAATCTTCTGCACCTGAGATTCTCTCTTCCATTTCTTGTATTCTGTTGCTGATGCTGGCATCTATGGTTCCAGATCTCTTTCCTAGGGTTTCTATCTCCAGCGTTGCCTCGCTTTGAGTTTTCTTTATTGTGTCTACTTCCCCTTTTAGTTCTAGTATGGTTTTGTTCATTTCCATCACCTGTTTGGATGTGTTTTCCTGTTTTTCTTTAATGATTTCTACCTGTTTGGCTGTGTTTTCCTGCTTTTCTTTAAGGGCCTGTAACTCTTTAGCAGTGCTCTCCTGTAATTCTTTAAGTGACTTATGAAAGTCCTTCTTGATGTCCTCTATCATCATCGTGAGAAATGTTTTTAAATCTGGGTCTAGATTTTCGGTTGTGTTGGGGTGCCCAGGACTAGGTGGGGTGGGAGTGCTGCGTTCTGATGATGGTGAGTGGTCTTGATTTCTGTTAGTAGGATTCTTACGTTTGCCTTTCGCCATCTGGTAATCTCTGAAGCTAGCTGTTTTAGTTGTCACTGTTAAGAGCTTGTTCTTCAGGTGACTCTGTTAGCCTCTATGAGCAGACCTGGAGGGTAGCACTCTCCTTAGTTTCAGTGGGCAGAGTATTCTCTGCAGGCAAGCTCTCTTCTTGCAAGGCAGGTACCCAGATATCTGGTGTTCGAACCAGACTCCTGGCAGAAGTTGTGTTCCACTCACTAGAGGTCTTAGGATCACGTGTGGAATCCTGTGTGGGCCCTTGCGGGTGTCAGGCGACTCAGCTGGCAAGGTAGCCCGGGGCTCGAGTGGAGTGGAAGGGGTTTGTGCCCCAGATCAAGCCCGGGTAGCCTGCTTCCCTATGTACCACAGTCTCAAGTTCCGCGCGATTGGATTGGGGCAGGCGCTGTGTTCCACTCACCAGAGGTCTTAGGGTCCCGTGGGGAGTCCCGTGTGGGCCCTTGCGGGTGTTGGGCAAGACTCTGCTGGCAAGGTAGCCCGGGGCTCGAGTCTCGAGTCGAGCGGAAGGGACTTGTACCCCAGCTCAGGCCCGGGTAGCCTGCTTCCCTATGTACCGCAGTCTCAAGTTCCGCGCGATTGGATTGGGGCAGGCGCTGTGTTCCACTCACCAGAGGTCTTAGGGTCCCGTGGGGAGTCCCGTGTGGGCCCTTGCGGGTGTTGGGCAAGACTCTGCTGGCAAGGTAGCCCGGGGCTCGAGTGGAGTGGAAGGGGTTTGTGCCCCAGATCAGGCCCGGGTAGCCTGCTTCCCTATGTACCGCAGTCTCAAGTTCCGCGCGATTGGATTGGGGCAGGCGCTGTGTTCCACTCACCAGAGGTCTTAGGGTCCCGTGGGGAGTCCCGTGTGGGCCCTTGCGGGTGTTGGGCAAGACTCTGCTGGCAAGGTAGCCTGGGGCTCGAGTCTCGAGTCGAGCGGAAGGGGTTTGTGCCCCAGATCAGGCCCGGGTAGCCTGCTTCCCTATGTACCGCAGTCTCAAGTTCCGCGCGATTGGATTGGGGCAGGCGTTGTGTTCCACTCACCAGAGGTCTTAGGGTCCCGTGGGGAGTCCCGTGTGGGCCTCCTTTTTTTTTTTAAGGCATGCATTCTAGTGATCAAACTCAGGTTCACGTGCTTATAGGGCAAGTCATCTCCCCAGTATCATATTTGCCTCATTAAGTTTATAAATTTTATTATTAGGGGTCACTCAGTGCACGTCTATTCTGTTTTTTATGGAAGTGTGTAATGCACTCTGAGTATACCAACCGTGTGCTCCACAATCATTCTCCTCTGACCCTTTCTCCAGCTGTTATCCTCTTTGTTCTCCTAGGCAATTTCATTTCTACTTTCATGTCCTTTGTATATATACAATGTATGTACCTATAAAAAAAACGTAGAAGCTGACACTAAACATGGTACATGTGTTTCTTGACTTAGTTTTCTGACTTGACACACTTAGTAAGATGTAGTCTCTGATTGTGTGAAACTTCCGTTACATCTTCCTCTCAAAGAGCTTGAGATAGCCACAAGGGCTAAAGGTTTGCTTTTCGTAGACAGGAAAGAATATAATTCCAGGATCAATCAATCAACCCACCTCAGGTAGAGTTATAGTAGCAAAATTATGAAACAATTCTTTCAGGCCTTTGCTTTACAGGTACTATTGTGATGAACCCATCACTAAAGTTGCCCAGTGAGATGCGATCACTTGAAATTCTGCCCTGCAACCCAGTGATGTGCCCTGAGCGAGGCATGAAAGGATCACTCCCAAGTACCTCCCCAGCTCAGCCTCTTTGAATGGAGTTCTTCATTCTGTGAAGTGGAGCTCTGTCCACGGCCCTAAACTTTCCACAGTGCAGTTTCAAAGCCATGTCCCTTGTCTCTTGTATTTTCTGAGACCTGTTTGTGGGGCTATGCAAGCTGTGGGAGCACAGCTCATTGAAGTAGTGTCAGAGTGACCTGCAGGTCACAGCAGAAGATGCAATCATCTCTAAAGGGCTGTGGGAGGGGGTGGGGGTGCAGGGCTGAGTGAAGCCCTTTTCCCTCTAAACTTCTCCATAGAGCAGAGACATAAATGCTGTTTCTTCATACCACTCACCTTCTCCTTGACTTTTCTATTTGTTCAGAAACAGAGGCTAGAGAAATGGTAGCAGCGAAGGTGGATTTGTCACTGAGCCTAATGTCCTACCTGAGCTCTATATGAGACGTCCAAATGTGTCCCATGGCATGCACTCAGCATATACATTCACATACACATGCACATATATTCACATACAACATATACATTAAAAAATTTAAGACTAGGATATACAAGGGTCTTTTCCATTTCTTTCTTAAAATCTCTTATGTATTTCCTTGCCTGAAAAGAATCTATTGGATAAGAAGGAAAAGTTGTATTAAGTACTTTGTGGTTTTCAATAAAATAATTCCTAATGTTTGGAAAATTGCTGAAAGATGAAATGCTATTCTTTCTCACAAGGGACATCATTGGGGGTGAGGGAAATGTCTCAGCTCCTAATGTAGTTTTCTGTGCAAAAATGAGGACTCCAGTATGATCTCCATCTTAAAAAAAGCTAGGCATTTGTGGCACCTGCCAGGAATCCCAACACTTGGGAGGTAGAGATAGGAGGGGGATCCTGGGAGCTAACTGAGCAGCCAGCCTAGCTAAATGAGCAAGCTCCAAGTTCAGTGAGAGATCCTGTTTCAAAAGAACAAAATTAGGAATACTAGACAAAGATGTCCAACATAGACCTCTGACCTACACAGACACAGAGAGAGAGACACACACACAGACACAGATACAGACACCGCATGACTCAGTGGCCAGATAACAATATAGGCTTGTTTAGAAAAATCCAGAAGAAGGACTTTTATTAAAAGTTAAATCTTCATTACTGTTGCTAGGATTTTTATCTTGACAAAAATTAAATTGGTGGAGGGAAGGGTTCATTTGGATATAATTTCAGGCTATAGTTCCAGAAATGTCACTGCAAGAACACAAGCAGCAGGCCACAGCACATTCGACATATCCCACAGTGAAGAGCCAAGAGAGAATAAACACATGAATCCTTGTTGGCTTGCTCTCATCTTGACTTCTCTATTTCGATAATGTTCAGGACCACCTGCCTGAGGAATGGTGCCACCCACAGTGGACAGAGTCTTTCTATATCATGGACCAACTTTAGATAGTTCCCCATTAAGACTCACTTCCCAGGTGATTGTAGGTTGTGGTACTAAAAATATCCAGTACATTCTTTCCAAAGATGCCTTCTACCCTGGAAATATTTAGTTAGCTCACTAATTTAGTTTAAAAGAATTAAGCCCTGACTACTACTAATATAGCTGTTCCTTGTGAGACTAGGCCGGGGCCTAGCAAACACAGAAGTGGATGCTCACAGTCAACTATTGGATGGATCACAGGACCCCCAATGGAGGAGCTAGAGAAAGTATCCAAGGAGCTAAAGAGATCTGCAACCCTATCGGTGGAACAACATTATGAACTAACCAGTACCCCAGAGCTCTTGACTCTAGCTGCATATGTATCAGAAGATGGCCTAGTCAGTCATCACTGGAAAGAGAGGCCCATTGGTCAGGCAAACTTTATATGCCCCAGTACAGGGGAACGCCAGGGCCAAAAAATGGGAATGGGTGGGTAGGGGAGTGGGGGGGGGGCGGAGGGTGTGGGGGACTTTTGGGATAGCATTGGAAATGTAATTGAGGAAAATACGTAATTAAAAAAAAAAAGAATTAAGCCCTGACTACTACTAATGCAAATACAAGATGTCAAAAAAAAAAAAAAAAAATCAGGATACTTTTATTCTAAGCTATATACCGAGGAAGAAGACATATATTTGGCTTCTTTGTTGGTCTCCCTATTCACTTACTTTCTCCAAAAGAGAAACGCCTGTTTTATAAGAATCAAGCATTTATTCCTTTCCATACTTGGAGGTACAGAGGGGAAGCATTCTGAAATATATATAGTGTTTGTTGGCAAGATCTGAGTTAGTGTTTCAATCATTTAATATTAAAATGGCCTGATTTCCCTTCAAGGAAGGCCACTGAAACACATATCTGAATCCCAGCAAAGATATGAAGGGATTTTCTCCACTCCAAGTATGGAGAGTTCATGGCTATCTTTCCCAGTCAGTGTGGCAGAGCAAGGGAGACAGGAGACATGTTAGGTATGCTTAGCATGTACTGAAGAACCGTCAGCTAGCGTGCTTCTGAGGCACACTCTGGCACACAAGCACTCTGAAAGATGCAATTTCTCCATTTCCAAACCTCAAAAATTTTTCTGCCGCACAGCGTCAGCGGAATGAACACTGGTATTTTATGCATCTCTTCCCGGAGTACTGTGCACTTATTTGGGAGGTGTCTATAAATCACATCAATTCACAAAATACCAAGTTCAAATCAGATGTTGCATGTGTGCATACACACAAGCTATGGCTCTTTTCTTCCTCTTGCTAGTTAGGTGTAGATTAGAGATTTGAAGTCCAAGTCACAACCCTCCCCAAGGCCGGGAATGCGGTTAATGAATGCATGGTAAGCATCCAGCAAACAAGAAGGCCTTACTACTTTGCCTTCTTCTCTGAGTAGCAGCACAAATCACCTTCTCTAGGGAGCTTGGCCTTCCACACGGGAACCCTCTTCCATCTCATATTTGTAATTATTACCTCTCAGCATTTACCCAAATGTGAAAGTATGCCATCAGAGCAAACACTTCAAACATAATATCTTCCCTATTTCAGGTAAAATCTTAGCTGTAGACTCTAACTAGCTCATGGCACACATATGAAATTAAGACTCCAATAGCCTAAGCCAGAGTTCATAGCACCCTGAGTCCCTGCACTAGATCTCAGTTTCTTCCCATTCTGCAGGAGTTAGCAAACTTTTCTCCAAAGTGTCAAGTAGTATAATAAATATATGAGTCTCTGTGGGGTACATACAATCTGTCACTGCTTAAAATTAAGCTGTACAATATTTTAGAATATAACAACCCTTTTAAACTCTCCAGTCTTAGAAAAAACAAGAAGCAGAAGCTGATAGATCCATGGGAGAATGCTTGCTTAGCACACGCACACTGGGGACCTATTTCTTAACAACAAGAAAGGGTTGGAGTAGGGATAGTAAGGGGAGGGGAAGGAAAAGAAAGGAAGAAAGGAGAACGAGAAAGAAACAAAGAAAGGAAGGAAGAGGGATAAAGGGCAGAAAGAAGAAAGGAAGAGAGGGAAGAAAAAAGAAAGGGAAAGTAAAAGAACTAGGAAAAATAAAGTAGAAAATAAACGTTTCTCCTTAGGGCTATATCTGGCATATCTTCATGATGATGCTGGAGAACACCCAAGCAGTTAAGTGAAGCATGCTGTGTTTGTTAAGCTGCCTCAACTACAAACTCAGATCGAGGCATCCAGAAATGGCAGTTTTCTTTGCAAAAAGGATATTCATCTATCCTCCACTCCCCCAGCAAGGACAGACACCAGAATTTACCCATTGTTCTCTTATATGAGACAGGTTCATGACTAGTTTGCTTTTCTCTGACAGCATAGCCTGTGGGCTTAGATTTTTCAAAAACTACTTTAATAAGGGTTCTCCAATGCTTCGATCCCCCTTCTAGCCCAGCATCCAAAGGCAGGGGAGAAAAGATGGTAAATAGGACAAGGAGATATGGACCTGTTTAGAAGTAGTTCTTTGGGTGTGATTCTAATATCCATTGTTAGAATCCCAGTTCAGTAGTGTCAGGATACCAACAGTCCAGTTCAAAAGTGTCAGCTGCAGCAGGATCCAGCAGAAACTGCCAGGCCTCTACCAAATCAGCCCAAGTTAGTGGGATCAAGGAGGACCAGCTGCAATGCCAGGAGTTCTCTGCTGTGCCTCTCAATGAAGTGAAAGAGACTCGAGACAATGAAGCATTGCAAGAATAGCTATGTTAGCACCAGTCACTGTCTGTTGAGTCCCACTTATACTCTCTCCAAACATCACATGTCCTCCCATGGGTCTTGTCTCAGCAAAACATTACATGAGTCTGCGTCAACAAAAACACTACCACATGTGCCTGTATCACATAACACAACCAAAAACTTTCCCCTCAGTAGCTGTTCATGATTGTTGATCTGTGTGAGCGTCTCCTCTGAGCCCAGGTTAGTGATATCTTTAGAACCTGTGCTGGTTGGCTTTTGAGAACTTGACAGCATTAATTGGGAAGAGAAAACTTTGCTTCCACCAGATTGGTCCGTGAGCTCACTTTCTTGACTACTGATTGATGGGGCAGGGCCCAGCACACTCTGGGTGGTGCCATTCCTAGGCAGGTGGTCCTTGGTTGTATAAGGAAGTAGGATGAGCAATCCATAGAAAGCAAACCAGTAAGCAGCATTCCTTTATGGTTTCTGCTTCTGTTCCTGCCTCCAGATTCCTGTCTTGAGTTCCTGCCATTGGCTTCTTTGGTTGATGGACTCTGATTGGGGTGAATACACAAAATAAACCCTTTCCATCCCATATTGCTTTTGGCCATGGTGTTTTATCATAGCAATAAAAAGCAAACTACCTCAGACCTTTAGAATCCTGCAAATCACAAGATTTCCAACGAATGTCTCCACTTTGGATGCCAATCTGCATGCTAATTTTAATCTCTGATTGCAAATTTTCTTTGGATTTTAGACTCTGAGATTTCCTTAATTTTTTGCAAACTCAGATTCTTTTTAAAAATACTTTCATGGGAATCTGGAAGATGTCTCATCCAGTAATGCACTGGCTGTGGAAGCCTAAGGACCTATGATTGATCCCAGCACCCACATAAGAAGCCAGGACTGCTGGCTTGGACTTGGAAAGTGCTAGGGTAGAGTGGGTGGATCTCTGAGACTTACAGGGTAGCCTGCCTAACTGGCAAACTCTTAGCTCTAGGTCCTAATGAGGGCAAAGTTCTCCAAAAAGTAAGGTCAGTATATTCTGAAACAATACCTGAGGTTGATCCAGATGTGTATACACACACACACACACACACACACACACACACACACACACACACACATTCACATACACTTTCACATGATACTTCCAATTGTTTATCACAAGAGAGTTATAAAGTCTGCTATATCTCAGGAAACAAGAAAGAGATACTGCCCCCAAGCCACACATACACACCTGGTTTTTTGAGCAGAGTTTCTTTGTGCAGCAGCTCTGGCTCTCCTGGAACTCACACTCTAGATAAGGCTGGCCTCCAACTCACAGAGATCTGCTTGCCTCTGCCTTCCAAGTGCTGGGATTAAAGATGTGTACCACCACTTCCCCAGATACCCTTTTAAAAAGATTGTGGGGTGTGTGTGTGTGTGTGTGTGTGTGTGTGTGTGTGTGTGTGTGTGTGTATGTATTCATGTATGTAGTGCCACCTTTTGTTACATGCTTATCCACTGGGATCAGAGTGGAGTTTCCCATCCCTTGGAGCAAAAGGTATTTGTAAACCACTCAATGTGGGTGCTGGCATCCAGACTCTTGTCTCTGATAGAGCAGAAAGCACGTTTAATTGTTAAACCACCTGAGCAGGTCTCATATAAATCTTTATCACTGCAGACTGTGGGATATATTTTCCATTCTACCTCAAATTTAAGTGTAGATGGGTTAGACAGCTTGTGTAGGGCACACATTCTATTACTCTATTGAAGACCATTGTTTTTGAGCGTCTGTGTATTCTGCAGGTGGGTGTCCACGTGTGTGTAAGTACACATGTTCATGTATTATGTGGAGACCAGAAATCAACGTCTGATGTCATTCTTTGGATGCTATCCACGTGTGTGTGAGGGCTTCTTTGCTTTGTTATTCTTTTCTTTGAGGCCAGGTCTCTCATTGGCTTGAGATTTAGGATAGGCTGGGGATTCACTCATTTCCACCTTTGTCTTTTCATGTGGATTCTAAAATAGAATTCAGGTCCTCGTGCTTGCAAGACAACCACTTTACTGACTATCTCCACAGCTCATATCCACATATCCAGGAAGCTCACTCTTTTTGTAGGGATTAATACTACACACAAATACAACCCAGAAAGGCACCTAGGGCTTCCCAAAACAAATTTACAAGATGATATTTCAGTGTGTTATCTTGAAACCTTTATCCTGGATGAGACCGTGAAGCCACACGCTATCTGGCAATTGCTGCTCATCTGTCCCCAGGTTGGGGAAGTCAATGCTTCAAACCTCAACTGGATCAATTGTTCAATAGTGACAAAAAGCCTCAGCCTTCTCACCTGGCAGATAATTTCCACTGAAGCAATGAGAAGCCACCTAGGGGAGAGTCATCTCATGTACATGGATATTTTAGATACTTCTTGAATGCATGGTACAAAAGAATGAAAGTTGATTTTTTTTAAAATAACTTTTGTCTTATCTTTTTTTATGTTTTGTCCTTTGAGGAAAAAAATGCTGTTCAGGCTCTTGATTTGTTTTGATAGTGAAGCTATGCATAAAATAATGTGCAAAACTGGTGTTTCATAAACAATCACAGCAGCTCCACGTTCACCCAGTGTGAGGCATGTTGAATTATCCAAATGGCACGGGTATTCCCTGTAGAGCTAAACCAAGTAGAGGAAGAACATTTTAACCATGGCCTCTGTGTGAGTGTTTGTATGTGTGTATTTAACATTTATTCCACAAACATTTACTATAGACACTTGTTCTGTGGAGAATATTATGCAAGTGCTAGACAATTGGAGGACAGGGTCTGCTTTCCTGGACTCCTTTTCCTACTCGCTAATAGAAAGAACTCTGCAGACAAGGCCTGGGGATGTTAGACACATCCTGGATGTGTGGGTCTGCTCATCTATATATACTTCTGGGTTCGTCCAAGCAGGTTCCTACCTTGTTAACATACTCACATGATGGTCCGAAAAGCCACTCTTAAGGGGTTCCAGTTTCACTTCTGTTGCTGTAACCTTGACTGAATGGCAACTTTGGAGGAGAAAATGTTTGTTTGTGCTTCTAATTGCAGGTCCTAGTCCATCATTGAGGGAAGTCAGATTAAGAACTCAAGGTAGGAACCAGACAGAAGACTTGCTTGCTATTTCACACAGCAACACCAGGAGCTCACTTCATCAGGGAACTTGATTCACCAAGAAGAGCATCAGGAACCCTGGGTGATTCTGCTTGCTGGCTTGCTCACAGGCTCATGCTTAGCTACCTTTCTTATAAACCTAGAAATCGCTTACCAAGTGAAGAATGGTACCACCCACAGTGGGATGTGTCCTCCTATATCCACTAACTTTCAAGATGTATTGTTATTTGGATAGAAATATCCAAAGTGATCTAGACAATTTCTCAGTTGATATACTCTACTCACATGACTCTACATTGTGGCAAGCTGTCAGCTAAAGCTAACCAGTGCACAATCAATTAGGAAACACCAATGGGTACCCCAAGGATGGTCAGGGGAAGTCATGAGATTGTTTTTAAAAAAAGAAGAATAAGACATAGATATCTGCCTGTCTCTGCCTCTCCCAACTTGTAGTCTACCCAGTTCAGTGTTTTATGTATACTTGGATGCACCAAGTTGCTGCCCAGTTCTGGATGATTCTACAGAGTCTCACTAGAAAGGAGATAACTCTAAATAATGGGCAGCCAAGGAGAATATACAAAAGGTCAGGGGCTGGGGAGATGTTCAGTGGGTAAGAGCACCTTGCTCTATCAACATGGAAACCCAAGTTCAAATCTCCATGACTCATGTTAAAAGCAAGTAGTGGCCACATCCAAGCATATACCCAGTGCTGCATGGAAAAGAGACAGGAGGAGGTTCACTGGGGTTTGCTGGATGGCAGATTAGCTCCAGGTTCAGTAAGAGACCCCATCCCAAGAGGATCTATTATAGCATGATAGAGAAGGACACTCAATGTCCTCCTCATAGACTCCTTATATATGAATGAGGGGTTGTGTCTTTATATACATGTGGAAGAGATACCACATACAAACACATGACAAAATTAATTAATTAGCAAAAATAAAGACAAGTCAAGTCTCCAAAGGAACAAAGGCACTCAATGTTCCCTAAGCAGTGGTGGACCTGGTAGTGAGCAAAATGTGTGCGCAATCATTTTTCTCTGCTCAAAGAGGTAGATGTGATGTGATGCCTGTCTTAACTTCCCCCACAATATCAGACTGTAACCTGGAACTTGGAGCTTAAATAAACCTCTTCTCCCCCAAAATTGTTCTTTACTAGAGTGTTTTATTATAGTAAAAGAAATGAAATAAAGACAGTAGCATCAATTATGAAAGAATGCAACATTTTTAGGGAACAATAGACAATGCATCCACAGAGGGCCCAGAGAGAATGGAGAAGAGGAGCCATGTGTGACCATCCTTGCAGGAAGACTTCTTTGCGAAAGAAGTCTCCATAGGCACATCTTAATCCAGTGAATATGAAAAAACAGTGGTTGCAAGAAGAAAAAGGTGCAGAAATCCATACAAAAGCTAGACCACATATGGTAAATGAGGCATGGGAAATTCTGCTTTCAGAAAGGGTTTCCCTGAGTTAGCTTCCTTATTACTGACCTAAGTGTGAATGGGGGAGGACTCTCTGGCTCTCCTCATTCTTGAGGAGCTGTTGGTAGTTAATGGTTACTGGGAAAGAGGGAGTCATCTCCTCTGTAGTGTAGCCATTGCTAAGTCACCCTTAGTAGAGTAAATAACCATGCCCTCACGCTCCCGTAAGTAATCCTAAATACATTTTGTAGGTTGTAAAATTAAAAGACATGAAAGTAGGGATGGAGCTTATTGGAAAGAAGACGGCTTCCAGACAGAGTAGGAGTGGGATGTGAAATAGATATGATCAAATGCATAGTATACATTTGTGAAAATGTCAACAAGTATACAATATTCTTTAACCTTCTAATTCTTGGTGTGTGGAGCAGATGATCTTCTACCTTTCACTCCCACCCAGCTTGAGCCCATTTCCTTCTTCAGGAATGCGGAAGTGTATTCTTTCCTGAAAAATTGTTTCTGATTCCAATCACAACTTAAATCAAGTGGTGTGTGTGTGTGTGTGTGTGTGTGTGTGTGTGTGTGTGCACACCCGCATGTGTGAGTAAAATATCACACAGAAAAGGTCACACAATCACTTGCTAGCATCAGGAGATGCAGCCAGATACTTTTTGTAGTTCTGATTAAACTTATACTGCTGACCAAAACAAGACACAGAGGTGATAAATAAATAGGATTTATTCCTTTCTCCGAGTATTCATATGTTTTGCACTTTTACTGGTCTCAGTCTCCAGCTATATTGAATTTCCACTTGGGTCTGTGGCCTATAGCTTCCCTTGTTCTAGCCTGATGCAGAGTAAAGCTTTTGTTCCTTAGAGGAAATATGGCACACTGGTCTTGGTGGAATTCCAGCCAAGGCTCCCGTTTCCTCATATAACCAACATAATGTGGGAAGCTTTCATGGGCCAGCGAGATTCCCTTGGAAACAGTTTTAGCAGGTCATACTTCCCTCTATCTATATCTCTGTGCATTAGCTTTAAGGGATCAACACATCCTTGAATCATCTGGGAAGAACACCTTAGTGGGGGATTGTCTATATTGGACTGAACTATGAGTGTGTCTGTAGGAAATTATATTAAGTCAGTTGACATGTAAAGACCAAGCTCACAGTGGGTGGCCCTATTGCTTAGACATGGAGCCTGAACTGTCTATAAATGAGTGCTTGACCTGGCCACAAGCAAGCAAGAAAACATGTACACATTCATTTTCCCTCTACTCTTGGTGTGGTTTTAATATGATTGGCTGCTCAAGTTCCTGCCCTGACTTCTTGCCATGGTGGACCATAACCCAGAATTGTGAGCCAAAATAAATGCTTTTATTTTAAATAATACCATAATTTGCTTTTCATCCAGGCATTTTTCACAAGAGAAACTAGGATATTACCCATCTCATAGAATGTCCCACTCACTCACTAGCTTGCACAAACAAATTCCAGCTATTTGCTAACATTCCTTAGCTGAATCTTCCTACACATTTTTATTTGATCAAGTGACATCTACTCAGGAAAACAAATGCTCATAGCTTGCTTATTTTTGCAGACGTTCATTTCTCTCTAGATTGTGGGTGGATTGTTTGACATGAAATCTCAGGTTTTTACTACATGAGGTAATTATATGTATGTATGTGTTTATGTGTGTGCACGTGTGTGTGTGTAAGCCAGTATTTTATGCATATACTGCAGAAAGAAGAAAAAAAGAAAATAAAGGGGAAATAAACGGCAATAAACTTCCTATTTTTCCATATTGTTTTTCTTTTGTGAGGTCACAGTGATGGTCTGTTCTGCTCTCTGATCCGAGAGCTCAGTCTCCAGTGTATCTGGATCAATGCATTCTTATCATTGCTCCTTGCCTGCATCCAGGGACCTGAATTCAAACAAGGAATTCTGCTTTGCCACATTTTTCTTCTGCTCAAGCTTCTCCTGGAATTGCTACCTCCCTCCTTCCAATAGCTACCCTCCCCTTGCTGGAAGACTTCTGCAGAATGCTACATGCTGCGAATATATCCCAGACTACTGAGGCAGAAAAGTAATGTACTAGCAGATTCCTCTGAGCATCTGAAATCAGCTTTGAAAATGTCAAACAGCCCTTTGATGCCCTGCTGCTCCTGTGTGCAACATCCTAATTTTCCTCTGAGGGAGTCTCAGGATGGGGAATTGGTCTTTTTTTTTTTCCTTCAGGTAAGTCAGTGAGACATTTATTAAAGACCTACTGTGTATCGTGTGTGTGTGTGTGTGTGTGTGTGTGTGTGTGTGTGTGTGTGTGTGTGTGAGCGTGCACGTACGTGGGTCTGTACACACACGTACGTGCCTATGCATGTGTGCACATGTGTGTGAGATTTCATCTTATAACAGTCAGTTTGGTAAGGGCTGGCTCCCTGAGCTGAGAAACAAGTTGGACAGGAAACTATGAAGCAAGCACCATAGGGACATGGCTTATCTTTTTTGTGAGTCAATGATGTTCTGGAAGCTCCTTTTATAACAGCCACCATACTGAGTTCTTGGGTATTTGTGACTTTCGTTTCACACAGTTTATCATTTGTGATAAACTGCTCTAACCTGTGCCATAGCCAGTGGGGCCTATCTATGCATTCAACCCTTTCCAAATCCTCAATCAAGCATTGATGGTTGGTGGTGGACACGTTCTCAAGAAAACACTCAACATAGCAACCTGAGCAGGCATTGATATTAGGGTCCTACTGGGGGAGTATAGGCATACCTGCTTCCCCAAAGGGTTCCATAAGCCAGCTCCCAGAACTTTTAACCTTCAGATATGGCTATTGCGGTCACAGCAGTGTAACAAATAATCTGAACAATATATGTTCTCAGATGTAATATATAATATATATGGTTCCATTTTAAGCAAAAATGAATTTGTTGTAATGTGACCCCAGATAAGCAGTGAATAGCTATAAACAAACATTGGTTGTCTAATTAAAAGCATGATAACATTATAAAATGTGGTGATGGTTAGTTGGAAAGATCTATCAAGGAAGAGCATGTGTACATCCCTTGAAATATTGCTTTAATTACCTGCAGGCATTGGCTCTGTCTTCTCATCTCACAAATGCAGGCTCAACATGACAAGCATTCTTCATTTCTGCACTTGCTCTCCTTTCATTCCATCTGTCTGTGGGATTTCCTCTGATTTTGAAGATCTGCACTGACACAGGATAGACTTTGGAATGAACCTTCATAAAGAGAAAAAAAAAACCCTCCAATCTTCCAAGGGAAGCACCCAGGGATCTGCACATAAGAGAGCAAGTGAGGAGGGGAAAACATTGAATGGAGTGGTTGGTTTATAATCATAACAATGAAGGTTCCTGTGCCATTCTAGCAGCTGAAGCAATTCAAGGGCTCTAGAGCTCAAACAACCAGTCATATTAGAACAAAATCAATAGGGCTGGAGGGTGACTCAATAAGTCACCATGCACGCATGAGCAGCTGAGTTTGATCTCCAGAACTGGTGTTTAAGAACCCTGGGTGTAGTTGACCTCCCTTCTATTCCACATGATGAGACAGGAAGGTCCTTTGGACTCACTGGCCAGCCAGCATAGCCCACTTGGTGAATTCTGTGTCAGTTAGAACTCCGTCTCATAAAACAAAATCAATGGCACCCGAGAAATGATGCCTGAGGAATGTTGTCCCCTGGCCTCTCTAGCCATGCACACACATGCTTGTATACACACACACATGCACGGGCACACACACACACACACACACACACACACACATGAAACACACAAACATGGCTTTCTTTGTTCTCACAAGAGAGCTGTGATGCATGTTCCATTGGTGTTGCCTAGTAGTTACTGACTTCCCCATTTCTCCATCCTGTGGTCTAGCCCTCACAAAACTCACATGATGTTCTCCAGTGAAATCTCAACATTCCCTTTGGATTTCTGAGACATTCCCTTGAAGTTATTTTCAGTGTTTGACTTCTGGACACTCACAGCTAAGCAGATGCCTCCTTTCCTCATGACTTCAAGCTATAGACTATACATCCTACCTGTGATCAACTCTTCCTCTTTCTGCCTTTCCTTCTCTGAGGCACTTTCAGATTACCCAATTTATACCAAATTGAACCAATATCTAGAAGTTTTGAGCACTCATTACCTTTATAAGCAATTTCCCCAAAGGGGTTGCTCTTGTTTTTGAGTCCATGTCTTTCATTGGCTTTGAACTCACCAAATATATATATACTAACTTGCCAGTGAGCCTCACAGATCTGCCTGTCTCTTCTTCATGAGATCTTGGGTTCTATGTGCATGTCACCATGTTCAGATTTTGCATAAAAACAGGTTCTAAAGGATTGAACTCAGGCTCTCTTGCTTTCAGGGAAGCACTTTACCAACTGAGCTGTTGTTGATTTTTTGAGAATATATTTCAGTATATAGTCCTGGCTAGCCTGGAGCTCATACAGACCAGGTTGGCCTCAAACTTACAATAATCCTCCTGTTTCCACCTTCCAATTACTGAGATTACAGGACTGTCAACCCTGAGTACCTAGTTTCATAGGAGTAACAATAGTGAATATTTGTTGAGTATTGGTCACCATTATGAAACATTCACATGGCTCTGGGTTAAGCAACTTAGATTTGTGCAGTATTTAAAATAACCAACCAACATCTTAGTAGTGATCGAGTGCAACCATGGGTCACAAACTCTGATGTGCACAGGTCACAAGCCATCTCATCACTGTCCACTGTGGCTTTGCCACAATTATGTGTATATTGGCACCAACCTGTCAGCCCAAAGCAAGAATTATCGGTGACTTCTGTGATCCTAGTTATTTTTAGCATTGTTATGTAGCAATTTCCTCTGAGTTTATATTACCCATCCAGTATGAAGTTCATTAACAATGAAAAGTACAACTCAGGAGGTTCAGGAAGCCCCTGAAACTTACCAGATTCATTAGACCTCTCCATCCCCCAATTTTTATGAGTAGTGAGAACCACTGAGAGACACTCTTAATCTACTCTGCCTGGAAGACAGAGACTAGTCAAGTTGTTTTTAAGAGGCATAGAACAGTTAAGTTGTCTGGAAATGACCTTTCATCAACCTGTCAAACTGCTTGCAAATCATTCAGTGAGTTCCAAGGATGCATTTTTTTTTTTCTCAAGTTAACTGGCTACTGAACAAGACTCCTTGTGGAGTCTTTTTTTTTTCTTTTTTTTTCCAATTTTTTATTAGGTATTTACTTCACTTACATTTCAAATGCTATCCCAAAAGTCCCTTCTACCCTCCCCCTCCCCCGCTCCCCTAACCACCCACTCCCACTTCTTGGCCCTGGTGTTTCCCCTGTACTGGGACATATAAAGTGCAAGACCAAGGGGCCTCTCTTCCCAATGATGGCCAACTAGGCCATCTTCTGCTACATATGCAGCTAGAGATATGAGCTCTGGGGGGTACTGGTTAGTTCATATTGTTGTTCCACCTATAGGGTTGCAGACCCCTTCAGCTCCTTGGGTACTTTGTCTAGCTCCTCCATTGGGGGCCCCGTGTTTCATCCAATAGCTGACTGTGAGCATCCACTTCTGTGTTTGCCAGGCACTGGCATAGCCTCACAAGAGACAGCTATATCAGGGTCCTTTCAGCAAATTCTTGCTGGCATATGCAATAGTGTCTGCGTTTGGTGGCTGATTATGGGTTGCTTAGGAAAGCTGCATCCTCTAGGGACATCACCACGGTCCCTAGAGGATGCAGATTTCCTAAGCAACTACCCAGACTGGGGAGGGCTTTTGGTGATCCAGCTGTCTTTGAGTCATTCTGATACTATAATTAACCCCTCACCACCCCCCTTTAAGTAACCAAATAAACTCTTTGGTTTGTCAAATTGGACTTTGCTGGTATCCTTACTTTGGTCTTCCATTGTTTTCCTGTCTGTGGCTAACAGAGGTTTGTTCACTTCTCCATGGGAATAATGTCATACATCAAGCATCTTGTGTTTGTTAGCTGCAGTGCATAACATTCAGTATATATGACTTTTCTGCCTCATGTTTGCACAAAAGCAATCCAATTCTCATCAAAGGAAAAGCCAGGATCAAATGTTTATCTACCTAAGCCATAAGCAGCCATATACAATGACAAACTAGTTGAAGAATATGTAATCAGTTGACTTAAGGGAAGCATCATAATATATGTAGCTTGTGCCCAAGGGAGGGATCCAATTGTTGTCTAGAGAATTTTGTTTTTAATTAAACAGGTAATGTATGCTTGTGTGCCATCCTTTAAAGAAAATGTATTCACCACAGAGGCATGAATCCTATTAGGCCCTCCCATACATAAACGGTATGGGTGATTAGCACTGATTGCTGTACTATTAGAGACCTATGCGTGGAGTGTCTTGATTGTAGCATGACTGGATCCTGAAAGAGCTCCTATATGCTTTGCCCTGAATTGTGGAGACTTGGCAGGGCTGCAGTTTACCTGGAAACTCAAATGCAGATTTGCATATTTGTGGGTAGGATATGAATGCTTTCTGTGTATATAGGATAAGGAAGGAGAAAAACCACGGAGGGATTGAAGTGATGGAGACTCCAAAAGCCTCTGCTCTTTGGCAGAGCTGAGATCCCTGCGCATGCAAGCAGGTACCTGCCCATCACATTGGTTGGCGCTATCTCAGAGAATTCAGACTGCTGTATATGAAGGGATGCTACTCTCTGGATTCCCTGATTCCAACTGCCGTGGTCTTTGTTCTTGTCTCCTGAGCAAGAAAGTATTCTCACCAGGGCACAGTTGAAGTGACCAAGTGGTCAAGATTTACTTTCAGCAAGAACAGTAACAAAAGCAAAGTACACCCACTGGAGTAGACAGTGGTGGGGATCTCTCTCTAGTACACGAACTTGGGAGTTTCTGCCTAGCATTTCTCCTTCCTTGCTGATGCCTAGGGTGATCTGGGGATGTTTCCCTTCTAGAATAATCAAAAGGTTTCTTAGAAGCCAGACCTACACTAAAGTATGCTAAAATTTGATGTATTTGCTGTAAGAATACATCTAAAGGTGCATTTATACATTATGTTGAAGAGCTTACAGGGGACAAGGCATCATGCCTCACCCATGCTTTTCAGGGATGGGCTTCATAGTATGCTGTTCCATTCTTCCAAGCTCTGTCCCTCCCCCTATCTTAGTCAGCTTGGCTATCCAACTGTGAGCCCTCTTATTCATCTTTCTAGGTGTTCCTAATGTCACCATTTTGACTCGTATAATCATTTTACCCTCACCTTAAGTCTTAACCAATTTGATTCTGTATTGTTCATCCAATCATACCTTCTACCCAAATTGTTCACTCCTAATATTAGTGTCTCATTCTGGAAGTCCTGGAAGGAGCTAGATGTTCAAAAGACACTCAACATATCTAGGTTTTCCTCACTGCCCATCCAATGCCAAAAGACATCTCTGGCTGCATCACCTCACCTCCTGTGATGGGTGATATTGGCTGTCAACACAACAGAATCTAGACTCAGCAAAGAGATAAGCCTCTGGGCATGCCTGTGAGTGAGTTTGGACTAGGCTAATGGAAATGAAAATACTCACTCCAAATTTCAGATAAGCCTCTGGCATGCCTGTGAGTGAGTTTGGACTAGGCTAATGGAAATGAAAATACTCACTCCAAATTTTAGCAGCACCAATACACAGACTGGGGTCCTCAAGTTCATAAAAAAGGAGAAATTGAGCTGAGCACCAGTAGTTATGCTCTGTGTTTTCTAACTGTGGATGCCTTGTGACCAGCTGCTTCCCATTCCTGTTGCTGTCTTTTCCCGCCATGATAGAATGTACTCCATTAAACTATAAGCCACATTAAAGGTTGCCTTTCTCAGGATCCCTTTGCCAGATAGTTTGTGTTAGCAATGGAAATGCAATTAATATATGCCCCTCCCTCCACCTCTTCCTCTTCTTTCCCTTCTTCTCTCCTTCCTTCTTACTAGCTCTCCTTCCCTTTTCCATCTTTCCCCATCTTTCAGTGACTAGGTGTCTCTGTCTCTCTCTGTCTTTGTCTCTCTCTGTGTGTATGTCTGTGTGTGTTTGTCTCTGTCTCTCATTTCTGAATTTATAGAAGAACTTTTAATCAAAATCTGTTGCTGACTAATTCAACAAACTCAAACACCTGTCAGACCCCTCCATTCTTCTTGAGTTACTAAGTCAGTGCCCTGTCTCCAGTACGCAGGCAACATTTGTTCTGTTTCTTTTGATTCAAACCTGTAGGCTTTGTACACAAACTCCAATTCCCCTTGCACTTCCTCAAGGTTTCTTTCTTACCCAACCAGCTCATCCTTGCCTACTCCCCCCCCCCCACACACACCCACTCTGATTGTGCCAGAGCATATTTCCCAAGTCACTAGAAACATCATTTTCACACAAACAGATAATGAATGCCTGTCAGAAGCTTATGTAACTTCATATGGAGGAAATGAGCAGGATGACAGGCCTGAGTTGACAGAATAGGAGAAGCTCAAATTTTTATACTCTATGGAGAAACACAGGCCAAAGAAAGTCTTCAATAAAAGGAACCTGCTGTCCAATGATGATGTAAGATCATGTGAGTCATTTTCTTTGCTAAGCAATGCAAACAAAACAAAAACTAAAGAAGAAAGATAGGAAAGACGTTGCACCTTACTATGTTTACACAAATTTCCCTTCAGGTTACAGGACATGAAATAGCAACTATAAAACTAAGAGACTAAGATGGTCCTCTTGCTAATGACATCCAAAGGCCATACTGGTTTTGGTGGTGGTGGTGGTGGTGGTGGTGGTGGTGGTGGTGGTGGTGGTGGTGGTAGTGGTAGTGGTGGTGTTTTGCTTATTTGTAAGTTCTGTGTGTGTTCATTTTCTTTTGTATATGAGTGTGTCTGTGTGTTGTTGTTGTTGTTGTTTTGCTTGCTTAGTGGTCTTATTTTTTGGTTTGGTTTTGTTGTTTGTTTCTGTTGTTTTGAGAAAGAGAAACCATCTCACTACCCTGGCTAGCCTGGAACTCACAGGGATCAGTCTGCTTCTGCCTCCCAAGTGCTGATCTTAAGGCACACACTGACCCTTTTGGGCCCCTGCATATGTTTTCTTCACCAACACTTTGCTGTGTGCTTTTGTTTTATGAGTCACTACCCAATCACTAGCAAACCTTGAGGTTTTTGTGAAGTTATTTTTCAGTTGTAATTATAGCCATAATCATTAGACTTTAAACCCAGGACATAGAAAATCCAGATGGGGTTGAGTCCATCGATTTTTCCTAAGAGCTGGTTTGGGACTTACATGAGGAGGGGAGGGAGGGAAAGAGGGAGAGGGAGAAGGAGAGGGGGAGGGAGAGGGAGAGGAAGAGGGAGAGGGGTGGGGGAGGGGAAGAGAGGGAGAGGGGAGAGGGAGGGGGAGGGGGAGAGGGAGTGCACATGATAGGAGCTTTGGAGATGTATTAGCTCATCCAAACGGCACATCCTCTGAACTTTAGACTTCACCAGTCAGGTAAGTTGGCCCTTCCTAACACAAAAATCAAAATACACCCTCTCTACTGGGTCCATTTCTTTGGTCACACTGAATGATATGGTCTTTCTCCTTTTGTGATGTAAGCGTGTTGTTCTGAGGATGAACTCCCATCCTCACAAGGCAGGGCCAAGTGTTATCTCAGATGTAGATGATCAATTCCAGGTGAAATATCAATTCTGTTGCTTCTATATTACTCAGATAACCTCATTTTGTTACTGCTGTCCACATGCACTGACACAGGCATTATTGAAGGAATGTCCAATGGTACCCTATTGCTGCAGATGGTAGCAGTCTTTTTACCCCTAGTGGCAAAATTCTTAAATGTCTTTAAATGCTAGTGGGCTCTTACCATCCAGCAAATATCCTCTGGCTCTGAGTGTCAAAAGATGGTTCAGCTGACCTTAGGAAAAGGAAGGCTGTGAATCCTGCCACTTTTTTGGTTATCTTTGGTCTTGTTGTATGAACTACAGAAGACTCATATGTTTGGTTGGTGTTCTGACTCTCTTGAGCCTCTCTCCTCCCTTAGGGAACGAATGTTCCAGCTACAGCTGAATGTCCCACTATGTTTGCTGAGAGTCCCCCACCCCTTGTGTCCAAGCAAGCATGTTAGATGCCAATTTCATCTCCTTTTCCTCCACACTACTTTGATAAGCATTACATTCACTCTTTCACCTCGCTACTTGATGGTAAGTCCCCACTGACCTCTAAGTTCAGTCATTCTCCCCTATGGCAGCAGACTTGGATTAAGGCTTCTTATTAATTTTCCCCACAAATCTCATAATGACTATCCTTTAAGACTGACAACATATGCCTGCATCTCTTCCCCTGCTTCTACCAAAACCAGGAATATAACTTTCTCAAATAACACTGTCATGCTAAAAGCCTAAGACATAGTTTTCAGTGATGGTGGCACCATCAAGATAGTGAATGACTCGTCTTTGCTGTATTATGAGGGTGATCTCCTTTGGTCCATACCTTTTAGTTGTCCCCATCTGGCTTATCCCATGAGTCATCATCCTGATTTTAATTGTCTACTGACATTGATTCTCATGAAATTCACTCCCATGAAAATCTCTTTAGAGTCATCATTAGTAAGGTGAATGCTATGCTCATGTAGTGTCAGACTTGGTCTTGTCACAGAAATAATCCAAGTGGGTTTCCTTTGATTACACCATACTGTCAAGACTCATACCCTATTCTACACATCATTCTACTCAAGGTCCTTAAGCCTTTGGGATTTCCCTACTGCTAAATGCTACCTACATTTTCCTGGTATGAACCACAGCTCTACCCAGTCACATTTGATAGCCACATCTTTGATGCTCACAGTCTGTACCTTTCAGATTCCATGAGCAACGACCTGACAGAAACATGAAAATGAGACGATTTATTTTGACTTGGCTCATGTTTTCAGAGAGATTTCAGTCTACTATGATTGAAGGTAAGGTGGCAGGAGCATAAGGCTGATACCTGGAAGCCAAGAAGCCAAGAAGCCAAGAAAGTAAATCAACATTATCCCTAGTGACTTTCTTCCACCAGATAGTCCCACATTCTAAAGTGCTATTTAGCACAGTGGTTCTCAACCTTCCTAATGCTACTACCCTTTAATACAGATCCTAATGTTTCAGTGACTCCCAATCATAAGAATATATCATTGCTATTTCATAACTGTAGTTTTGCTACTGTTCTGAAGCGCAATGTAAACACCTCATAGGCAGGAGATCTGATATGCAAACCCAAGGCGTTCTGATCTACAGGTTGAGAATTGCTGCACTATAACCTTCAAAATAGTACCTCCAACTCAGGATTGAGAATTCAGGACATGAGACTGTAGAAAATATTTCAGATTCAGACCATAACAAAGGTATAAAGGGTAAGAACTTTTAAAAGGAATTCCAACAAAGGAGAGGTTGGAGGAAGGTATTGTCTTAAAAGTAAGATTGGAAAACTTTGCAAAGCCATTTGACAGATTTCTGATTTAGATTTACTGAATCTTCAAGGGGCTGGCATTCCTGAAGTGCAAGGAAGTCATCAAAGGACAAAACAAGAGGTGAATATCTTTAGAATTGAGAGAATTTCCATCAATGGATAAAAGTGCTTGCTGCCAAGCTTGCTGGCATGAGTTTGATCTCTAAGACACACATGGTGAAAGGAGAGAACTGTATCAAGTTGTCCTCTAACTCTACATATGCATGCTGCAGCATGCCTCCACTATGTAAATAAATATATAAATAAATAAACACATAAATAAATACATAATAAAGGTAATAGAAATGGAGAGAATTGAAAGAGCCTATACATGGTGGCTAAGAGTCAACAAGAATGAATTTATGCTAAACAACTTGTTTGTATTGGAATTGTAACCTTGGGCCTTAACATATGAGCCTAAGCACCAAGAATTTGGGGGATTAAAAAAAAGCATTAAATAAAAGAAGTCAAGAGCCCTTTTTTATCATTCTCCATCACCTCTGAGGATCTTTAAGACAATGACAATGACACTCAATACCCTAGCAATGCCATCTGTATCCAGGTGCTAAGAGAAATCAATGAGGATGGCACACCTGATAGAAGATATCTGTAGACCAGGCAGAAGGAATAGCATTTAAGCTCAAACCCACAAATACTCCCATACCCATTCCCCTCACTTACCAGATAGAGCTCCAGGTGCTGTGTAGAAGTGACTAGGAGACATACAGACAGACAGACACGTAGTAGGCATTTGGGGTCCCTCATAAGCATGTCTTCCTGGACCTAGAATGACTCTGAGAAATACAACCATAGCTGTGCAGCCTGCTCTCTAACAAAGGCTGCTTAAGGAAAGAAGCAAAGCAGGTGGGCCTGTCCAACCCACTTAGCCCAGGTGGGACACATACCAGGCATGTCAAGGTTTCTTAATTAATCGTTCTTACTGCCTTCTGCAAACTAAAGCTGTAATTTCCCAAGACAATCCAAGGTGACACAGGACCCTCTTATAAAGGCATTAATTAGGAACATCTTGTTCCCCATGGCAGGGGTGGAACGGATCCTTCTGACTGCAGTGTATATTTATTTAGAGCTATTACCACATAATATTTACAAGATACTTAACATGCATTAATTACCCTGTAAGAAACTCTATGGTTCTGATTGCGTTGTTCTGTCACGACTATAAAATGCACCCCTTTCCACACGTAGACACATTTTTTTATCACCTTGAGAGGAAAAAGAAAAAAATTAAAATTAATTGCATGCCTATTAAATGCTTCTTTTTAATAGAAAACGTGCAACTGATGTAAAAATGCAAGCCAGGAAATGCTTGAATCAAGAGCAGATAGCACCCACTTCTAGACACACTCTACTGTTTTTATGAGCATGTTTTACAATCCATTCATTATGCTGTCTGTCCTTCTGAAAGCTGGTTATTATATTGCTCATACAGAGAAACATGTGAATGGCTGTGCAATAAGCCGTGAAAATCAGGACAAAACTGAACATTTCTGATGCTATTTGAATCTGTCTCCCTCAGATCACTGCCTTAAAAATTCTTAGGGGAGCATCTTCCCTTCTGACACCCACTCAAAACTTCAGATAGTGGAGGAAGAGTTTGTGTAGAGGCTCACAATTCAAGATGGATTCCATTATGTTCTAAGCTCTTTGCTTGTGATGTGTATATGTGTGTGTGTATGTATGTGTGTGTGTGTGTGTGTGAGAGAGAGAGAGAGAGAGAGAGAGAGAGAGAGAGAGAGATCTGTGTATTACATATATGCACACGCATGCAGGTGCACACATACATGCATGCACACAGAGGACAGAGGAGGATATCACTCTTTGCCCTCTTCCCTTGAGAAATGGTCTCTCACTGAGTTTGGACCTAGGCTGGCAGCCTACTATTCTTATGATCCTCTTATTATTCTTCACATCCCACAGTGCTGGGGTTACAGATGCCAATGTAACCATGCCCTGTGGATGCTGTAGGTGCTGTGGATCCAAGTTCTTACACACTCAGACATCTTCCCAGATCAATGTTCTAAACTGTTGTGTTCTGGCAAAGTTAATACGTTGGAATCTCATCTGTAGTTCAGTTGTTTTAAAATATAACATCTTGATTGTACATGGTAGTACAAACATTTAATCCCAGCCCGTAAGAGGAAGACAAAGAAGGACGATTCCTGTATTCAAGGCCAGCCTGGTTTATATAGTGACTTTATGGACAGCCAAGGCTTCACAGTTTTAATTTATAGAAAATAACTACATAACAAAGTCCTCACAAAAAAACCATGAGAGAGCCCATTTTCTATTCCAGCCAAGTGGGGAAAAAAAGCAAAAACAAACACCAGTTAATATAAATGGGGGCTGACTAAACACCAAATCTAGTGCCTTCATCTTAGCCTTGCTCGATTTCATTAGAATGGTAACAAGATGATTTGTTACAACATCTAGAATGTACTAAACCATTTGCTATCCAAGGAGTGGTCAGCCAGTATCTTAATTCTTCCTGAGGTAGTGTATTCTCTGGAAGCAAGATGATCAAGTAAGGAAATTAATGTTGTAGAATTGGATCTTTGTCACAGCTCCCCCCTTGCATACCACCACCCAGCATAAATCATTGTGTATTACCCAGAATAACAAAATATCCAGACTGCCTTTCAATGGTGGGAACACCCTCTCATCCAATCTATCTTTAAACAGTGGGAATACCCTCATTCATTGAGCAGTTTCATTTCATTTTCAGAGAAAACATATTCATTTAGCCTAAAATTGTCTCTATAAATTCTTCCCACTTGTTCTGGTGTTTGACTTCTGGGGCTATAGATAGTAGAGAAATTTTTCTCCTTTTATATAAACATTTTTTGAGAGAGAGAGAGAGAGAGAGAGAGAGAGAGAGAGAGAGAGAGAGAGAGAGAGAGAGAAGGGTAATAAATACCTAGTGGCCTAGAAGAGTTAAACCCTATGTAAGTAGAGGCATGTCTACCTTGTACCAAGGTCATGTACCAAAATCATGTACCAGGCATCCCATTTCATTTAGATCTTTACTCATAGATGAACAAGAAGTCCAATGTCCAGGGCAGATAAAGGTCTTATCTTGGCAGTTCACTCTATCCATGTCTTTCTGAGCAGCCCTTTCAACCTACCATTAGTATCTGTCTCTATTCAAGGATAAAGAGAGCCTCAGGTCTCAGTTTTCTTCCTATAGCAGTCAGCATCTTGGAGCAGGTCCTAATTACAGTTTTCACTTTTATGATAAATGCAGGGAGCCTCTTTTACAGAGCTTACAACTTGTGACAAGCAGGCAGTAAAAGTATGAAATGAACATCTTATTCTAAGAGAGGATTACAGTGGAGAGGAGTAGTTGACACAAATACATGTTGGAATTGATCCAGACAAGAGGAAAATTGAATACATTTCCTAGGTAATACCCAAACATTGCATGTGTTACACTGCTGAAAACTATGAGAATTATGTATTGAATTGTCTCTTGTACAAAGAAATACTATAATGTACTACTGACATCTCTTTAAGTTGCATTGCTTGGAGCATGAAATTGAGACTATTCATTCAGTGAACATACTTTGACATCTACTTTCCCCCCAGATACTATACTAGTCACGAAGGCCAGGAAAGCTAAAGACACATCTCTAAAAGTATTAAAGAGTGACAAAAAATGACTGTGATGTGTTATGATCTTCAACCAACATACTCATGATTCTGCCTGAAACCCACAGAAGGTGGAAAATTTAGCTCAACCTGGTAAAGTTAAGGATGCCATCACACAGCATTGATAATCAAGCTGGGTATAAAAGGTTAAATAAAATTTCCCAGAGCAAAAATGTAAGAAAAATACTTTCTATGTGGACAAAACAGCTAAGGCTGGTGGAGGGTCAATGAACACAGAAAATTCAGTGAGAGTACTAGTTCATGTGGCTGAAATGTAGAGGCATGTCAGAGTGATCCAGGAAACTGACATTTTTGTTATTTCAGAAGGTGATATTAACATGATGGTACTACATATGGCTATGAGATAGAGAATAAGTAAGCAAGAAATTGTCTGTAGAGGGTTAGCAAGATATCTCAACATATAAGGGTGCTTGGCCTAAATCTGACAACCTAGCTCAATCTCCATTACCTACATAGTAGGACAAAATTAACTATCAAAAGTCATCCTGTGGCCTTCATGTGTATACACACACACACACACACACACACACACACACACACACACACTGTACAAATAAATTAAATTTAAAATATCTCCACATAGTTGAACAAGGTATATATATATATGCATGTATATACATGTGCATATATATACAAGGATCTGATGAATATGTTGAAAGGCAAGACAAGGAAATAAGAGAATCTAGAATATTGGGGTTCTTGTTTTAAGCAATTTGATGGATCAAATTAACTAAGATACATATGAGTTGTAAGATAATATAATATATTTTAAGTATTGAATACGTTGGGTTTCAGGTGCCTATAGAATATGCACTTGAACTTTTTCAAGAAATCATTTCTGCAGTTCAAGGGATAGGTTACTTATAGACTAAATTTAGAAACATAAAATTAAACAAGGTAGCCTAGAGATATCAATGATCTAAACCAGGGAAATATGCAAACAGAGGAGATGCCAGGAAGCACGAACCCAAGAAGTCAACATTCCAGATATAGTACAAGGAAAAATCAGATGTTGATGTTGATAGAGAGGTGGAGGAATTCAGTGTGAGGACCATTTTTCTACAGCTCTATCAAGCTGTGTGCATGACCACTTTCCACACCTTATCAAAATTTATGTAATGGTGGTGGTAGTAATGGTGATGTATTTTTACAGCGTGTATGCAGACACACATGCATACACACACACACACACACACACACACACACACACTTAAATTGAGTACAGGTATAAAAATTAAGATAAGTATATGTGTTTATAGAGGCCAGCCAAAGGTGTCGGATCCCCTGGAGCTGGAGTTACTGATAGTAGTGAACTGCTCATTGTGGTTGCTGGGATCTGAACCCCAGTTCTCTAGAAGTACAGTGTGCACTTTTAACAATGGATCTATCTCTCCAGATACACGTGCGTGCACGCGCGCACACACACGAAAAAAAGAAAGAAAAGAAAAAGAAAAAAGAAAGAAAAAAGAAAAGAAAAAACACACAAGGAAAAAAAAAGAAAAGAAAAAGAAAAAAGAAAAAAAGAGAGCTGTTAGATCCTTCTAATCATTGAAGTATCCCTGGAAAATGTGGTAAGCAAGAATCCTGTCTGAAATGGATTGATAGAGTACAAAATGAAAAGATACTAATTTTTTAAAAATTATATGATACTTCAGTCATACATAAAAGCAGGAGTCTAATCTGTACAATGATTAGCTCTAAGTTTTGGGGTCTTTATTGTCCTTATATGAGGGAAGATTGACAAGAGGTAGAATGATTGGCTGCCCTACTGTCAGGCATTGTTAAACCAACAGTTGTGAAATGGCAACGTTGTCTACCAAGAATGATTTCCCTCAACTTTTGACAAGATAATGGCTCTAATGAAGCCTTGTGTTTTTATATCTATGTATGTCCTTGAAATAATTGGGTAGACCTCTAATTGGCTGGCCTCTATAAACACATATACTTATCTTAATTTTTATACCTGTACTCAATTTAAGTGTGTGTGTGTGTGTGTAATATATTATATATTATTTTATTGGTATATAATATTATTCTACCAAGGGTCCAAAACAAGGCATGAAAAATGTTTATGTTTAAACTGGAATCATGTATTCAAAAGAGATGCCATCCCTGTCACAGAAGCTTGCTCCTATGCTAGGCATGAACTTTTAGATGATTGTGATACAGCAACGGGGTTGAGGGCAATCGCGTAGAGGCATCATGTTATCAGTAAGATATCTGGCAAGAATAGTGACTGTCAGTTACACTGAGTAATTCTGGTCTCAACTAAAAGGAAAATTAAGATGATACTAATTGTCTGGCATGAAGTTTGTCACAACTTTTAAAAAACGAGATTATATATACATGTGTGTATACATGCAGGTGTGTGCATGCATGTGAGTGTATCTGTGTGTGTGTATTCATGTCTGCAATGGCTGGAGTTAGCTAGTTTCCTTGTGAGTACTGGGACTCGAACTCGGGCCTTCTGGAAGAGCAGCAAGTACTTTTAATTGTCCATTCATCCCTCCCCTCAAGGTTCAAGAGTCTGTTTGGAAGAGGAAGTGGAAATATTGCAAGATCCAAAAGCGTTGGAAGACTCCAAGGAAACAGTGCCTCTCAGATATAGCAGGGCTGGTGCACATATGAACTCACTGAGATTGTGGCAACCTGCAGAAGAACTGCTCAGATCCAAGCTGGAGAAAATCCCAGCACCAAGAAAGAGTAGTCGACATAAAGTCCTACCCCCTAACCAAGAAGCTACTTGCAATTGATACCTGCCAGGAGAGAGAAAAAAATCAGTTTTCTTCAGTGGAGAGACATGGTATATCAAGCATACCCCAGGATGGGCTTCCTGCTCAGGAGTGATTGCCCAGCACAAAATGGACTCCAGTGTGTGTGTGATGAGTGTGTGTGTGTGTGTGTGTGTGTGTTCATTGTTGCTATGATTTGATGATTTTTGTCTTTTTTTCTTTAGAACATGAAGTTGGTTGGAAAGAGAGATGGATGGGATCTGGGAGGACATGAAAGAACATGATCAAAATACACTACACAGGAAAATTAAATTAGTTAAAAGTATAATAAAAGGAGAAAATTGAAAATTGAGAGTATGCATACTGGTTTATTTGTATTCAGCTGATTGACCCCACAATGTTTCCCCTAGGACAGATGTACTCTGTCCTGAAGCCCCTGTGTGTAAACTCCAACTAGATCTAACAACTTTAAGCAGTTCTTCCTTTTCATATGATGTTTTTTCAAATATATTTAATTGTCATTCTTTGTATCCACATTGAGTATATGAATTATGTGTATGTGTGCATACATTTATGTTCATGGGGGGGGGGGCTATATGCACTTGAGTATGCTTGCATGTAGAGGTCACAGAAAACTCTCCATGATCTAACTACCAAGCAGACTAGATCCCCAAGGATGTACCTATTGTCATCTCTATAGCACTGGATTACAAGTCCACTACCCCACCACTGCTGGCTTTTTTTTAACATGTATTTCAGGGATCAAACAAAGGACCTTGTACTTGTTTGACACACGAGCTCGCTCTCATTCTCTCTCTCTCTCTCTCTCTCTCTCTCTCTCTCTCTCTCTCTCTCTCTCTCTCTGTGTGTGTGTGTGTGTGTGTGTGTGTGTGTCTGTCTGTCTGTCTGTCTGTCGTCTCTGTCTCTCTCTCTCTCCAGTTCTCTACATTGTTTTTCAGGTTTGCTCTTTTTGTTCTTGTAAAGCAGCCTCCAAGTATCTACAAGTGGAACACAGTTGTAATGAGAATGTTTACAGAGAGAATAGAAGGATCGCAAGGTAGAAAACCTTATACTACAAAAGAGCAGCCTGGGTTATGGACCAGACACTTCCGCAACTCATCTTTTCTTTTGAGAGAGTTGCTTTCTTTCCCAAAGCTCCTACTTCCTCTACTTCTCACTATCAGTAAACAAACTATCTATTTTGACATTTCAGCTTCATTCTTTGGATGTTTCTGCCACGGAGGCTTCACTTCCAGGCAACAGATGTGTATTTGAAGAAGGCCAGAGAGATAGCTCAGGAGTTAAATAAGTGCACTGCTCTTGAGCAGGACATGAGTTTGGTTACCAGCACCCACATGAAGCTGCTCACAACCACCCATGACTCTCGCTCTGGAGAATTTGATCCTCTCTCCTAGCCTCCTCTGTGTGTTTGTGCTCACACAGGCATACCTTGAGCATGCGCGCGCGCGCGCGCGCGCACACACACACACACACACACACACACACACGTGTGCATGTAATTAAAAGACAAACATTAAGGGGCTGGAGAGATGGCTCAGTGGTTAAGAGTACTAAGACCTCTTCTAGAGGTCCTAAGTTCAATTCCCAGCAACCACATGGTGGCTCACAACCATCTGTAATGGGATCCGATGCCCTCTTCTGGAGTGTCTGAAGAAAGTACAGTGTACTCACATATGTAAAATAAATCTTTTTTTTTTAAAGACAAACATTAAAAAATAAATCTAAAATTAAAAAGTGGATTTATGATTGAGTCCAAAGGGTGTGAAAAAGCTCAAGTGTCTAAATTGCTGCTTCCTTGAAATTACTCTGTTTGGGTGAGCTCAGATGAAATGAGGCAAAAGCTAGCTCTCAGAGAAGCAATCCCTGGTGAGGCAAAACTGCTCATCGGGAGATTTGAGCTTGATGAATCTTCTGACACCATGGAAACCAGCCTTCCACACTGTTGCCAGTGGCCCCATCCCCAGGCGGGAAGACATAACCATGCTCCTGGCCGAAAATCTAGGCCATAGATACATTTCATTTGAGCCCAAAGCCAGCCTACAAGAACAGTTTTATATTAACCTTATCCAAGGGCAGAACTGACACTATGGCCCCCACAATTCAAGTTCCAGGCTATGTTAGATTTTCACATTACACTAAACAATCAAGGGCACTTTAAGGCTCCCCTAAGAAGACAGGCTGTCCATAGGGAGTGTGCTGGTTCATATCTTTTGTCAAGTTGACAGGACTCAGAATCACCTGGAGACTAGGTTTCTAGGTGTATATGTCAGGGAGTCTCCAGAGACATTTAAGTAGGAATGTATGGTTCATAAATACTAGATGTAGGAGGTACCACTCCAGGTGCTTGGGTCCCAGGCAGAATAACAAGAAGGAAGTAAGCTTGGGAGCCAGTCAGATGGCTCTGTGGGTATAGATTCTTGCTCAAAGCAATGACAGCCTGGGTTCAGTACTGAGAATTCACACGGTAGAGAGAATCAGTTTCTGCAATTTGTCTTCTGATCTCCACCTACACACACACATACAAAATAAATAACTATTTAAAATTAAAAGCAGAAAGCAAGTAAAATGAGAGCCAGCATTCACCTCTGTTTAATTTTGTTTTATTATTATTTTGTTTTGTTTTTTTCCTATTTTTCCTGGAACTCTGTCTGTAGACCCTGTTGGCTCCAAACCCACATAGGTTCACCTGCCTCTGCCTCCTGAGTGCTGGGATTAAAGGTATGCACCACCAACCATGCTTGGCTTGTTTTGCCTCTGTTTCTTAACTGTGGATGCAAAACACCCACCTGCCTTATTTTCCTGCCCAAGTGACATCCATGCCATTATGTACTGTACTCTTGAGTTGAAAGATAAAATAAACCCTTCTTTCATTAACATGTTTCTTGTCAGATGGTTGTTCATAGCCATGAAAAGAAGCAACTAATATACAGTGATGATAACTCTCCTTTCTTGGGACTTTAAACACCATGCAATATTGGTATTTTAGATGTAAGTAAATCCACATTCAAAAATGATAAAGTGCTGCATTATATATATATACATACATACATACATATATATATGTGTGTATACATATATTTGTATATATATATACATATATTTATATGCTCATATATATATATATGTGTGTGTGTGTGTGTATGCATGTGTGTGTATCAAAATGACATGATATTTAGTGTAATTAATATACCATAATAAAGGAAAAGAAATAAATCCATTCTCTTTGTGTGTGTGAGTATGTGCGTGTATGTGGATGTTTCTGTGTGTATGTGTGTGCATTATGTTGCTTTAGTCTCTCTAGAAAACCCTATCTAATACAGTAAAATACTTTGAGCAAGATCATACTTCAAACACTTCTAGTGAGGTTCTTGACATCTCAGTAGTGTTTGTCAAAGATCTGTGATGTTCTCAGAGGGAATAAGAGATGCAGCCTAAGGGATTCCCAGGGAGGATGAATTCTCAGTAAGGTGGAATATCATAAGAAAAGGCATGACAACAAGAAGTGATCAAGGAACTAGTTTCAAGGTGACTCTGGATGGTTTAGTTGGCAGTCAGTGCTAAGTACAACATTGGGTAAAAAAGCAGTTTCCGTGAGATTGGCTACTCTCGCGTGGGATGATCTCTCTATTTGCAGTGTTTGGCTCAGCCTCGATCCCAAGATGACCACAGGTTCAGGATAATGACTGGAGACTTTTGTGCAACTCTGAGTTCAGAAATAAGATTTAAAAAAAAAAACCACAGGAAGGTACCTCATTATTATCCCAGAAACCTCCCTTCTGGGTTTACTGAATTTTTGTAAAAAGGGCCTTTAGCCTTAAAAGAGGATGGGCTAGGTTGTACAGACAGTCTTGAAGTGATTAACACGCTGAGCTGTGGAAGTAATCAGGTAGCTGACCCAGAGCAAAGAACATGCAGAATGAAGGCAGAGGTGCCAGGCTTCATTCTGTTGCTAGTGACCTTGTGGATCCAAGTAGGAAATCAATGCTTTTAAGTCAAAGCTGTTTCTAAATGCCTGGAAGAACCCCTGGAGACCTCAGATTTTAGTCACCCAAACTACATCTGGCAGAACTGAAGGAAAATAAGACATCTGTGTGATTCAGTGTGTGTGTGTGTGTGTGTGTGTGTGAGTGTGGGTGGGTGTGTGTGTGTGTGTGTGTGAGAGAGAGAGAGAGAGAAAGAGAGAGAGAGAGAGAGAGAGAGAGAGAGAGAGAGAGAGAGAGAGAGAGAGAAAGAGAGAGAGAGAGATATGGGGGGAAGAAGAAGGGTCAGCAGACAGACATCTGTTCACAAATGGATTCACCCTTCCACCTTTCTGAGGTCCCATCTCTAAAAGCTAATGCATTTGGGACAAAGACTCAAACCATCAGATTTGGGTGATATTTCAGATCCAAACCACAAAACAGAATAAAGACCAAAAGCTGAAAGGTACTGAAATGACTTCTGTAGGGAGAGAGGCAGAGCCACACTTTGGGTGATGCCACATCAAAGCCCACTCTGTGTGTGTAAATTCAGTTTTGGTTGCCAAAATAAAAAATAAGGGAAAGTGGTCTTGCTAACAATATATATATATATATATATTTTAAGTAGAAGGAAGACCTTATTAGATCTTACAGTTCTTGAGAGTAGGGCCTGAGTGTCATGGCAGGGAGTGTGGTATCTGGCAAGCAAGTGTGGTACTTGAGCAGTAGCTGAGACCTCACATTTTATCAGCAAGCATGAGGTAGAGAGAGCTTACTGGGAATGCCGCACGGTTTTGAAATCTCAAAGTCCACTATGAGTGACATACTTCCTCCAACAAGGCCACACCTCCTAATCCTTTCCAAACAGTTCCACCAACTAGATCTTAAGCATTTAAACATATGACCGTATGGGGCCAATTCTCATTCAAACCACCACACTTTATTTCTATACTGCATAGGTGTGTGACCATAACACAGTACAAAATGAATTCATTCCAATGTCAAAGCTCTTCATGGCCTTTCACAGCCTCAACATAGCTTAAAAGTCCAAAGTTCAAGTCTCTTCTAAGACTCAAGACAGTCTCTGAACTATAGCCCACTATAAAAGTGAAAAATTGAATATTTTTTAAAGTTGGTATTCCTGTGTGTGTGTGTTATGCATGGGTGTGTCCACCTAAACATACCTGTACATGAGCACATAAAAGCTAGAGGAGGACATTAGGTCTTCATTTATCACTCTCTGTCTTATTTTTAAGACAAGTTCTCTCACTAAAACTGGAACTCACTATCTTCCTATGCTTGCTGGGTTATGAGTATTATTTAAATATTGAGACTTTAATCTCCAGCATCTACTCAGACAATTACTCATTTATTATCATTTACCTGATTCACGTGTAATAACCGTGACAAAATAGAGAAGTATAAAAGAATTCATCGTTCTTGTCAACAACAAAAAAAAAAAAAACAAAACATAGTCCTCATCTCAAAGAGGACAAAAGAGAGTTTATTCTGCAGCCAAACACGAATGACCATGGCCAATGAATACAGATGTAAGTCACTCAAAATTCCATCTTCCAGTATGATCATGGTTTCATCATGTTTTTGTAGTGACAGAGTAAAGAAATTCATAAAGCAAGATTATTTTTAATACACATGGGTGGGAACATAAAGTGAATTGACTCCAGAACACCTGGGGAATCTTAGCTCTAGACCTCAGATGCCATGTGATGGCATTCATTGACTCTGGGTTGGTGGAAGCCATATATTCCAAGGCATTTATCTAATTGTCACAAACATGTTAGGTCAGATATGGAGGAGCATAATAAATGGCTGCTATTATGAGTAAAGATGTCCCAAGACAATCTGGTTCTAGACTTGTAGCATCCTAATCTCTACACAGTTACTGAAGTTCCAATCATCTTGTATTGGGCAAGTGTATTGTTTTATAGGAATCATCGGTTTTGCTAAGTTCTCTGCTTGCATTATTTCATTACATCCTTACAACAGCCCCATAATTATTTCCCCCATTTAACAAGTAAGGGAACTGAAGCTGGGGAAGGTTAAGTTAACAGGGTCCCACAGTTAAATGAGGGAACTGTACTTTAAACCCATGGCCTTCCTTACTGTACCCTTGTCCGGCTGTTGTCAGTCAGTGAACACCTCTGGCTGGATCTGGGCAGGTGTGCAGTACATACAAGGCTGCATGTTCTCTCCCACATCTGCACATCATGGTAGCTTAGGAGTATGTCACCAGTACTGGCCAATGAGCTGTAAGTAGAGTCAATATATGCCATGCCTGGGACAGGCATTTAATTGCTGATACAAGACCCAGATCCAGAACTTTCTTTTCCCTCAGACACAATGACAAGCATTATTGCAAATGATAATGCTCAGCGAAACTGGGGCTACATATGAGCACTCCATGATTGTCTTTTGACAACCTATGGTGGATATGCAGAATGCATAAAGACTAGACAGGTGTGAGTTGGACTCATGGAATAGTAGAATTGTAACTATCTTGGCACCAGTAAGGATATTCTCATGAAAGATACTTGCATTTATCCACAGGCTGTCAGACTATTGAAACACTAGTCCCCAGGAATGAAAAGTTTTGCTGAGAGTCTCAGACATGGAGGAGGAAAAAAATGACTGAAACTTGGTGGCAGCCAGAGAGGACTTGTCTCTAAGGAAAAGACATGAGACAATGGGGGTTCAATTATGGTCAGGACCATATTGATGCTTAAGACCACAGTGATGAGCAGGACCATGGGGATGGGCTGGACCCCACCTTGATCAGGATTGCTCATTCATGCACACCTCTTGCCTGATACTTAAATCTAAATTTTATACCAGGCTCCCAAATATGAAGTCAAGGGGGTATTACTAAGCCCTAAGCCTTTGTTTCCTTTCCTAAAGTAGGTACTTGAACTAAGTCTTTTTTTCTTCTTCTTCTTTTCACTGTTGTTTCTTTAGACAGACTATTGAGGACAGACTGGTGCCTGAGTATACGTGAATGAGCACAGCTTGGAAATGCAGCCAGGGCTCTGACTTTGAAATAACAACTCCAGTAACAGTCTGAGTCAGTCTAACCAACTGTATCATCTCCTTGATCTTAAGTCTTATCACCTGTAAAATAGGCTCATAAGGACAACTTACAGAGACTAGTAAAGCATTGGAAATAACATGTAAAATACCTAGCTCAGGGTTTGCTCTAAAGCCAACATAAAGCCATTGTCATAAAGTCATGACAGTATCTGCATCACACATCTACATGATCCAGTGTGCTCAGCCGAAGAAAGACTGAGTGACCTCAGTTACACTGTAAGGGCCTTTTGATGTTTACTCCAGTGGGACTTCTCCACTGGTGACATTTGCCTGGCCCTGTATTAGTAGATTGCTTTCACTGTAACAAATGAAAACCTGAGAGTGTGAGACTCAAGGGGACACTGAGGTAGGCTGTGCGTTGGGGTAAGAAGGTAAACAGAAGAGTTACCAGACAGCCATATGTTAGGAACTCTCAGCAGAATGGAGACCCTTTCTTTCAGGTCTCAGAGAAGGGGAAGGTTTCATAGCACAAGCCTACAGCCAGGCTGTGTCTCATTCCTAGGCAGCAGGTAGTGGTGGAATCCCATAAAAAGAGTGTGTGACTCGGAAGATGTAGGCAAAAGAGGGGGCATATTACCTATTAAATGTTTGAGGGAGTGTGTGGCCACTCTGAGGTGGCACTCTGTGGCAGCATGAGAGCTGTCATTCTCCTGAAATCTGGACACCTGAGGAGTCTATTGACAGACTTCTGGACAGGTCCTGGGGAAGAGGGTCTTGCCACTTCCTCAAGGTAGGGCGGCTTCTACAGGTGGTCTCAGCAACAGGCTGGCCTGGCTTTTAACAACACAAATCTGAGCCAATCAACTTATGAAGGGAAAAGGTTAATTTGGTCCCATGGCTTTGCTGGAGACTAGTGAGCAGTTGGTTGGCCTTCGTGGTAGAAGTGATATGGTTGAGATAAACCACTCACCTCATGCCTGGGAAAAGAAAGCTCATGAGGTCAAGTGGGGAAGAGTGGGGAAGTCTCAAAATCTTCCAAGAGCATACTTGCCACTACCCTAAGGACTGCTTATTAAATCCCAATTCTTAAAGACTTCTGTCTCCAAGAAGCACCAACCTGAGGCCAACATTTTTAACACATGAATCATCGGGGACACTTAAATTCCAAATTGCTGCAGACACTTGTAGGGTTTTCTTCTGTTTACATTTGTTTGTTTGTTTGTTTGTTTGTTTGTTTCATGCTCATTTAAATGTGTGCAATAGAGAGACAGGAGTTAAAGGACAGCCAGTAGGAATCAGTGTTCTTCTTCCATATCAATCCTGGGGACTGAACTCAGGTCATCAGGGCCAGCAACATGCACCTTTGTCCCCGGACCATCTCACCATCATAGTTGTCAGATTTTAACAGAGTGAGCCCGGTTGTTGAAATCAAGTTATCTTAAAAAATAATTCCAGTTGTGACCACTTGACTCTTAAGAAGCTTGTGTAGAACTCTGAGTATATGGATTTATAATATATATATATATAATCACCCATTAATTGATCATACCTATAAATAAATGTATTTAAAAGTGATTCTTTGGCCTCTGTGTACTTCTACCATTCACTAGAGATCTTTAAAAGCCAATTTGCATGCGCGTGACATGTTGTGCTTTTTTAATGGTTACATCAAGAGTTACGTCCCGACTGCCTGATACTGCAGAATATGGAACATCTTCGAAGTTTTTCAGAGCTGGTCCATATTTTGATTTTATAATTTTCAATACTGAGAAACCTATTTCACCCATATATGTATCACAAAAATGTTTGGGGCAATTTCAGAAACTGTTGGAAATTCTGTCCTAAAGCTAAATCAAATTCATGGAGTGATTCTTTTATGAAATGCACGTCAATAACTTTTCTTCCTTTTTTGTTTTCTCATTAGTGTGGGCATGTTCATCTCCATATGTGGAAGTTGAAAGAGCATAATTTTGGGGGCTTTAGTTCTCTGCTTGTACCATGTTAGTCCCAAAGGTCAAACTCAGATTATCAGCCTTAGTGGCAAGTCACTTTATGGTCTAGCCATCTCACTGGCCATAACAGCAGTTTTGGCATCAAACATTCAAGCACTATTTGATAAATCTATACTGAAGAATCAAAGCTAAAAATATTAATATGTGTTGCTTTCTGGAATCAAGCCATTTTGTTTCTATCAGAAAAAAATGTGTGCATGTATAATAATTCAGAACATATGATAGTCTTAAATCCCAGACAAGGCGTTTTGGGCAGCCTTGTCATCATCGTGTATGTGGTATGATGGTGTATAGTGTGTAATATATGTCCAGTTGTATGTTCCAAACTAAGGCAACAGTTATACCACACAGTATGACATGTTAGGTTCATTGTGTATTTGGTGTTTAATAATCTTCATTCATTATTCATTCAATAATCTTTCACTGTTCACAGTTTTTGTGCAACTTCTGTGAGTCCATGACCCATGGTTCAAAAAGCCGTCTTTGGGGGTGAAAAGATGGCTCAGAGGTTAAGAGCACTTACTACTCTTCCAGAGGTCCTGAGTTCAAGTTCCCAACACCCATTTAGGATGGTTCACAAGTACCAGCTTCAGGGGATCTCTTCTGGCATGTATGAATACTGTTCTCTCTCTCTCTCTCTCTCTCTCTCTCTCTCTCTCTCTTTCTTTCTCTCTCATACATACATACATACATCGTTCATACATACATATAAAAATATCAAGTTAAAGGCTGTGTTGTAGAGGTCAAAGAGAGTAAAGGCAGAGAGAGGGAAATTTTATGACATGCTGTGACAGTGTGCCTAGTCCATATCTGTTGTCCATGCATTGAGACTCATACCAGCGAGAGAGACATAGAGGGGAGACCCAATGGTATCTCCACTCTTTGGCTGGAGTTTAAGTTCCAAGAATATCCTCATGGAACCAAATTTCCAGAAATAGATTTCTTTCATAACCAAATAACAACCAGGTATTTTTTTTTTTTAAAAATCATGTTTTAAAAGTCGAGCTTCATTTCTCCTTTGATGAGGAATTTTGAGCACTTTCCCTGGTGGGAACTGAGGCAATGCCTCTTATTCAAGTGGATGCCAGTCTGTGATTGTCCAATTATTCACTACATTCTGTCTTTGATGGTCCAGATGTTCTCAATTTCTTGTAATAAGCTCTTTCATCTGAAAAGTCGTTTCACTCAGAAATGCAAAACTCCTCTACAGCTCAGCTCCCGGGTAGTTTTCCCCCTTGATGAGCTGGTATAATTGGCCTTCAATTTACTTATTGTTTTTCAATAGAAAGCCCAAGTTTAATTTCATTTCTGTAAACCTGGAGATAAGAGCTGATCACTTCACCATTTAAGTCATTCCCATTATAAAGCACGTTGGTTCTGCCCCCAACACCCCCTACCTCAATCGTCTGGAGAGCCCTGTGCCCTTTGGGGTTTCTTACCTTTCTGCTTAAAAATAATTTGAGGTGACTGGGGAGATGGCTCAGCAGGCTAAGCATATGTGGGGCAAGCATGAGGACCACAGTTCAGATCCTCAGAAACCCAGGAAATTGTCAGGTGTGGATGTAATCCCAACCCCAGATGGTACAGACAGGATTCCCAGAGCAAGCTTGCTAGTGAGACAAACCATATCAGTGAGCTCCGGATTTGATTGAGAGTCCCTGCCTCAAAGAATACTGTTGGTGAGAGCTGAAGCATGGTTCCTATCATTGACCTCTGGCCTTCACACACACGCATATGCACTTTTACTTTTTGCAAAAGGGACGTTATACATACTAGAATACATGGCATAGTTTATGATTTATCAACACGAGTCACCTACCTCACCTTCTTAAGATGTCTAGTCTCATAAACTGCATAAAACATGCGGGAAATGCAGGTGGGTTCCTAACATCTACAGATAGAGCTTGAGCAAATTTATAATTAACTTTCTTGAAATAGCTGGTGACATTCAATTAATGTTTATCCAAAAGCATCCACTGAGCCAGGAATAGTGACACCGACTTGTAATCTGAACTATTCAGAAGTTTAAGGCAGAAGATCCCAGCTTCAAATCATGCCTAGGCCACAAAGTGAGTTCAACTCTAGCCTGGCAAACTTAGTGTGGCCCTGTCTCAAAGTTAAACTGTGGGTGAGGTGGGGGTGGGAGGGTAGGGGAAATGTATCTCAGTGGTAAAGGACTTGCCTAGTCCTAGGTCCAATCCTTACGTTTTTAAATATATATATATATATATATATATATATATATATATATATATATATATTAATTCAACAAATGTAAGGAAATGGGTGCGTATTTCAGTTGTTAGAGTGCTTGCCTAGCATTCAGGAAGCTTGAGGTTCAAGGAAAAAAACTGACAAATAATTCAGATACTTGGGAAGTCATAGGAGAGGATAAGAAAGAAAACTCAAATGAATATGAATAATATTTAAGGACCTGCCTATGGTTATATACTTATAGATCAATCTGTTCCCTGTTGTTATGATTAATACATTTGAAACATTAATGTAATAGTTTCTCTTGGAACTGGAGAGACAGCTCAGTGGTTAAGAGTTTGGTTCCAAGCATACACATCAGGCAGCTCACCACTAGCTCCAGTTCCAGAGGAATTGATTCCACTTCCTGGCCTCTAGGGGTACTTCACACACACACACAACCCATCACCACCACCACCACCAGCATCAGCATCAGCATCAGCATCAGCATCAGCACCACATACATACCACACACATACCATACATACACACATACCACACATACCACACACACGCACGTACCACACACACATGACCAGCACCACCACAACCACACACATACTATATACACACACACACATACACATGCACACACCATCACCACCACCACCACCAGCAGCAGCAGCACCACATACATACCACACACATACCATACATACACACATACCACACACACACACACACACACAACACATGACCAGCAACCACCACCACCACACACATACCATACATACACACACACACATACCACATCACACATCACACCTACATACACATACCACACACACAAACACACACACACACACACACCACCATCACATCCACACACTACACCACCGCCACTACCACCACCACCACCACCACCACCACCACACTTTAAAACAAATCTCTAAAGAATATAGAAATAAATTCTCTTAGTCTCGTAGATGATGTCATTTCCAAGGCAGGAAGAGATAGTGGTTTTTCCCAGGTTGAGGAACTGATTTGACACGCATTGCATGTGCGTTCTAGCCTGTGCATAAAGAGGAGATCTCAGCATGTCACACCACTGACTCTTGAGTCAGCATGTGTTCAAATCTGTGTCTGCTTGCTCATCACAAGAGCTCAGTCAAGTCATTTACTCAAAACAAGAGCCCCTTCTATGTTTGTGATTAAATGTGTGGTCCCTTGGCTGGTGGCATGGTTCGGGGTGCTGTGAAACTTTGGGGGTATAAGCTAAGCTACCAGGGGCAGTCTTGAGAGCTGTAACTTCCTGTCCTGTGCTTGCTTTCTGCCTGCTGCAAACATGTAACTAGCTGTTAAGTTCCTACCACAATAGACTGAGCTGTTCCACCAGGCCTTCTGCTCCATGGCAGACTCTTATCTTCTGCCAGGTGTGCTCAGTGTCTTCATAGTAGAAAATGAGGCTAGCATGTGAAAGCCTCTTGCTCGAAAGACTACATGATCGAAATACAAAGCAAAAATTGCATGTTTAAGTAACTATTCAGAATTTTCTGTTCAATTTTAAAATTATATAATAAATTACATATACATATATATATATATACATATATATATATACACACACACACACACACACACACACACACATATATATATGTATGTGTGTGCATGTTTGTATATGTGTGGATGCATGTGGGTGTGTGCAAGTACGTGTGCATATACATTGTGTGTTTGTGTGTATGAGTGTGTGTGTGTACCTATGTGTGTGTGTAGGCTCAACGATAACCTTGAGAAACATCCCATAAGCACAATCTACCTTTTTTGAGACAGGGTCTCTCTCACTGGGATCTAGGGCTCCCTGACTAAGCTAGGCTGGCTTGCCAGTGCCAGTGAGTCCCAGGGATTTTCCTCTCTGCTTCCCCAGCTGGGGTCAAACAATCTCATTCTACCATACCAGGCTATTTAAAAATTCTTACATTTATTTACTTACGTACGGTTTGGTTGTGAGTGTGCATTCGTGCATGTTTGCGTGCGTGCGTGCGTGCGTGCATGCGTGAAGGAGCCATTTCTCTCTGTCTGCCACTTAGGTTCTGGGATCCCAGCTCAGGTCCTTGAGAGTGGTGCTAAGTGCTTTTATCCACTGAGCCATCTCACTAAGAGTCCCTTGGCTTTTGAAGAGTTAAGTTTAGGAGTTTGTGTTAGGCTGCATTCACCGCTATCCTGACCCATACTCACTTCATGGGGCCCGTGGATTACAGGTTGGACACACCTGCAGCCACAGCCAAAAGAGATATCTCCCCTCTTAAGCCGTTTGTGTCAATAATGAGAAAAGTAACTGTGGCATCACCCCGCGCGACCATTTCCTGATTGATTGGGACAACGGGAACAGAGGCGTTACACAGTGTGATGGGCACAGGGACATTTGAAACAGTGCCCAGCTCACGTCCGTGTGCTCACTGGGTGGCTCTAGAAGCTCTCCTACACAGACACTCGTGGGGATTTGCATTTCACAATGTCCCCTCCCCTACCAAGGCCTCATCTCAGGACATCCCCTCAAAAGCAGATTGACCCCTCTTATGGGCACCTAGCTGATGTATTCATTTCCTTCTCTTCTGTGTCTCACTCAGAATCTCATCATATCCACTCAGTGGAAAATGACTCTGCTGGGTCCCACACGGATTCAAACAGAGAAAGTAGAAATAACCATAAATTACTCCTACTACAGAAATGTCAGGTGGGTCTGCATGGGCCATTCTTCCGAGAACATTTTTGGTAATTCTGTAGATAAAAGAGGATTCTGAAGGTTTTGTAAGCTTTTCTTTCTTATTTTTTTTTCCCTCTACCTCTTCTTCAAGATGACAGGAGCCCTCAACAGACCTTTCTCCAAGAATAATTTTCCAAGGCTACCAATTTGGATCTCAAAAGCCCAGACTCAAAGGGACCCTCAGTTTGCCATCTAAAATAAATGCCTGAATAAATATCAGCCGAGATACATACAGAGCAGACGGAAAATGGATTGCTACATTACTGGTGGCTCTGCGAATTGAAGAGGCCTTTGTCTGAGGACAATAAGCAATATGAACAAATACTCAGGTTTTCACTCACAGGCCAGCCAAAGGATCAAGCGAAAAATCGAATTAAATTGAATCAGCAATGCCAGCACCATTACTACATAATAAATGTACCACTAGACATCCTGACCCAGTTCTTGGAAATGTGGCTGGAAGAACCCGGCCTATAGCTCAGTCAGTAAAGTGACTTTCATGACAGCATGAGGACCTGAGTTCAGAGTCCCAGCACCCATTCATGTTAAAATGTCAGGCATGCTACTAATGCATGCTTAAAATTCCAGCCCCACTGTGGAGGCAGAGACAGTAAAATCCCTGGGACTCTCTATCTACCTCATCTTACCATAGATTCAGTGAGAGATGGTCAAAACCTAGGGTAGGAAATGATGGTGAAAGAGACCCAATATTGACCTCTGGCCTCCATATATATGTATCTGTACCACCCTCATCTCCCATACACCTAAGATTTGCAAAAGTGAAAACAGAATAAACAAAAAAGAAACACAACTATATTATAGCCAACTTATACCTCCAAATATTTTTTGTTGTTGTTAACTATGAGTATACAGTGTTTCTAATTAAGCAGGGTTAATCCATAAATGTGAAATTGCTCCCCTGTGCATTGCAAGAAAAACGAATAATCTCAAGACTCCCCATGTTACCAGACAGGACAGGACTCTTATTTGTGACTAAATCTAGGCTCTATCTTCAGGATGACCAGGTTATATAATCTGTGGCCTTTAATTGTGCCGTCAACCAATTTAAATCACTTACAAGTAAGTTTTGACATTGCCAATAATTTCTATGTCTGTATTTTAATGTAAAGTAAAGGAGGAAAGTCTGTCTTCACCTGGGTATCTTCATTTTGCTTAGCTCTGTTCTCCCCTCATGAGCCCTGTTTCAATTGAAGGCACCAGTCAACATCCAATCCGTCATCTTTGACACCTCCTTCTCCTTCCCTCTTACTTACATATCCAATCAACCATAAATCCAGATAGTTCCATACACAGATTTAATACTCCACTTCTCCTGTCCTTCACATGACCACGTAGTCAGTCTTGAGCTATGAACTGTCATTGGTAGATAACCCCCAACAGGCAAGCAGTCTCAGGGTTTCTAGTTCAAGGCAATGAAACCTGGCAAAGATAGTCTTTAGTCCCTAAATGCCCCACTGGTAAGAGAAATTAATCCATTTTAAGAACTCTTTCTCTGAATTATTTAATTGATGATAACTTGGTAAAAATAGAAGAGACCATCCAGGACAGAAGGCCATACACAACATTAAAAAGAAGAAAGAAAAAGAAGACTTGCCAGGCGGTGGTGGCACATGCCTTTAATCCCAGCACTTGGGAGGAAGAGGCGGGCAGATTTCTGAGTTCGAGGCCAGCCTGATCTACAAAGTGAGTTCCAGGACAGCCAGGGCTACACAGAGAAACCCTGTCTCAAACAAACAAACAAACAAACAAACAAAAACAAACAACAAAACAAAAGAAAACAAAAAGAAGACTTCGTGGTTTCTATGCAGTGATGAATACCAGTGTTGCCAGGATGTTGAGAGGAGAGGATTGTGAGTTTGAGGCTAGCTTGGGCAAACAAGTGAGATCATGTCTCTAGCAAGAATAAAGTCAGTGGCCTTAGATATTTGATTTGGGGCTTAAAGAAGGGTAAACATGGCTGGCAGTATAGTGTAGTGGTAGAAGTCTGGCCTAGAATCTGCCTGTAAGAAACTGAGGTCATAATTCATGGTAGAGCATCTGCCTAGAATCTCCCAGTGAGGGGCTGGGACTGTAGCTACATAGAGAGTAGGGGTGACTAAAATCCCCTAATAAAAAGATAGTAGCATGGATTAATGATAGAGTACCTGACTAGATTCCTCCAGCATAGCTGACTGGTAAAATGTTTACATTGATTCATAATGTTGGGCTGGGGCATGGCTCAGTGCTAGAGAGCTTGCTAGCACGCAGAAGACCTTGACTTTAATCTGCAGCACTGCAAAAGTTCAAGAATAAATAACAAATGTATACTCAGAACCAACAGTTCTAACAGCTATTAAATGAAAGAGGAAGAGGTCAGACAGGCTCAAATCTAATAGTTTCTTACTAAAGAACTGACCACATAAAATTATGGATTTGATGCCATTGTTTCCTAGGAGCAAATTGATTAGCAACTCTCTGAATGGCGTTTCTACTCTCATTTTAAGTTGATTCACGCTCTGGGCTCTGGGCTGGACAATTATTGATTATGTGTAATTGGAGTTGTATTTGAGTCCCTCATGTCACTTTTATTCTAAGAAGTGCATTCAAGTACCACCCTTAAGAGCTGATGACTATAATCAACCCATTATAATAATAATAATTATGGTAATGATAACAATATCCTTGTATCCTAGTTCATAGTTGATACAATGCCTGCCTTCCAATATACTTTCTCATGCACACAATGATGATTCTCAATGCGTTTAATCACATGACTTGTGAAGATATAGATTAGGCTCTAAAGAAAAACAACAATAACAACAAAACAAACAAACAAACAAATAAAAAACAACCTATAAACCCAGGAAAAGTGCAGGTACACTGTGGTCTTGAGGGCAAGTCTTCTTTGTGCTCTTCCAGAATTTCTGGATTCACTCACTATATTTGCATATGTCAGGATGACTTGCAAGACTCACCCTCTCCATCTCTGTTGGCTGTCTGGGCTTGAATTGTTCTAGACCTACTCAGTCCATTGGATAGAGAAGCTATATGAGTCTGGGAATTAGCATCTGTCTAGACTTCCATATCCTTAACTAATTATTGGTAGATTTTGGAGTGTGTGTGTGTGTGTGTGTGTGTGTGTGTGTGTGTTGTGGGGAGCTGAGGAAGAAATCTAAAAGAGGGAGGGAGGAAGGGATGGACGGAGGGAGGAGACTTAGGTGTATTCAGTATATTGGGCATACACTGTATCTTAGAATTTTGATACCTAGGGTGTCTAGTTTCATTGTTATTCTCCTAGAATCTGGCTATCTAGAGAGTTTACAAACTCATGTGGGTTATTTCTCTCTCCTTGTAGCATGTGTGCTTCATGTGAGATATATATATATATATATATATATATATATATATATATATATATAGAGAGAGAGAGAGAGAGAGAGAGAGATCCTCAGCCCTTTACCTCTTGGTTAGCATATATTGTTGATTGTCATCATTGATTGCAGAACACTTTATAAAAGTGACTTGAGATCACAATCCCAGAGTGTAGTCCCTCATGGCAGGGAAGGAATGAGGGCACTACTGAGTGTGTATGGGACAGACAAACACATTGCAGCCAGAGTCAGGAAGTAGAGAGGGGTGAATGTTTGTGCTAAGCTCATCATCTTCTTTTAATTCATCCCAGACCTTGGGATGGCATCATCCACAATCAGAGTGGGTCTTCCCACTTCAATTAATCCAATCTAGAAAACTCCTTTGCAGACATGCCCATAAGTCTGTTTCCATGGTGACTCTGGTTAGGTTTGTGCCATAGGCTAATCAGATCACATTTTCCTGCAGTGTTACAGATATTAGCAGGCCCCCCACTATGAATGTGTCTGTGAGTTTGTAACAAGCTCCTTGGGCACCTGGACTTCAGGAAAGCAATGATAAATTCCTGAGACAAAGTAGTCTTGTTCTTACTATGTGATTCTAGGATCCCTGCTGCTACAGGGAGAGGAAATCAACCCACTTGAGTTTGTAACTCTGTAGATATTCAGATTCTAGGAAAATAACAGAACAATGGGGAATGATGAAGGTAGACACCACGAAATCTATACCCCGGTCCACTGAATATAACTAAGATTCCTCTCCTCTATCCCTTCCTACATTCTTTAGAGTCCTTCCTCACTTTCCTGTTGTACAAATACCGACCCCCTTCCTCCCAAATAATCCCAAATGACTTCAAGTATCCTCTTGAAGGCGATCTTCTCTCTTCACTGGACTCTGCTACACTCTGTAGCTTAAAATAAATCTTGTGGTGTGAAGGAACAATCTCTGTCTTGATGTCTTCTATTGTATCTGTGACCTTTCAATTCTAAATCTCCCTGGGCTGACAGTCAAGATTCACAACCACAGCAGAGTCCAAAGCATGTGTGTTTCAGCACATCTACACAGAACTGAGACTCCAAGGCAAAGGTAGCAGCTGAGGTTCAAGGGCATTCCACTCTATCCCCTACACCTTCTCTCTGTAACGATTTCGTGTCCCTCTCATTCCCAAATCAACTCTGAATCACGAGCCCTCTTCTCAGAAACTTCTGGGGTGAGTCTCATTAATACAATGATGAAAGAATCCAAGACACTCTGAATCAACAGTCAGCTGAACTCTCTGAATAAACACCTGGAAAGAGTCCTTTCCTTAATGATCCCTTGGGTGCCCACAATGAAGTATATGCCACTGTTATTAGGCCTTCATTATTACAGCTGAAGTAGTCAGCCCTGAGTGGGCAATAGTCGACACACTGTGATTAAACATAAAGTCATTAACCTTATCAGCGTATTTGTTAGGGTCAGACCCTGTGCCCTAGCAGCCTGAACAAGTCAGACTTGGTCATAGGTCTATAACAGGCCAATTAAAGTGACAGTCAAAGGGAGAAGGAGGAGATGTTTGTAAGGTGGTCAAGTCGGGAAGACAAATAAAGAAGTCCAATGACTGCTGAAGTTCATCTTTGTGTTTCCCACATGAGGTTTAAGATTAAATAGAGAGCAAGAGATATGCACAGCTAAGATGTGCTGAATAATGTGTGGTCCTGACCATCACTAATCCATCATTGTCTCAGTACTATCTCTCCTGCAAAGTGGTCTGACAAACGTAGCCCAAGTAGGGAAAGATTTCCATTTTTCTCTAAACTGGCTTCCTTTTACTTTTTTTGTTTGTTTGTTTACTTATTCACTTTACATCCCTCTCACTGCCCCCTCCCAGTTACCCTCTCCCACAAACCTTCTCCCATCTTCATCAGTATCCCTTTCTCTTCAGAGCAGGTGGGGGCCATCCTGGGTATTCCCCAACCCTGGCACTTCAAGTCTCTGTGAGTCTAGATGCTTCCTCTCCCGCTGAGGCCAGACTAGGCAGGCCAGCTAGTAGAACATATCACACAGACAGGCAAGAGCTTTTGGGATAGCTCCCATTCCAGTTGTTCAGAACTCACATGAAGGCCAAGCTGCACATCTACTACATATGAGCTGTGAGGCCTAGGTCCAGCCTGTGTATGTTGTTTGGTTGGTGTTCAGACTCTGAAAGCCCCAAGGGTCCAGGTTAGTTGACTCTGTTGATCTTAACGTGGAGTTCCTATCTCCTTCAGGGCTTGCAATTCTTCCTCCTATTCTTCCATAAGTCCCCAACCTCCATCCATTCTTTGGCTGTGGGTGTCTGACCTTCCTCTGGATATAGCCTCTCTAGCCAGACTGGAACCCCAGTGGGGTGATGGAGACAGCAGCCCACCCACAAAACTTTCAACCCAAAAATGTATCCTGTCTACAAGAAATTTAGGCACAGAGGATGGAGCAGAGCTTGATGGAATGCCCAACCAATAATGAGCCTAGCTTGAGACCTATCACACTGGCAAGCACCAATTCCTAACATTACTAATGATATTTTGTTATGCTTGTAGACAAATTGGCTTCTTTTATATTGTTCTTGATGTCTCTCTCCACATTTCTGTTTATGTGTCACAGGAACATAGATTTCCCACTTAACACATCACAGCCCACTCACAGACAAATCCCTCTGTAGCTTTAACTCCCTCATCAGAAGGGGTATCAATAAGACACCATCGAATGATCAGATAAACAAAGCCATAGAACAAGAAATAGCCATCTTGACCAGTCCTCGGGAGAGCTCAGGCTTTGTTACAAGCCTTACTTTGTTGTATCAGGAAAATTGATAATCCTCAGCCAGTTTTTGTAAGATCTGTCTCCAAAGACAGAGTGGCAATAGATAGGTGAAGTCTCATCCATGTTTTGTGGGGAGATAAATGCCTTCTACAGCGATGCTTTGAAGAACAAAGAGCAGGTGCTTCTTCTATTTCTAGATCTCACAGAATGGTGTCACAAAGATAAGCTCACTTCAGGGTAAAGTCAGCTATCTTCCACCTATTCCTTTCAATTTGCAATCATGAATAAGTTCATCTGGGGGGCGGGGAGGATAGTATTTCCTTATTCAGTAGAACAAGCACATGAGCTTTCTTTAAGAAGCCATGTTGAACACATAAGAACTTTCCAGAAGAGCTGTATCAGATTGATGGTGGCTTCTACACTGGTTACTAATGTTTTGTCTAGGATCAGTCAATCACATGGCATCAGTGGAGGATGTAAACATCAGGCTGCAAATCTTCAGTCTCTACTTGTTTCCTAGACAGCCACATTCTGAGCATCTCTCTTGATGCTGTGTAGATTCCCTTCGGCTCAAGAATGGTCTTTATTATAGTTAGATGAAAGAATAGCTAGAGTTCAGAATAGAATATGAGCAGCTGTGAATTCTTCCCATTTGCAGTTAGGATCAGAGAAGTGAACATATCTTTTTAGCTGTGACAGTGCCCTAACAAGCTAGGTCCATCCTCATCAGTCCAGTTGAAGACACAATAATGAATAGGAGGAGGGCAAATTATCTAATATGGGCACGTTGGGAAAAATAGAGTGACCCAGTGTATCCATCCCCTTACCAGTACTTATATGAGGTTTGGGTTTAAATGGAGGGGAAAAAGATATGCATAGGCGAGTATTCCTGGTCATAGTGTGGTTGTATCCATCACTGACCTATCATTGTTTTGTCTCCAGTCTCTCCTGCAAGGTGGCCTGACAGGTATTAGAACTGTAATCCTTTCCAGAGAGACAAGTTCCTCCTCTGGCTGGCACAAGGCTGAAGCCCCTTCCTTTTCTCAGTAGGAGACTCCTGTTGAAATTCTAATTCCTGTGGGTGCATCATCTCAAAAGTCTGATAATCAAAAGGCAAAGGCAAATGCAAGCTTTCAAGATTCCAGATTCTATGTCTTCTCATATTTTGTCCTCTTGGTGTGTTTTGGTTGAATTCTTTCTCTCATATTATTAAGTCAGAAAGGCTCAAGTATTAGCCTTGAGTATTTTTTTTTTTTGCTACATTTGGTTCCAGCCACTGAATTTGTATGTGTGCATGTGTGTATGTGTGTGTGAGTGTGTATTTGTGTATGTATGTTTGTGTATATGTGAGTGTGTATGTGTCTGTGTGTGTATGTATATGTATGTGCATATTGAGTATGTGGGTGAGTGTATGTATGTATGTGTGTGTACATATGTATGTGCATGTATGTGAGTGTGTGTATGTATGTTGTATGTGTGTGTATGTGAGTGTGTGTGTGTGAGAGAGAGAGAGAGAGAGAGACAGAGACAGAGAGAGACAGAGACAGAGACAGACAGACAGACAGACAGACAGACACTCCCTTTCTCTGCACCTGGAACTTGCTGCTGGTTTGGGTATACCAGCTGGCCAAGAGCCCCCAGAGATTCTCCTCTGTATGCATCTTTAGTGTAGGGATTATAGAAACACACTGTAGCTGGTCTTTGCCACTTTGTGGGGTTTTCTTTCCACCTTTATCTCCCCTTCCCAGTTTCTTCCACCTAACACTAGAGAAGAGAGAAACAAGAATAGAGGGGAGAGAAGAATTAGGAAAATCCCTAAATGTAATTTCTTTTATTTCTTCTTTGACCACAACTACTAACACACTGCAACCAACCCTAAATGACCAACAACCACTACTCACCCACCCCCTGACTCCCGGGGCCCTAGTATTTACATACCCCCTGAAAAGTCCCCAAATTGCCAAGCATCACACTCTCTGCAGCAATTTCCAGGTTACTCCCAAACAAGAAACTATCTGCAGCTGGCAAAACACTGCCTCAGAGCATAAAACAAATCTCAGTCAGCTGCTGTAGCCAGTCGGAAGCAGCCCCATATCCCCACACCTGGGATTAAAACAAAAAAAAAAAAAAAACAGTCTTTCTGTTTTTGTTTGTTTTTAAAGATACCAAATTTCCAAAATGTGTCACTACAATATGATCCTCACCAGACTCCTTGTTAGGTTCTGGGAATTGAATTGAGGTTCTTATCCTGGTACATCAAGTACTTTGCTGAGCAAACTCTCTCCCTATCTTCCAGTTTTAAATGTCTTCAGTACGTTAAATTCATAACTCTTACCCCAAACCACATCCCTAATCCTTACCCTAATCAGAACCTGAAGTAACTCTAATTATAACCTTAACCCTAACCCCAGACAGAACACTAACTCTAATCATGCATCTATCATTTGGGCTCATCTTATAAATTTACATACCCATGCTTGACTTCATGTTGCCCCCCATCACCACTCTGCCCACAGCATCTCTCTTCTGGTTGGTTGAATTTATGTTGGCCAAATATCTGAAGATGTTCATGGCTTTTCTTTTTTAGCATCCACACTCAGGCTTACCCTCCAATCATGGAGAATATACCCCTTCACTGTAACTGCAGTCTGGCATTTTCTTGTACCTAGTCTATCCCATCTATGATGGTCAATATTGATGGCTAATTCGACAGGATCCAGAATCACATAGTTTGAAACCTGTGGATATGTCTTAGAGGGTGTTTCTAGATTGGGTTAGTTGAGATGGAAGGACCAGTCAACATTCCAAGGACTGTAATCACAGATTGAATAAAACAAGAGAAAGTAAGCTAAGCAGTGACATTCACCTCTCTGCTTCCTGACTGGATGAAATGTGACCTGCTGCCTCACGATCCTCATGCTATGCCTGCCTCACCATGGTGTACTGTATCCTCTGAAACTGTGAGCACAAATAAACCCTTCTCCTTTTCTTCTTTTTTCTTTTGTTTTGTTTTATTTGTTTATCAGTTTGTGACACAGTTTCTCTTAATAGCCCTGGCTGTCCTAAGCTCTGTAGAACTCAGAGATCCACCTGCCTTTGTCTTCCAAGTGTTGAGATCAAAGGTGTGTACCACCACCACCGAGCCATATTAACCCTTCTAATGTTGTTTTCATTGTCTATTTTATCACAGCTGTGAGAAGAGTCACTAACAACATTGTTAATTCTTCTGCTTCTAAACTTACCTTGTTTTTTACATTCAAAATAGACCCAGAATTCTTGTCTTGAAATGCATAGCATCACATCTGTACACTGTGGGTTAAATTCTCCACTGGTTCTCACTTAATGAGAACAGTAGTCAGTATCAACTTTTTCTCTCTCTTAATTGGGACATTTCAGCCACACTTCTCAGATACCCTTCCCCATTGTTCTTGTAAGCAACCTCAATAAACTTACTGGTTCACCAAGTTGGACTTTGGTGCAATCATTTCTTTTGTGGGTTCTCTCTCTGGGATGAATAGACTTGTGTCTGTACTGTCTCCCCAGAACACAACAGTTCACCTGGAAGAGTTCCAGCAGATAACCTTCTTTTTTCTGTAGCAATTTGAATGAGTTCTATACCCTCCTACCAAACATACCCTAGAAGAATATTCATACTCTATCCTGTCTCTGAGTCAACAGACCCCAGTTATGATCCAGTAGGTGAGCTTTAAACTGGGTTCAGGGCTTTGTTTCATGTTGATGAATCTTTCAGCTATCTAAGTTCTATGTAATCCTAGTAGCTTATCTCTTATCAAACAGCAACAACTAATGAGGATACAAGCATGAGGACTTTAGTTCAATCTGTAAAATCTACCTTTGAAAACAAAACCCTATGTGATGGTTTGCACTTGTAAAGTCTAGCTATGATGAGACATCCCTTCCTTAGCACAAAGACTGGGATTCCCTCCCAACCAGAGCTAGTTGCAATAAAACAGAACTCTTTCAGAAGAGGCTGTACAGTCTCTTGGACAGGCAAAGGCTAAGAAAATTACCTGATCAGAACTTGTGAGGCAAGGCGATTTAAAAATCTCTTTATACAGCTTACTACCCCCCTTCTACTCTTGGGAATACTGTCTCTCCTCTTTGTGATGAGTAAGTGGGTATGTATGTGTGTTCATGTGTGTAAACAATTTCTGGGAGACTCTGACAGGCAGATGTGCCTAGAGGAGACTGCCAATCTTATTGAGTTACCTATTAGCCATGTAGGGCCTTCCAGAGATGCATCTTTCTTGACTTACTACCCACAGTAGGATGGGTTTTTCACTATTGTGTCTTCCAGTGACTTCTCTCTGCCCTGTAAGTAACCCTTTACCCAAACTCCTAAAAATAATCCCAATAAAATAATTGGTTCATCAAGTTGGATTTTGTTAGAATTTTTCCTTTAGTCTATATTGTTTGCACCCTGGCCAGATTGAGAAGGGGTCTCCCCGGGAGAAGGCACACAATAGTTATCAATCAATGCTCCTTTCAGCACAGTTCCAGGGAACCCAATTCTCGACCTGCTTGCGTAGCCGATGCTTTTTCTGCTAAGGATGTCCTTTCTGTGTCATCCAGGCTAGCTACAGGGTTACGGCTCTAACAATGCGCATTTCCTCCTAATTAGAACATCATCATTATTTCAGAATACTTGAGATGAAAACATTCTGTTGCATTGGAAACACATTTGCATAATCATAAGAAGCTTCCACATTACATTTGTCGTGGCAAAGAAAGAGGAGCCGTTAGCACCTTTAAATACATTTCAACTGCAGTGGATTTGTGAATGGTTGTAGAACATGGTTTTTAAAATTTATCACTTACCAGTGTGGAAGAAAATTTTTTTACTGATGTCAACTATTAAAAATTTGAGAACTGGGGGCATGGCTCAGCGATAGAGTCTCTTCTGCTTAGACTACTCCAGAGAGTAACTAGGGCTTGACTTACAGGTAGAGCCCCTGCCTAGAATCTCATAGTCAGTAGTTGGGGGCGTGGCTCAGAAGGAGAAGACAAAATTCTGCGTTCAGTTCTCAGCACCAGCAACCAAAACACAATATGATGAAAAATGCAATAGGAAAATCAAGGTGAAATTCTAAAAATATCCAAATAATCTTTTGCACCATTATCTCCCACTGGTAAAATTGAACAAAAGGAAAAACAAAGTAGCAGAACAGAATAAATTTTTGGGGGGGGGGGAAAGAGTAAAATGGTAGCTGTTTACCCCTCAAGCCCTGGGTTCTGTCTTTATCATCACCATTACTGTCATTATCATGACAATCATCATTAGCAACAACAACAACCACATAATTAGCCACCCTGAATTACCTGATATTTGTGGGATGGTGCTAGATTATTACAAGGCACAATGTATCCTTGCCAGACTGAATACAATGGAATAAATATAGGATAATAACTTCAAATCTTTGAGGTAGGATAATGCACATTTGTAATCTCAGCACTCAAAGGCTAAGACAGGTTGATCACACTGAGTTCAAGTTCAAGGCAAGACTAAGCTACATTGGGAATTTCAGGTCATCTTTGACTAGAGAGAAGACCCTGGTTAAAATAAACAAATAAACAAGACACAACAAAAATAGTAAACTCTGGTGAGGCACATCTATAATCCCAATACTTAGGAGACTGAGGAAAGGGAATCTGGAGTTTGAGGCCAGCCTGGGCTATATGGTAACACTGTGTGTCGAAAATAAATAAATAAATAAATAAATGAATAAATCAAAAGAACAGTGACAACAAAAACAGACCAACAAATAAAACTATTGAAGCCCAGCTAAGTATTCACCAAAGTCTTATGGAATTGAACTAAAATGATAATAACACAATATCCAGAGAAATGTTTGAAAAAGTAGCAACCTATTTATAAACAATCCATGCATCAAAAGACTACAAAAAATAAAAATAAAAATAATCTGAGCTGAGTCACAATGGAAGTTCAACACAATAAAAAAAAAATCAGCCATGATAGAGTTTAATGAGTTTTCTTATTTGTAGATTATGTGTTCACAGGGAACAGGGACGGAGTTTGTATCCATGAGTGCAGGTGCACGTAACAACCAGAAGCAGGTGTTTGGTCCCCTGGACCTTGAGTTTCAAATGGTGGTGTGTTGCTTGAGACCCAGACCAAGATCCTTGGGGATGGGAGTAAGAAGGTACAGAGTCAACAACACCAACTCAGGGAGTCAGGCAAGTGGCAAAAGCAGACTTGTTTATTGCATGAACTGAGCAAACCTTTATAACCCCTCCCAGCATCTCACTGGCTCTCAATTAACCAGATATGGTGCTGTCTCTTTCTCATTGGCTCTCATGGAAATGTCTACTTTTTAGTCGTCATTAAGTTAATGAATATGGGAAAACCCAGTCCATTATGGGCAGCACCATTCTCTAGGCAGAGTGTTCTAAGCTATATAAGGGTGGAGAAATATAGCTGAGTATAAGCAAGCAATAACATAAGAGTGTATGCACTCATATTTCAGTTTTTGGCTGTGTGTGTGATATAACTATTTGCAATTCCTGCCATGATGAATATAAGAGAAACCCCTCTTGCCCTAATTTGGGCTTTTGTTTATTTGTTTTTGTTTTGTTTTGGTCAAGGCATTTTATTACAACAGCAGAAATGAAACTTGAACACCTTCAATTTTTAAGTAATTTGTGCTTTGTATTCCTACTTGAATTTTCAAAATTCACAGATACTCACTCTGCCACTCTATATCCATCCACAGCCAAGACTGGCATGAAAAGACTTGTACACATAGCATCTAAGCAGTTCTGTAAAATGCTTTTCACACTTAATCAAAAACATCTCTCTCTCTCTCTCTCTCTCTCTCTCTCTCTCTCTCTCTCTCTCTCTCACACACACACACACACACACTATATTTTGGTGACTATGACACTTTTTTCCCAAGATCATGATTTACTTTATCCCAAAACCTGTTAGCATTCTAACATCCCTAACTACCAGCCAATTTTCACACTGTTCAGTGGAGACTCTGAACATCATAACATGAACATTCACTATGGTGCATCTATTTGGAAGAATTGAAAAGTTGTTATACAAAATAAAATGTTGTATAAACAAAACAAGGTGTATACTTTTGCACATTTGAAGTAATTTCAATAAGAAGAACCTTTAGGGTGTTCCTGGATGGTGGTGTTCCAATGCTCAACTGTACTCCACTATCCAGCATCTAATCTAGGGAGAAACTAGTTATCTCTATTTTCCAAATTCTGATTTAAACAAGTGGGTTAACACAGTCAACTGTCAACCAACTCACTGAGAAATCATGGAAGAAAGTTTTCCTAGAAAAATGTAGAGTTTTATTCAGTGCCTAGATATACCTCATAAATTTTATTGCCGCGTCAATATTGGGGAAGTTATAATCATATGTTTACAAGCCAAAATGAGGTTAGGGAAATAGGTGTGCTATGAAAGTTGGCAACTGAGAACAGCTAGACAAGTTATGTTGGGTGTCCAGACACTAGTGAATGGAGCAGAGAAACCAAGGGCAGAGAATTTAACCAGAATAACAAAGTAAAACAATACAGTATCTCTGAGGCACTGTCACACAGCTAATGATATTAGTTAGGAATTCCTTGGCAATGAGACTTCTAGCTAGAACTTTGCGGGTTACTGACCTCGTGCAAACATGCATGGGCACACACAAAAACAATGTAAAATACACATAAATAAAATAAGCTATAGAATGACAAAAGTCTATAAAATAAGAGTTAAACTAGAAGTTATCCCATGAGCAGAGCATACATAACTCTTTGTTAATTGCAAGATCTACTATCTAGTTTTTTCCACACCTCAGTTTTATAGCACTCAGATAAAATAGAAACTTATAAATGTATTTCATGGTCTGTGCAGGCTACTGAAAGTAATAGCCAAATGGAAGTACTTTCTGTTGTTGTTGGGTTTTTTTTTCTTTTCAGTGAGCTAATACTATCTAATGGAAGCAAACAACTCAGACCTCATTTTCCCTCTGAAGCCATGTGATTTTCCTTCACCTTACTGTAGCACTGCCTGTTGAATTGCAACTTCTGTTTACAAAAGATCTATCTTCCCACATAATGATGTAAATACAAGAAACCATGCCGTCTCCTCTCAATCCATAAGCTCCATTTTTCTTCTCAGAGGCACAACATAAAATTGCCATCTCAATGACAGAGTCGATAATTGTTTAATTCATGCAGAACACCCTGCCCTCATTGAAAAGCCAGCGGCAAGCAGTTCTTGGCCACTCCAAACAACAGGAGCCTCCTGGGTACAGTGACACAGTCAATTGATTTCACTGTAGATACAGAACTCATGGAGGTGACAGGTAAGTAAGGAAGAGTGGAATTTCACAGCTGCCTCTTGTACAGTGTGTTTGTAAACAGAGCTGTGAGAGAGATCAATTAAAAGAAAGCAAACTCAAAAAGAAGGAAGGGGAACTGGAGCAATGGCTCCAGTCAGAGTGGGAGCTGCTCTTGCCAACATCTGGAATTGGAATCTCAGCACCCATATCAGGCAGCTTACACCCATCTGTAATTCTAGTCCCAGGGATCTAACATCTAACATCCCCTTCTGGCCTCCAGAGTGCTTGCATTCACAAGCAATCACTTTCCCCCCTTAAATAGCAACGATTGCATGCACAATCTTGGCCATGGTTTGCTATCACAGCAATAGGAACCTTAGCTCACACACTTAGATCAGCTAAGTTAGCATGCTTTTATGTGGGAGGAGCCAGAAAAACAGCAAACAGATTATAGACATGCCTCTGTGACTACTAGATATGCTAATAGTGATTTTAGCGTGCCAAATTCTGCATGTCCTTGACCAGGGCTATGTCTCAGGTATGATAAAGAAACTCACAAGGCTAATCAATGTAGATATAAATTTAATAAAAATAGACAACCCTTTGCCTCTCTGCCTGTAGTATCAGGAACCAACCACAGAGGTGCTCCCTTGGTCCTGTCAACAATGCGAAGCACATATCCAGTGAACAAGTGAGTTTCATTTCTCTTGGTGACAACTTCAGGAGGTGTTGGATTAGAGTACTGGCAGCTAGAAATGTGCTCCTTACAATGGCAATGGTCATTCTGCCAATGCCTACAGGATTCTGGATCTTTATTTCCAGTCACTGCGGTATTAATTGTGTGGGGAAGTAGTCTAAATTTAAAGGGATTTGCTTGATGAAGATCATATGGAGAAATTAAGGCATTAGTGTCTTCTAGAGGAATGTTTTCGATTAACAAGGGACATTTTATTACTCAATTGCTATTACTACCCTTTGTCTCCATGAACCAAAGAAGTTTATAAGCAGGTGATGGGAGTGTTGGAGGTACACAGAATTATCATATTATGTACGACATGTAGACATGTGATGATGAACACATGTCGAGGGAATAATCCTGTTTAAATCTTTGCATAATATCAAAAGCTTTTTGATAAGAGCTTTTCTGATATTATTGATAGTGCTATTGATGTTGCTAGGATTTCTTTTAACTTTTGACCATGAAAGTGGCCTATTCAATCACCCTAATACACTTTGATTGGTCTTGCAGCTCCAGCTGGGGTAAACAAAAGTTCTGAGATACTAAAATGGACAGATAGGTAAGGGCATATAAGGATCCATATAGCCATTAGTGACAGACATAAATACATAGAGATGAGATTTGTTCTCTCAAGTAGAAGTTACTTCTAATAGAATTAAGGTACATTTGTTCCTGAGATTAGGGAAAATAATAGTGGCTTAAAGTCACACTTTGAGATTTTTGCTAAGAAATGTGGATTGAGTTTAGGATATCAAACTTATAGGTGTGCTTACTGATAATACACCTATCCAAAGGCATGCTATTCTTATTACATGGCTGACTCATTCCCATGTTTTGACTGATCAGTAGATAATACAAGAAGAAAATGGGACAGCTTAACTTCTTGTTACAGCAATAATTGGATAAGGGACATATGGACACCCATTAGTCCTTGAGATGCTCCTATTTTCACCTTATCAAAGTCATCAGGAAAATGGCAATGGCTCCCAGTCATACCTGCTGCAAATAAAGCAATGCAGGTTTGCCCTCACCCACAGCCACTCCTATAGCTTGGCCTCTTATTGTTGTAGATTATAATTATTTCTTTTTTGCTATCCCTTTAAGCTACAAGGATAAAAACAGCCTTTTTGTCCTTAAAAATAAGGAATCATTTGCGAGCTTTTCCACTGCAAGTTCCTTCCTCTAGGTATGATGAATAGCATCACCATGTGCCAGCAGTTTCTTATTCATCCATCCATCCATCCCCACATGACAAAATTATCCACAGGCTTGTATGACTCACTATATGAATAACATTCTTTTCACCTACAAGACAAAAATTCTTTAAAGTCATTATTTGATCTCCTGAGACAACTGGCTTAAATACTACTCCAAAATAAAGTGCCAAAGTCAACCCTTTCAATTTTTAGGCTTTATTGTGGTTTCTTGTACCAGCTGCCCTCAAAGGGTACAATTACAGGCACACTCCCTTAAAACACTTAATGATTTTCAAATTCCATTAAGAGATATTAATTAGATTAAACTATCTTTGGTGTATCTACAACAGACCTACAACCTCTTTTTGAGATCCTTAAATGTGGTACTGACCTTCCCCTCACAAAGGAGGCACATAAAGTCTTATCTCTGAATAAAATGGTGACACAGAATATGTAGACTATAAAAATTGACTACCATTTACCTGTGTGTTTATTTGTTTTAAATACACCTTTGCTTCCACCAGGTATTATGGCTCAACGGACTCTGCCCCTTGACATCATAAACGGATACACTTGCCATCTCAACCCACAGAGGTCTATTATTCCTCTATTAACTTCATTTCTTTTCTCATAAAAAAGAAACGTAACACAAAAGGTCAATTCAATTACTAGGGTGAGACCCAGATCTTATTTTTGTCTCTTTTGATATCTCACAAGTTATCTCTTTATGCTTTTGATCTACCATAAAAGACACCATTACACTCTACCGCAGGACAAACCTCACAAAGTAAACCTAGCAATAAGATTCCACAGTTCGGACAACACATCTCCTTTGCTGTTCCCACCATCTCCTCCTCCTACCCTCTGCCTGATGCCTGATGCCCTCACACTTTTTCTGACCATTCCTTCATCGGTAAAATAGCTTATTGATCCCAAAATAAACATCAATGGCATCAAACTAATTACTTCTCCACACAGCTGAGTAAATTACTGGCCATTTCTGTAACTCTTAAAATCGTAATAGATACTGAACCTAGACACACTTCTAAAACTTTCCAAACATGATTTTCATTTCAGAGTATTACACAGAAAACTGCCATTTTTTACAATCCAACAGAACAAGAGATTGTTAAAAGGACCAATGGACTGTTGAAATTATAGCTTCTAAAACTGAAGGAGGAATGCCTGCCCTCCCATCCCGAGACAGGTAAACTTCATGTTCTTATCTATAGGTGATGGTGACTGTTCCATGAAAGGACACTATACAAGATCTGCCTCTTGTTTTGGCCCTTACCTCACAGATTTTCTAAAGATCCACAGGATAACATGGGAAGGGGGAGTCTGAGACCTTCTTATTTGAGGCAGGGAGGCATGCATGCATAAGTCATGAAAATAGCTATGTTTGGGCTCCAAGAAAAAAGTGTCCAACCCTGGTCCAAGAGAGTCAATCTTCAGGTGAATGTCATAGGTCAATCAATGATTATTTAACCTACCACAAATGTAGATGGTACCATCCCTGACATCCCTGAAGATGTCTAATAAGGCAAGGTGTGAGCTAGTAGATTTTGGCTAACCCCTTTCCCCTGAAAATATTTTTATTATACTGTTCTCTGTCATCAGTGCTTTAGTGGGTTTTCCATATGGGCAGATTTATTGAATACATGTTCCCCAAACCCTTACAGTTCATCCTATCACTTTGATGTTTCTTGATTGAAATTTTAAATAACACTCCCTATTTTCCTTAACTCACAGGGTCCTTAGCTATATTCTCTTACAACTATATCAGTTTAGCTTTTCAATATCCGCTATGCATTGCTTCAAATAGCTTCTTTTGTTATCACCCAGGACTATAGACTTGACTGGCCTGTGTACCCAAGAAACAATATCACAAGGCTATGCTAAACTTTGTACCAGCTGCAGATATGAACCTGGGGTCCTTAGCAATGTTCTTTATACTCTGTGGTGGTTTGAATGAGAATGGTCATTATAGGCTCATATGTTTAAAGTCATGAGGTCCTCAGTTGGTGAGCTTGATTAAGAAGAATTAGATGTTGTGGCCTTGTTGGAAGAGGTGTGTCACTGGGGCCTGGATTGACATTTCATTCCCAGTGTGCTCTCTACCTGCTGCTTGTGGATCAGGATGTGAGCTCTCAGCTGTTCCTGTAATCATTCCCTTGTTCCACCATCATTGACTCAAATCCTTTAAAACCATGAGCCTAATCAAGTGATTCCTTGTATAAGTTTCCCTGGTCATGCTGTCTCATCACAGCAACAGAAAAGAAATGACAACATTCTTCAGATAGAATTTTTGTGCAAATTATAAGCACTAGGACACCACATATAAACTTGTGAGAAAATTAGGTTTGGGGAGAGGACTAGATACCATAAAATTTAATTACTCTTACTGCATGGAGACCCATTACAATGCTCTATGAAGTGTGCTATATGTGGTTTAGACACCTTCCCTCCTTTTAGGATGGGATTTGGACCTATGCAGGCTCTAGCTAGAAGCTGAGTGTGGGAAAGTGGCTAGTCATATTATAGAAGGGAAGTTATCACTGGGATGCAACCCAGGATGTTGCCCATCTAAACATAACCCCAAATAATCACTTGTGTGTATTGACATGTTTACCTGATCTCTATGTTATTTTATCAGGAAATATTCAATTAATGTATAAAGAGTCTGGATGTTTATCTCATATTACCTATCTCAACTGATATTTACAACAATACATTAAATATACTCAGTGAGAAATAGGTCTCTGTGATTCTTAAAATACCAGGATCTGCCTGGGTTCTAGTCCAGTTTAAAGAGTTTTGGCACAAGACTCCAATTATAGCTTTCACACATGAAATGATAAATCACCTACAGAGATACACCCAAAGGTTTATATGCTATATAATTGATGGAAGTGTAATCTTAGCTGGTATTACTATTACAGGTGAAAAACAGCTTCTTTTTTTGTACAAGAATTTTAAAAGAACTTTCCTGAAACATGACAAACCCTAAATTCCCGTCAACCAAAAGATTCTCAGTGAACTACAACTACTAAACGACTCTATTATGTGATTTGCATAACAAGTATAGGACATGCATTTGTCACAACATCCAAGATGCCACTTTAATGTAATCCAATATTGTGTTACCCAAATTCCATATAGTGAATCAGAACACGAGTGGTCCAAGATTAAAATTTATTAGTTAAAATTGTATCTGGTTCACAATACATGTACTAAAGTTACAGTCCCTGGTCTTGGCTTTGGCAACAATTAAGGCCTCTGTATGGGAAAAGGAACCACTATGGGAAAGATTGCCTGAAGGAATAGCATCCCTCGGTATCTTTAAATATCGTAGAACTTTGGTTTGGCTTGCTTGGTTTAATGATTCTGATATTAATTCGTGTGCTTCTTCCTTTGTGGAGTCTGTCAAGCAAGTTTGAAGCCATTAACTAGACAGGAAGAACTGGTTCCAAAATTAGTCATGTTAACTTTCTTACAGAAACAAAATGGAGGAAATGTTGCCAAAACAGACCCATCTGAGAAAGAAACGAATTCTTCATCTAAGAGTTTGCTGACCCTAGGCATGCTAAAAACAAAGGGAAATGATCCGCACAACAGGCTTTCCAGCTCAAGGATACAGGAAAATGCTATTTTTCAAGATGTATGAGGGTGTTATGTTCCCATATACTTTTCTATTCATATATTCTTCTCTCTTTTTTCCCTGGTGATCTATTAAGCCAAACATTCCATTCCTTGTAAACATGGTTTAATGACTGTATAGTTAGTATCTTTACATGCAATTGCTTCTAATAAAAACTCAGCCCTGAAGACACTCTAAATTCTTAGAGGGTGTTTTTTGTTTTTTGTTTTGTTTTGGTTTTTTTTTTTTGTTTTTTTTTTGTTTTTTTTTTTTGCATGCTTTTTGGGATCCTCAGTCCCCCTCAGTGAAAATTCATACTTCAGACTTTGAGTTTTATATCATGAGCTGAGATACACTATGTGAGACAAATTAAGCTGCTGATGGAGGAACATCCAGACCACTGTGGGTGACATCATTCCTTAGGCAGAGGGTCCTGAACTCTTTTGGGTAAAAGAATTCAGCTGAGCTCAAGCAAGCAAGAGAGTGCATGGCATTCATTTCTCCCCATTCTTGACTGTGGATGTGATGTGACTCCTTGTTTTTAAGTTCCCACCACCTTGAGTTCCCTGCTATCATGGATTGTAGCCTGAAACTATAAGCTAAAAGAAACCCTTTGTCCCTTATGTTATCTTTTTGTCAAGATACTTTAGCACAGCAACAGAAATAAAACTAAAAAAAAAATCAATTATTTTATATAGAACATTTTCTAATTAATAAGAACAGTCTTGACAGCACTTAACATGTCTGTATATTTTGAAAATATTTTTAGAACATATTCACGATCTCACTGTAAACAGCTAAAATTCTTTTAAGTCAGGGAGAAGGCAGTTATAATTATGCCCATGAAGTTCATGAATGAGTTCAACTGGAACCATGCAGGGAGTTAGAGAGAAACATGGAATTGGGAACAGATCTTCCATCTGATGTTACAGTATTTATAAAGCTGACACACCTAAAGGAAAGTACAGATTTAATGAAAATATAATATTAAATATAAAACTTCCACAGACTCTCTTAGAATCAGAGAAGGACACACTACAGTTGTTCATCCCACCTATTGGCTTTTACATGGCTATGGCCTAAATCAGTGGTTCTCAACCTTCCTAACACTGTGACCCTTTAATACAGTTCCTCATGTTGTACTGACTCCAGCCATAAAATTATTTTGTTGCTAGAACTTTCTAAGTTTGCTACTGTTAAGAATCATAAATGTTAATATTTGTATGATTTGTACGTATGATTTCTGATATGTGACCCCTGTGAAGGGGTTTGTCTGACTCCTGTGAAAGAGTTGTCCAGCCCTTGAGGGGGGTCAAGACCCACAGGTTGAGAACCCATATGTAAAAGCACCTGTCTCCCATTTGCTCATGTATTGGAATAATTGGTCCCTAGCTAGTGATGATGTTTTTAGAGGTTGTGAAGGCTCTGGGATGTGGCCCTTGTTGGCAGAAACAAGCTACTAAAGATGAACCTTTAACATGGTATTACCTTCCAACATACCTGTCTCAGCTCTCCACTTCCTCGTTGGCTGCCTCAGGGTGACTAGCTATTTCATACTCCCATCAACTTACACCAAACTTCCTGTCACTATGCCTTTCCCAGCCCGATGAGCTGAAATTCCCTGAAAACTTGAGCCAAAATGAATTATTACTCCTTTAAGTTGCTTCTGTTACATATGCTTTTGTAGCAATGAGAAAAGTGACTGATAGACAACTCCTCTGCATCTTCAGAATCACATGAGACCATCAAGATGGCTGGTGGATAAAGATGCATGCTACCAATCTGAAGACCTGGGTTCAATCCCTGGGACCCACATGATGAAGGGAGAGAGCTGACTCCTACAAGTTATCCCTGACCTTCACACATGCACAGTGGCAAGCAGGTAGTACCACCACCCTCTAGGCAGCTATGTAAATAAACATGATAAAATAATGATACATAAATAATGTATGTGTTATCTAAAAGAGGTATTTCTTCTAGCAAATTAAAAAAAATAAAGAATTGAAAATCACCTAATTTTCAGTGACTTTTTAGTGACTGTGACTAGATCAGAGGGAGGAAATGGTTTCCAGTGAAACTGTCCCTCCAGGTCATTAAACAGATAAACACGCACGTTACAAACCCAGCAAGACTTGAAAAAGTAGAATCAATATCTAGAGTTACTATATTATACTATGCCATGCCAAATGTCCATCTTACAACAACATTATGAGACATGCAAAGAAAGAAGGAAATATAATCCATAAGCCTTAGGAGAGGGGCAAGTATATAGCTACCCTAGCTCCATCTGCCCCAATGTTTTCTTTCTGTTCCTTGTGCAAAATCCAAAGAGGACTTGGACTGTTCTCTGATCTGCAATATGAAGGTTTGGTTCAGTAAGTGTAAGCTAGAGTTAAAGACATGGAGATTATCAGACTCAGATAAAGGTAATGGACTGTATATCCCCAAATGTTAAACAAAACCTGTTCTGAAGGCTGAAGACATGACTTAGTGGTTAAGAGTGCTGGATACCCTTGCACAGGACTCTAGTGTGTTTTCCAGAGTCCACATCACCCATGTCACAACCATCTGTAACTCAGGCTTCAGATAATCCAATGCTCTCTCCTGCCTTCTGTAGGTATCCACTAAATGAGCATGTATCCCACCCCCCCAAAACTCCCTCTACACATATACATGTAATTAAAAGTTTAATATAATACCCCCACATACATGTAATTAAATTTTTAAATAAATTATGTTTTTAAAATCTCTTAAACATAGTTCTAGAATTTATGAGATAGGTCAGTGGGCAAACGTAATTGCTGTCAAACCAGGTAACCTGAGTTTGATCCCCAAAACCCACATAACAGAAGGAAAGAACGAGCTTGTACAAGTGTCCTCTGGCCTCTATATGAGTGGTTTGGCACATGCATATAAGTTAATTTAACAACATTTAAAAAAATCTAGCATCACCCCTAAGCCTTCATATTAAATCTTTACCCTGATTGCACTGTAAACATACCCAGGAATAACAATCCTTTTGACTCATTGGCTGTCCTGAGATAATCTGTCATACATTACACATAAGATCTGCTAATAAGCACCTAAGAGTAATAACCTAGGGGCTTGGTGTTTTTTTCCTTTGGAATACAAGCCAGTTTCATCTCAGGATGGTTTTGGACACCCCCATGTGGGTATCTCCAGCTATCGCTTGGGGATAACTTCAGCTGAAGATTTGACAGGATAAAACAAGAACTAGAAAGGTTCCAGATGTTAAAGTAGCAGACAAAGATTTCAAAACAGCTGTTTCAGATACATTCAAGGAACCAGAGGAGCATTGACGGTGGAGGTACAAGCTTATAATCTCAATGCTGAAGAGGCTAAGGCAGAAGGATCACGAATTGAAGGTCAGCCTGAGCTATGTAATGAGGTCCAAGTCACCTTGAGTTCATAGTCTCAAAACCAAGACATGAATTGGAGAAAAATATGTTGGAAGAAGTAGAGGTGTATCTAATAATACTGTTCCATCCAACAGAGTCCATCAATGAAGAACTAACGAGGCCAGAGTGATGGCTCAGCAGTTAGGAACACTTGCTGCTCTTGCAGAGGGCCTGAGTTCAAGTCCTAGCACTCACACTGGTTGACTCACAGCTGATCTGGTCATGGCATTTATAGACCAGAGCAGAGAGAAATGAATGCACCCATGCTGCCCGCATGCTTGCTCTGCTGGATTTTCTCTCTTACATAGGTCAGGGCCCAGCCTAGAAGATGGTGGCTCCTATTTCTAAGGTAGGGTTTTCCAATCTCAATTAAAAATCAAGCACTCCCATGGCTCAACTTTCATGGCTCAATGAAAGTCCTTCAATTGCGGCTTTCTTCTGGGATGATTCTAATTACAAACCATGCCATGACCTTCTGAAAACTATCAACTATAACCCAGAATTAAACTATTGCAATTACCTTTCTACCATAAGTTATTTTGTGTGTGGAGGGGGGCTATTTTTATCATAGTAACAGGAGCAAACCAAGACATGATTTGTCATCATACTTATCTACAGATAAAGGTTCACAAGTGTCTTATGGAACAACTAATGGCTCTTCACAGTGAAGATATGTTAATCACTGCTGACCCATTATATGACAGTTTGAGTCTTTGACCCAATGAAGTATAATCCATCACCTTCTAGAAAAATTTCCACTCATACCTGTTTCAAAAACAAAACCATCTGAGATAAGATACTGTGCATGGTTTGTAATTAGAATCATCCTTCATTGATAATAAATAATGTCTTCCAGTGTGACATCCATGCTGGGCCATCTACTCTTCATGTTCCAGATATTTCTTCCCCCTAGGGAAATAAATATTGTAATCCCAAATTTAGCATACTTGTGATATTTCTTGCTATTCCAATTACCTGGTGTCCAAAAAAACACTGAATTTTCATCACTGGGAATAAAAAAGTACCAGCCTCACTGATCTATTAGGGAAAGGATAGGTCGCCCCAAATCAAACAGCAATATATTGCTGCTGTTGCTCACAGAACGAATTGCTACTCTGGAGAATACTCCTTTCCTAAATGGCTATAAAGGCCCCACACTCCAGAAAAGTCAGAAGAAAAATTACCTCCCAGCTTGTGCATTTATTTTTATGGCTGTCGCTGATCATTCCCTCCCACTCCTGCCTACAACATACCCCAGAGCCTGTCAATTCCCAGACCTAATCCTACACCAGTTTTCAAAATCCCCACCGAGTCAGCTTACTGAAATGAGATGATCTGACCGGCTTCTTTGCCAGACTTCCAAGTCAAGTGTTATAAAGTGAACTGAGTCTCTCTGTCTTTATAAGTGCATTGTGAACTTTATAGTTTAATATTAAACTTGCATCATAAAAAATGGCTCATAAATGGCTAATAAAAATCCAGTTTACAGCTTATAAAGTGCATCAGGAGTTTGCACGGGTTTGCTTAAGGAGATTTATGTGCTGGCTCTTTTGTCTCCTGCTTCAAGACTGTTTTCCCATTCCAAAACACAAAAATCATTAAAAGTAGCTGTTGAGAAAGAAGACCTGGTTGAACTCTGTGCGGTACCACTTTTGAAGTCTACTGGAAATCCAGGCATGACATACCACTATTCACTGATGCAACAGGAAATGCCTGGGCTCCAGAGCTAGTATCATAGTCCATGATGCACGGCAATACAGGCGCCTTCGGGGGCTCAGATACATTAGCAGAGACCTTCAGACCAACTAAGTTCAGCACAGTTGTTAGAATGAAATCATTGGATTCCTGGGATATATAGCTTAGTTGGCCTCATGCTTGCCTTATGTCTTAGATTGCTCTCTGTTGCTGAGATAAACGCCCTGACCAACAGCATATTGAAAGAGAAGGAAGGTTTCTTTCATCTTAAAGGTGACACTCCATCCTCCAGGGAAGTTAGGGCAGGAATTTGAAGCAGAAGCCACGGATAGGTGCTGTTTACTGACTTGCTCAGTTATCTTTCCTATACAGCTCACATTCACCTGCCTAGGATTGGTATCGCACACATTTGACTGGATGCCCTTATATTAAATAGAAATAAGAAAGTGCCTTACAGACATGGCTCCAGTCCAAACTAATCTGGGCAAGTCTTCAGTTGAGTCTCCTTCTTCCCAGGTGACTCTAGGTTCATGTCAAATTGACAGCTGAAGATAACCATGGCACTTTGCCAGAACGAGGGTCTGAATTCAATGCCCTGCACACACATAAAAACCAAACGTGGTGGTATATGCCTATAATTCCATTGATAAGGAGTTGAAGATGGGAGGATTCCTTGGGCTCACTGGTCAGCCTGCCTAGCCAAATATGTGAGCTCAAGTCCAAGAAGAGAACTTTTCTTAAAAACAAGGTGGGTAGCGTTTGAAGAACAGCTGAGGTTCTCCTCAAACATCTCTCCCATCCTCAAATAAATTACGTGTTAGCCTCAGTTGGTGAGCAAGAAGAGCCTTCCAAAAACTGGAGAAGTGTCAAGATGCCAAGCCTTAAGCCGCAGATTCATCAGGCTCCCTTCAAAGCACAAGGTGTCCCCTCTAATGAGTTCCAGGAGATGACCTGACTTGCCCGTCCTCCCTCTCACCATCTCCTCTGCCTAATGCATTCATGATCTATGCGACTGCAGTGTGCTCCCCCCCCCATCTTATTTCATATTTTATTGCCCATTGCGCTGCTTTACCCAGGTTTATATACTTCATTATGGTCTCTCCTGTCACCTCCATTATTTCATGTTTGATTTTTTTTCTTTTAAGCTCACTGGATGGCAGCTGCCTTGCCTCCCCCCTCTCCCTACTGCCCTCAACCGCCGCCTCCTACATCCATCTGCAAGGTCTTCTTCGGTAAGTTGAGTACAACTCTTGACACATTGCCAAGGAGGCATCATGACCTGGATGCAGACTCTGGAAAGTGCAGCCACTGCCTGTCTTGAGAACATAGAGAGCTATGTGGGAGTTTAGGTACCTATGACACCTTGAGACATGTAGTTATCTAGTCTGTATGTGGGGTGATGGATATGTTTACATGTGTACACATGTGTGTTCGAATGCACATGTGTGTAGAGGCCAGAAGTCAACATTGGATATCATTCTCTATTATTCTCCCTCCAATCCATTTTGAAGATTTTATTCTTATGTCTATTATTGTATGAGATATGTATACATCTGTGCAGGGGGAAGCAGAGGAAGGCATTGGAGCCCCTGTAGCTGGAGATAAAGGTGGTTTTAAACCATCCTATGTGGGTGGTGGGATCTGAATTAAAGTCTTCCACAAGAGCAGGAAATGTCCTTAACCACTGAATCATCCCTCCAGTGTTTCCACTTTCTTTTTTTTTGAGATAGGATCAATCACTGAACCACTGAACCTATAGCTCACCAATTCATCTAAGCTGGCTGACCAGAGATCACCCTCCTCTCTCCACCTGCCAACCCTGTTGGCATGAGCCATCCTGCCTGGCTGCTTTCACATGGGTGGTAGGGATTGAACTTGGGTCCTCATCTCTGTGTGATAAGCATGTTATTGACTGAACTGTCTCTCCAGCTTCTTGTTTAGCTTTTAAGTGGGTCACATGGAAACAGAGAACAGATGGATGGAACTGATCTCCAAAGAGGTTATATACAAAGTGAATTTTAAAACCCCAGTATCCCACTTCCCACCTAAGATGACCACAGTGGCTGAATGAGACTATTCAGAATGCTTTGAATAGTATAATGCCCTCACAAAGCATACAAGATTGTATTAATCATGACAGGGTGACTTTATCAACTTCCTTGACAACATATTATCATTTATATCTTAGAATAAATCAAGAATTATGATCCTCCTCCTGCACTTTTCTTTTTAAGGGAACATCCTCGTGTTTTATTGAGAAAGACATTTAATCATCTCTATCAACAGAAGCACATATAAAGCTAAGAGCTGGAGGGAGACTATCAAAGTTTACAGAGTCCTGATTCTGCCTTGGCTCAGCTTTGTCAGACCAGTGGAGAAGCTATGACACAAGAAATAACACACAGTGGGAGGGGAGAATTGCATGGGACTCTGCTTGCAAAGGACAAGACTAAATCTGCATACATATTTATGAAGAAAGAGTTTTTCATAATCCTAAGGTAGCATCAAATGGGTTTTAATCTTAAGGAATTGGAGAATAGGAGAGATCTATCTTTGGGGCTCATACAAACTAGACAAGTTGGTCTACTTGTGAACAATGTTCACAGGCCTTCATTGGGAGAGTCCAGGCAAGGGTTCTACCATTGAGCCCACCACTCATGATCCTTATTGGAGGATTCTGGGCTCTAGTGCTAAGCAATGTCCCCCACCCTATTCTGGGGTGTGCTAAGCAAGTACTTTACCACTGAGCCATGCCTCCAGGCTCTCACTGTGGAGTTCTAGGCAATAGTTCTGAAACTGAGATGCCCCACTCACTGGAGATTCTAGATAAGCATTCTAGTGCTGAGTCTCACCCAAGCCCCTCAGGAAAGGGGTCCTAAGCAACACTCTCACCACAGAGCTCCAATCCACCCCAAGTCCTCTTATTACTTTTTATTTTGAGACAGGATGGCATTAAGTATCCCAGAACTCACTCTACACAAAAGGCAGGTCTCAAACTTCCAATTCTCCTGCTTCAAGGTGCTGAGCATCTGGGACTGTAGGCATGTGTCACCATCTCTGACAGAGGGGTTTCTCTTTAGTGAAGTAATTCAACTCTGACCACAGCTGTTTGTGCTTGCCTTGAAGCAAAAGGAAAGAGAACCTCCTATGTTTATACTTCAAGATTTTGAAGAAAGCCACATCTCATAAACTAGAGTAAAGAATATCGTAAGATGTAGCTTGCGCTCTACATCTGTCTTAGTCCTCTTGCATCTGCAGAGCTTCATCTCCCATGACAAATGACACTATAGCTCACACAAAAAGTATGATCAGCCGGGCATGGTGGTACATGCCTTTAATCCCAGCACTCGGGAGGCAGAGGCAGGCGGATTTCTGAGTTCGAGGCCAGCCTGGTCTACAGAGTGAGTTCCAGGACAGCCAGGGCTACACAGAGAAACCCTGTCTCGAAAACCAAAAAAAAAAAAAAAAAAAAAGATGAGCTCAGCTTTAACAACTTTAAGTCACTACAGACTCAACAGTCTATATTTCCAACTGGCATTGTCAATATGATAGGCAATGAATTTGACGTGACTGGGGAAGGTGGCATTGGAGAGCCCCTAGGACTCCTGGCTTCAGTCAGCAAGGAGTCAATATATCATTGAAGAACATCACTGACACAATGAAAAAACATGAGAGGGAATAAGTCAAGCCTGGATTTGGTGAATGCAGATTTGAAATGCTGATGGAATTGAGAATGTCCAACTTGGCTGATTGTTCAGAAACTTCAGTTCATGGCTTATCTGTCTATAGCAGCACAAGAATGATATGCTCACACCATTTGTGCTGCCACCAACTTATTAGAATCTTCTCCCCATCAAGGGGGATGGGGAGATGCAGGGAGGGGTAGAGAGGACAGGATTATAAACAGCCTCACCTAGAAGGAAGAATGGTGGAAATTCAAATGAGCTGTCAAATTTTCTATCACCTTTTTTCACCAAGCAATTTCAACTCTTGGTGTTTATTCTAGGGAAATACACTGCCTGAGTGAAGTGCCAGCATTGTTGAAGCAGGAAAGTTGGCGGGGGGGGGGGGGGACTGACTGCCAAGTCCATCAGAAGAAAACTGGTTGAACACACTTTATTATAGCTATAGCACGGAATCCTCCTGCAGCCATCAAAAGAGAATGGTGTGTTTCTTTATGTACTGTCACAGAGAGACTATTGGAATCTATTATTAAGGAGAAAAAAATGAGCGGGTGTGGGAATATCTCTATGATATCAAGTGCGCATAAAATGTAGAAGCAGCAAATGCTACACATCTGCACAATTATGTTTTCATTCACTCATTCCTTCAGTCCGTCAACAAGTAAATACAGAGTGCTTGTGGTGTGCTGAGCAACATCTGGGTGACAAAAAATTTACAAGTGGAAATCTTTGCCCTCCCAGAAGAGACAGACATGGATCTGATAAACAAGGAAAATATGCCACCTTTCCTAACAATTCTTAGAAATGGACAAAAATATGTCAGGGTTAGAAGGGGCAGGGAAGTCCTGTGCAAGAGACATTGACACCTTGATTGCTTTGGTCAAAGAAAGCAAACCCCTGAAGCTGAGGCAAGGGTCACATTAACACATATGCAAAGAACATCTCAGGCAAGGGACAGCCAATGGCAAAAGGCCCAGAGCCTTGAATGGGGCCGTAGTAGGAAATAGGATAACAGAAGAAGTAGTAGATGCCACATCTACTAGTGCACTGATTCATTTGATAGCCAGCTTGCTTAGATTTAGGACTGCCTAGGAGATCATGGAAATGCACCCCTGAGTGTGAACATGAGGGCATTCCTTAAATGATTATGTCGTAAGAACTCTGACAAAACATCCCCAGGTAAACAAAGCTCTGAAATTATCAAACTGGGATTTTGCCCAGATTCCTGCCCCACTTTTTGAGCTGCACAAATCCTTATGGTTCTATGCGAGAGGTTCAGGATCCTCTGAGGAAATGATACTGTATTTTTTATTTTTAATTAAAAAAAGATGAAGTCTCTGTCAAGAGTGAAGATGTGGATAGAACATTTACTCCACATTGAGGTGGAAGAGACCATGAGTTGAGTGGGTTGGAAGACTTATTCACATGCTGGTTAGGCCTGCTAAGAGAGCAGTAGAATTCTTAAGATATAGCATAGTTGTATGGCCCATGGGCTCTCAGTTTATGGTCAGTATAGAATTTTCCACCATTAGTAGAGCCATGGTGGCTGTAGAGATGGCTCTGTCAGTAAAATGCTTGTTGTGCAAGTGCAAGAGCCTGAGCTGATCTCCAGCACCCACATAAGAGATGGGCATGACAGTGTGTGTGCGCCTATAATCCCAGCACTGGTAAGGTGGAGACTGACAGATTACCTAGGTCCACTGGCCAACTAGTCTAGCATAATTGGCAAATAGCAGGCTTAGTGAGAGGTCATGTGATAGACAGCCCTAATTGTCAATTTGAAAAAGCTTAGAATAATCAAGTTCAGAATGAGAGGTTGTGTACATTGGGTTGGTCTATATATGGTATGTCAATGATGATTAGCTTAAATTAATTGACATGGGAAGCCCCAGCCCACTCTGAGCAGCACCATTCCCTAGGCTGAGACTCCTAAACGGAGTGAAGAAATACAGTTGAGATCAAGCAAATAAGCAAGTTAGTGTGTATGCAGTTGTTTTCCTCTTCTCTCAACAGAAGATGTGATGTGACTAGATGTTTTAAGTTCCTGCCTTGACTTCCCCACAATGATAGGCTGTTACTTGCAATTTTAAGATGAAATAAACTTCTTCCTCTCATGGGTTGTTGTTGTTGCTGTTGTTAAGGTATTTTATCACAGCAACAGAAGTGAAACTAGACCAGACTCTATCACAAAACGATAATTAAACTGCAGAGTACTTGAGGAATGTATCCAATGTGTAAAACCCTAGAAGCAAGAGAACAGGCACATATATGTATGCACCTGCGTGCACACACACACACACACAAAGAAGGACAAGGTGCAGCATAATTTAGAAAATGACAAAATCACAGGGGTGTAATGATGAGCAACATGAAGAAGAGCACCTGAACCCAAAGGACATTGGAGGTGATGACCAGTTTCCTGTCAACTTGACCAAGCTAGAGACATCTGCAATAAAGAACCCTCAGTTGTGAAAATGCCTCTAGCAGATTGCCTATAGTCAAGTTTGTGGGGCATTTTCTTGACCAGTGATTGAGGTGGGAAGGCCCAGACCACTATATGTATTGCTACTCCTTGGGTAGGTGGCCCTGGGTTGTGTATAAAAGCACTAAGTATCTGATATTAGTGTTGTTACCAACTCCACCAAGTCAGGGCTTAACATCAATATTACCTTAGGATCCAGACACAGGATATGAATAGCCTGTATCCTCGTACATCTGAGATAGTGTCCTTAGATGCATTCTCACAACGCAATGAAATGTCCATCAAAGCCTATCAAAGAACATAGTACAGAGAAAAACTAGAGGATTGACTTAGGCTGGAGTGTGAGCTTGTGTCTCCCATGAAGAGGCCATTTTCATTGGCTGTTTAAATATACTATCTTTTTCTGAAACCATAAAAGTATCATATTTGTATAACTATCATTATTTATTGAGGCAATGTCTCACATATCCCATTTGGAGTTGAACTATCAATGCAGCTGAGATTAACCTTCAATTCCTGATCCCCCCTCCTCTACCTTCCAGGTGCTCAATTTACAGGCATGTACCCACCGTGCCCAGTTTATGCAATGCTAGGGATACAACCCAGGAAAGTGTTTATTCTAGCCTGTTGTTCCAGTGGGTTAGTGACCCTCATGATGTGGAAGGCATGTCATGTCATAAAGATTGGGAAGCTGACTGATTGCAATTTCATCCACACCAAAAAGAAACATGACAGGGAGTGGGGTAAAACTTTAAACCCTCAAAGCTTACCAAGAGTGACAAAGCTTCTCCAGTAAGAATTCACCTCCTTAAGGTTCCATAACCTCCCCCAAACAGCACTACCAACTGGGGACCAAGTCTTCATAAAATACATGAGCCCACATCAATTCTCGTTCAAATCCCTACAGTGTCACAGTTGACAAAATGATGTTTTATTCAATAGTGGAGCTGAAATAAAATGGAGATCCCATGGTATTCTCAATGATGGGGCTGAGGAGATGGTAAAGCATTTGATAAGCAAGCATGAAGCTTTGAGTTCAGTGCTCTAGAACCCCAGAGCATGAAACCTTCCATTGAGGTGTACTTGTAGCCCTAGTATTGGAGAAGCAAAGAAAGACTCTGGTTCAGGCTCTGCAAGAGCAGCAGATGCTCTTAACCATCTTTCTAGCCTGTAAAACATTTTCATTTTAGCATCAGATTCCAGCAAATTAAGAGTCACATCTACCCCCTGCAGTTGCTGAGCCCCAGGATCCTCAACTCTTCTTTCCTCGCACAACCCTGGCCCCCAAGCGGATTTGTGTTTTTTGTTTTTTGGTTTTTGGTTTTTGGTTTTTGGTTTTTGGTTTTTGGTTTTTGGTTTTTGGTTTTTGGTTTTTGGTTTTTGGTTTTTGGTTTTTGGTTTTTTTTGTCCTTTGAAGTAAAACAGATCCTGACACTGCTGCTGCTGCTGCTGCTGCTGCTGCTGCTGCTTCTTCCTCTTCTTCTTCCTCTTCTTCTTCTTCCTCCTCTTCCTCTTCCTCTTCCTCCTCCTCCTCCTCCTCCTCTTCTTCTTCTTCTCCTTCTTCTCCTTCTCCTTCTCCTTCTCCTTCTCCTTCTCCTTCTCCTTCTCCTTCTCCTTCTCCTTCTCCTTCTCCTTCTCCTTCTCCTTCTCCTTCTCCTTCTTCTTCTTCTTCTTCTTCTTCTTCTTCTTCTTCTTCTTCTTCTTCTTCTTCTTCTTCTTCTTCCTCTTCTTCCTCTTCTTCTTCTTCTTTTTCTTCTTCTCCTCCTCCTCCTTCTTCTTCCTCTTCTTATTTTTCTTATTCTTCCTCTTTTTCCCCCTTTCTCTCTCTCTCTCTCTCTCTCTCTCTCTCTCACACACACACACACACACACACACACACACACAATCAATAATCATTTTAAAAGAAAATGGCATCCAATATATGTTTAAATAGTCAGTAAATGTTCTGTAGAACTAAATGTCATTCTCTAAGAATAGAGAGGTCCCTTTTCTATCTGAAATATTGTACTGATGATTTCAGTGCAACAACAGTCTTAATAGCAGACAACCCCCCACCTCCTTGCATCAGGACCAGGACTAGGAATAGGGAACATCCCAGTATAGTTCAACCGTTGCACAGTAGTTGCCTCCAAATTGAATAATTCTTCCTAGAGGGAAAAAAGACTCTAGAAAAGAACAAAATTCTCCTACCTGAGCAATCTGAAACTTTCAAGATTCCTAAAAAGCTATAGGACCTGTAACAGCTGAAGTGGGTGGAGACTCTAGCCAGACAAGCTATTGAGAGGAGATTCTTGGACCTGTCTGCCTGCAAGTCCTTCAGAGGGCTCCAGACACGCAGCTTTCAGGGGGTCACCTCCCATGTTGACATGGGCCTTTTGGTGGTGTTTCTGCTTTTGAGTAACCACTGCTTCCTTCTGTAAGTAACCCATCACATCCAGACTCATCTTCAGAAGGCCAGTAATAATGCACTGATTCACCAAGTTAGATTTTGGTGTAACCGTTACTCTGGTCTATCATGTGTTCCCTATCTGTCATCTATCTAGGAAAAGCCTTTCACCCAACACTAGCTCAGCATCTGGTCTGTGACAGCAGCATTTCCCCTGTCTCCTTGCAGCCTGTTCTTTTCCTCTACTATTGACATCTCTTAAATATTCTTGGCTCAGTACTTCCATCCCCAGAGTCACCTTAGGTCCTGGGAACATGAGGCATCTGTATAACTTATACTTGGAATCCTGTATTTTTTTTCTGGTACTCTAGCTTCAGTTATTTCTGAGGAGTCATTCATCCTCTGAAGCCTGAACCCCACAAAATCCTTTGACTGGGTCCTCAGTAGACTTGACTCATTGAAAACCTATTAAGCTTCAGAGGACTTGGAGCTGTATCTTCATGTTGCTTTAGTTTATGCACACACACACACACAAACAACCGAGGATCAATACTTCTAAACTCTATAATATGAATGCAACCATGTAATGCCTGTGTTGTTTCTTTTACTACAATGCCTTCCAGGCCTGTCTGTCTGAGTTGTCACAAGATACAGGACGTCACACTTGGTATAGGTGAATACACCCATTTGATGCATGAGTAGCATTCCATTGTGTGTATGTGTGCATGTGTGCCCATGTGTCTACACATTTTCTTTCTAATGTTGGCTCCATACCTTGGCTCTTGTCAGTCATGCTGAAATAAAAATGGAAGTAGGTAGGTAGGTAGGTAGGTAGGTAGGTACATAATATGTCTATGGGCATGCACATGCCAAGGCACACATTTGGAAATCAGAAGACAGCTGGTGGAGTTGGTTCTCTCCTTCCCCCTTTACATGGGTTCTGTGGATCAAATTGAACTCTGTCTGATCCATGCAGCAAGTGCTGTTACCCACTAAGTCATTACACTGGCCTCTGAGATACTGATTTCATATCCTTTGTATATATACACACAGTAGTAATGAACAGGAGAGAGAGTAGTGGAAAAACATGGGCAAGGGGACAGACTAGGGAATGTGTGTGGTGGTGCAGTTAGGAGGCCTTTGTCCTGATGTTCTATTGCACATTAGTGTGGAGAGAATTATTAATGAGCCATTACAGACTTACAGTAGTTAGAAGACATGACTTTGAGTGTTCATTCCACAAAGAGATGATAAATGTTTAAGGTGATGGATAGACTACTTACATCACATTGTACCCTATAAATGTATTCAATTATGTGTCAGTTTATACAACATGCAGTTAAGTGTCAATCAAGGAAAAGGAGCCAAGCATACTGCTGCTTCTCTGTGATCACAGAACTCAGGAGGTTGAGAAATGAGTATCTGAAGTCCAACAGCATTCATGGCTATATATCAGGTTTGAAGCCAGCCTGGGCTACATCAGACCCTACCTCAGGAAATCAATATATAAATTAATTAACTAATTAAAAATTAGAGACTATACTATGACAGCATGCTAACTTGTTTTATGAATTAATCTTAAAATGCCAGTAGTTGAAAGTGATTTGATTATTATACTATATGTGTACTATATATGCTCATCAATTTATATACTATATTGTACTCCATGATGCACACAATTAAATGCTAATATATTGAACTCTAAAAAGTCTTTAATTTCTTTCTTATTTCTTCCTTGACCAAGGTATCATTGAGAAGAGTATTGTTCAGTTTCCACGTGAATGTTGGCTTTCCATTATTTATGTTGTTATTGAAGATCAGCCTTAGTCCATCGTGGTCTGATAGGATGCATGGGACGATTTCAATATTTTTGTAACTGTTGAGGCCTGTTTTGTAACCAATTATATGGTCAATTTTGGAGAAGGTCCCATGAGGTGCTGAGAAGAAGGTATATCCTTTTGTTTTAGGATAAAATGTTCTGTAGATATCTGTTAAGTACATTTGTTTCATCACTTCTGTTAGTTTCACTGTGTCCCTGTTTAGTTTCTGTTTCCACGATCTGTCCATTGATGAAAGTGGTGTGTTGAAGTCTCCCACTATTATTGTGTGAGGTGCAATGTGTGCTTTGAGCTTTACTAAAGTGTCTTTAATGAATGTGGCTGCCCTTGCATTTGGAGCATAGATATTCAGAATTGAGAGTTCCTCTTGGAGGATTTTACCTTTGATGAGTATGAAGTGTCCCTCCTTGTCTTTTTTGATAACTTTGGGTTGGAAGTCGATTTTATTCGATATTAGAATGGCTACTCCAGCTTGTTTCTTCAGACCATTTGCTTGGAAAATTGTTTTCCAGCCTTTCACTCAGGATGGACCTTCTAGAGACTGCCATATCCAGGGATCCATCCCATAATTAGCCTCCAAACGATGACACCATTGCATACACTAGCAAGCTTTTGCTGAAAGGACCCTGATATAGCTGGCTCTTGTGAGACTAGGCCGGGGCCTAGCAAACACATAAGTGGATGCTAACAGTTAGCTATTGGATGGATCACAGGGCCCCCAATGGAGGAGCTAGAGAAAGTATCCAAGGAGCTAAAGAGATCTGCAACCCTGTAGGTGCAACAACATTATGAACTAACCAGTACCCTGGAGCTCTTGACTCTAGCTGCATATGTATCAAAAGATGGCCTAGTCAGCCATCACTGGAAAGAGAGGCCCATTGGACATGCAAACTTTATATGCTCCAGTACAGGGGAACGCCAGGGCCAAAAAATGGGAATGGGTGGGTAGAGGAGTGGGAGGGAGGGTATGGGGGACTTTTGGGATGGCATTGGAAATGTAATTGAGAAAAATACGTAATAAAAAAATAAAAAATGCTAATATATAATCTATATGTACAATTGTCAATCAAAATTAAAAATGTAAAGGGTCAGAGAGATGGCTCAATCAGTACACTTGCTTGTCTTGCAAATACGAGGTCCTGAATTCAACCCCAGAACCCAAATGAAACCAGCCCAGCACTGGAGATGCAGAGACAGGAGAATTTCTGGGGTTGCCTACTCAGTCTCCCTTTGTCTAGTAGGGATCTCCAGGCCACTGAAAAACTGTCTCAAATAAAACCAGTTGAGGGCACTCAAGAAATGACAACCAAGGTTATTCTTTGCCCCATGAACATACATATACGCAAAGGAATATGGATGAATGAATGAATGAATGAATGAATGAAGTAAATATTTAACACTGGAGGCTGGTCATGTAGCTCTGCAGTATAGCATTTGACAGGATGTGTAAGACTCCAGGCCTGATCCCTATCACCGAAGACAGAAAAACACTTTAAAATTGGAGACCATGAAACATCACGGTCATTTAGTTTAAAGATCAAGTTTCTAAAATTACAGCTCAGCTGTGGCTGCTTGAAACAGTCTTCACCAAACTGAACCTGTCAGTCAATCATGGTTCAGGGAAGGGCTCCTGGGAGCCCTACCTCTCCCTGCTGAACTATAGGCTGCTGATGGGTTGTGGGGGAGGGGTAGTCATTGCCTTCAGCTATGTACTCACTGGAGGAGGCCAGCAGGCTCCAAAGGACAGTTGCAAACTCATGGTCACACAGGTGATCCTATACAGTGGATTTCAAAGAGAAAAATTAAACTGGTCAGAATGCAGCAGGGTGCTCAGCTGTGCATGGGACATTTACATCACACACCCTCCCCATGAGGTTCAGGGAACTTAAGGGAAGTGGAGGCAGAAAGGTTGGGAGAGTAGAATTCAGGGAGGATTGAGGCAAGACACTATCGCCTCAAAATGACAGGCACTGCATTCATGAACTCACAGGAGTTATGGTTATCTAACAAGAGAACCTGGCCACCAGAGTCACACTGAGGCCAAACGGCGAAACTCACTGGCTGTCCGCGAGAGGACAGAAAGTCGCCCTGACCAAAAGGAGTTTGGAGTTTTATAGGGTGCTTTTAGTTGGGCAGGAGAGTAGCGGAAGGGCATTAAGGGAAAAGGAATTCCTGTGGGCATGGGGGACTTCGGTAAGCAAACATTTATGGGGGTGGTGGGGAGTGGAAGAAGAGACGGGGGTATGGGTGGGGTTCTGACCATTGAGATAGCACGAGGCTGAGGTCAAGCTTTTCTGTTGAGACAAGGAGACAGTAGACTTCTGAAGTGTACAGAACATTCCGTTTCCATTTCCGCATGGGGGACTTCGGTAAGCAAACATTTATGGGGGTGGTGGGGAGTGGAAGAAGAGACGGGGGTATGGGTGGGGTTCTGACCATTGAGATAGCACGAGGCTGAGGTCAAGCTTTTCTGTTGAGACAAGGAGACAGTAGACTTCTGAAGTGTACAGAACATTCCGTTTCCATTTCCGTGAAGGGGCTGGGTCCCACACAGCTCATCTATCTTGAGCCAAAGACCTGATCCATCCTAACAGTTCCTGGCAGAAGATGGACACAGGATCAAGGCAGTCAACATTCCATCATGGATGGGGGAGGGAGCCACAAAGCTCTACCCCTAGTTGAGGAACCACAATGGCTTCTAAGAGAGGGAGAGAAGGAAAGAGACGACAGGAGGGGGAGAGGGAGAGAACAAGTTGCAGTGGCTAGTCCCACACCAGTGAGCACACAGGAAGCACAATTTGGACTCAGCTGGGGGTGGGAGAGAAAGAGGGAATTTGAAGCATGAAGTTGGGACGTGGTCATGCGCAGTGGAGCTCGAGGAGAAACTGGAGGAGGGAAGTGAGGGTGGATATGATTGAAATACATTGTATGAAATTCTCAAAGAATAAAATAATTATGTCATTTTTCTTCAAAGGATATGAATGTGGGAGAGGGACTTGAAGGGTGGAGGGCGGATAACGGCAGTGGGAGAGAGATTCGACGGAATGGGGGCTACAGAAATCAGGATGCGCGTTGTATAAGCATGAAATTGCCAAAGAACCAATTCAATAAAAGTTTCACAAAATGCAGCCCAGGACTAAAACAGCAGTAACTAAAGGTGCCAACGGAGGGGGAAGAGAAGGAAACCGGGTGAACTCAAACTCTACCGATGAGCCCCAAGAAAGAGCACCCCTTTAGAAAGCTACCCTGCTGCCCTCTGGTACCAAAGGAAGGAGCCAAGACGAGTTAAATTTACTAAAACTTGAGATTGCTCACTTCATAGAAAAAGAGTTGATAAAATTAATTTAATCTACACTTTTGATTTTCAAGCAATAATCACCAGTCCTTTGGCTAAGAGGCCAGGCTTTAGTGGAGGAGAGAAACTTTATTATCACCAAGTGGGGTATTCCCCATACATTCTCACTTAGATTCTGTAGCCGAACTCAAGACAGCTGGCAATTCAATAAAAAAAATTGAACTTGATCTTTAACAAATATAGACATAAGTGTGGGGAACATAAAAATCTCTCTTCCGAATGAGCTTTAATGGGCCGAGGTGGCTTTCAGGAGCATTTTCTAATGAGCCTTTGGACACGAAATGATTCCAATTTGTGATGCATTTGAGGCACAATGGAGAGGAGAAATTACTTTCGCTCAACACCCCCCCCACACACACACACACACATCTCACTGAGCTGTGAAGGAGCACGCACACACACACACACACACACACACACATCTCACTGAGCTGTGAAGGAGTGACAAGCTTCACACTCCACTGTGGGCAGCACTCCCCTGGCTCAGTGCCCTCCCTGGCAGGAGCTGGCACCAGTAAAAAACAAATCCAGTGGAAACTTGTGACACCCCAACAAGTCCCAGACAGCCCCCGGCAAATGGAGGGCCTATGTGTACCAGATACTGTCTATCGGATAGCTAAGCACTGTCTGAGGAAGGAGAGAAAAGCTGGGGGTGGTGGTGGTGGGGTGGTAGTACACATTGCAGGTGGTAATCCCAGTGTAGTGAGGTAGATACAGGCAGAGCACAGGTCCTCACTGGCTAGCCAGCCAAGCCTGATCAGTAAGATCTAGTCCAATGAGACACCTTGTCTAAATAAATAAATAAATAAATAAATAAATAAATAGGACTGGAGAGATGGCTCAGCAAACAATCATGAGGACTGGGGTTTTGCATCTGGCACCCATGTAAGAAAACGATCATTCCACAAATGCCTGTAACTCCAGTTCCAAGGGATCCAACACATTCCTCTAACCTCTGCACCCACATAGACATAGAGATGGAGATGAAGAGGGAGAAGGAAAGGGAGAAGGAGGGGGAGGGAAAGGGAGAGGCATAGGCATAAATATATGAGGGTGTATACACCCACATATATGCAACATACGCTCACACAGAAATAAACAAAACAAATCTTTTTAAAGTAAATCTTAAAAAAAAAGACAATGAGCAGTGTCCTGAATAATGACACCGAGCTTGTCCTCTATTTTCCATATTCATAAGTGCTTGCATGCACATACTCATATGCACGCACAGCACACACACACACACACACACACAGAGAGAGAGAGAGAGAGAGAGAGAGAGAGAGAGAGAGAGAGAGAGATTTGTTGCGTCTCACGGTTTCAGAGCTATCAGTCCATAGATGCTTGTGTGCATTTCTTATGCATCTGTGGGGAGGAAGAGCATCATGCTGGAGAGAGGGTGGATGGGTTAAGTTGTTCAGTTCATGGCAGCTGGAAGGGGAAGAAAGAGGAGACAAGGAGAAGCAGAGAAGGAGAGAGAGGGGAGAAGGAGAAGAGGGAAAGTGGGAAACATAGGATGTCTGTCACCTTGATTTATCAGCACACATGGCACATGCAGCTTAAAAGATCATACTGTAACTTCCTTGCAAGACAGACTAGACTGCAGCCCAGGCTCTGAGGGTAAGCATGCCTGGGACCACACCTTACCAGGGCGGGACCAGGATCCCTAACCTCTGTGTGCCTCTTGCCTTTTGTTTAAACCCCAGAGATGAACATAAAGGACCTCTTAATTTGCTCCTCTTCCTAATGTGACCACTTTGAATAGACCCTTTTCTCTGATGATGATGATGATGACGATGATGATGATGATGATCTTGTCTGTTCAATTGGATCACTGAGCCTGGGTATCCAAACCTAGCTTATTAGGGCTGTCAGAGTCTAGGCTTGGACCATAATTAGTCCAGCCACTAAGTGAACATCAGCCAGGAAGGGGTTTCAAGTGTTTTCAGTGAGACCATGAATAGTAATTGTTATACCTTAATTAAAAGCAAAATAAAGAGGCTGATGGTGCAGTGGTTGAGAGCATTTACTGCTCTTGCAGAGGGCCCGGGTGTTGTTCCCAGCACTTTAGTCAGACAGATCACAACAGCCTGTAACAGCCTGTAGCTCCAGTTCCATGAACCTTCCGGTTTCCTAAGACACCTGCAAACATGGTACACATTCAGACAGTCAGGCACGCGCGCGCGCGCGCGCGCGTGTACACACACACACACACACACACACACACACACACACACACACACACGAAAATCATTACATTAATTCTAAAAGAACACATTTAGCATTCATAAAGCTCTGGGTTTCAACCCAGCACGACTTACATACACACATACACATCTGCACAAACACATGTGCACATACACAAATGTACACACACCTATGTGCACACTCATATGCACGAATGCATTGAGTGCACACACAAATAAAAATGGCTAGTTGAAAAGATGTTTCCCGGGTAGGTTTTGGGTTTTCCTCGCGTCTCAGCAGCTGGCATATGAAGATGTGTGCTTTCTGTTTCTGACTTGTTCCTGCACCCAGTTGGCACCAGCGACTTAAAATTTACCTCTTTCCCGGACTCGGTGCCAAGTTACCCTGTGCAAAGCAAACTCTGAGCTAGGCTCATCTATGCTGTGCCAAAATTGAGCAAGTTTCAGCACAGAATAAAGTGGCTTTGGAATTCCAGGCTAATTCCAAGTCACTCTCTGGTTCCTCTCCAGTTTGCACAGCTGTAGAGACAGCCTGGTGGCTGCCGGCCAAGTACTTAAGTGGCTAAGAGAGACGGATGGAGTCGGAGGAAAGGTCAAGGAAAGGGCATTCCTAGGCCTTGGGACTCTTCCTGGTGACTCAGAATAATGTCTCCACTGGGTTTGTCACCTCTAGGCTGAGGGCAACTCCTTAGGGTTCTGTTATGCAAATGTGACAAGTGACTCTGTCCTAGTTAGGGATGCTGAGATGAAACACTGTGACCAACTTGGGGAGGAAAAGGTTTATCTCACTCCCTGTTCCTCACCACCATGAGGAACTGGGAGTGAGGCCAAGAACTCAAGCAGGGCAGAAACCTGGGGGCAGGAGCTGCTGCAAAGGCCATGGAGGGCTGCTGCTTACTGGCTTACTACTCAAGGCTTGCTCAAAATGCTTTCTTTTAGAATCCAGAACCCCCAGCCCTAGGTTAGCCCCACCCAAAGTGGGCTGGGCTTCCCCTCTCAATTACTAATTAAGAAAATGCCTGATCCTCGGAGGCATTTTCTCAATCATTTCTGATGACCCTAGCTTATGTCAAGTTGACATGAAACTATCTGGCACAGTCTCCTCCTACTAAATCAGAAAGTAATTCAAGGATCCATAGTTAGGAGAGTCCCTAGCTCTTTAGGCGTCCTTAGGATGGGCTCTGTCCCATATCTAGGGCATGGAACCAGGACTGGGCTTCAGCCCGTTCACCTTTCAGCCAAGTGTTATATCCAGAGTTCAAGGAACTAATTGTTGTTGAAATATTTAATCCCAATTGAGGGTTTCTATGCCAACTTTGATCATTCAGCTCCCGGATAAAAGACCCATAACTTTTATATTTACAATAAGCCCTATTCAGCATTAGAGCCGGGCAGATATTTATCCTCTGTGCTATTATATCTATTTCCCAGCCAATAATCTTATTATATAATTTGCCATGTTTCGCCTAGGCTGCTCTTAACTTCAATTATCCATCCCACGTGGCCATTATTTTAAGACTATTACCCCATAGTGGCTTCTCTTTTCTCCACCTCCTTCTCCTCTCTTCGTGGCCTGGAACACCAAGCCCTGCCTATCTCACTTCTGCCCAGGTATAGGATGTAGTCACCTTCATTTACTAATCAGAAATAACTTGGGCAAGGTCACATAGCATCACCTGGGTCTACTGTAGACTCTCTCATCTCTGGGGCAAACAGGTGTTGGGGGCCTGCACTTAGCGTTACAATACATAGCAACCTACCAAACCTCAACAGCTAATGGTACTCAGTGGCCTTGTTTTGGGAACCAGATGTGATGACTGTTGGTCTCAACTGTCAAATTAAGACTAGACTGAGACGCACTTGGAAGACACATCTCTGGCTGTGTCTGTGAGGGGGTTTCCAGGGAGGATTAAATAAGGGAGGGAAGATCCACTCTCAGTGTGGGTTGCTCCTTCTAACAGGCAGTCCCAGTAAAACGAGATATGAGCCAACAACGCATGCCCTGCCTCTTCTCCTCCTCAAGTAACAGTGTCCATCATTGTTGCTCTCTGCTAACAGCAGACTCCAGCTTCTCAACATGGACTCCAGACCAGCATTTCCCCAGGGAACTTAAAGACTTTTCAGCATCAGACTGGGATGGGCTCAGACATCCAGCTACTTGGCTTGAACAACTACCTGGTTCCCAGCCTTCCTAGTGAGCAGTGAGTCATTGTTAGACTACCTGCTCTTTATAATATAGACTAATTAATAAATTTCTCTCTCTCACATTTATGTATAAGTATACATATTCACTATTATATTCTGTTCCTTTAGATTCTTATGCTTTGGGTCACAAAACAGAATGTGGGATTTGGAGTAGATACGGCAATAGTAAAAAGGTTTCTGAATGCATGCCAACCAAAGACAACTCAAAATCAGATATATAATGGATCCAAGGTCTACCCAAGGCAGGACTCAACTGTGTTCTATCCTGAGGCTTTGCTGCAGCCTTGAGTGCTATGCATAAGTATGCCCTCATATCCACCAGGCAACACCAAGAAGCATTGCCAGGCATTGTCTGTTGTGAATCCTGATGTTTTTATGGCACAATTGAAGTTTTCTGCTCTTCCAGAAACATACTGGTTTAACCACAGAAAACAAAGACTCCTTTGTCTTTTGCCATCATTCCCCTGCATGTAAGTATCCAATTATCTTCGGACTGTACTGAGTGAGAATGTTTGATCTTAAAAACTGCAGTTCCAGTTGCTGGCTTGGATCTCATAAACCTCTTTAAGTGACCTTTGACTTGAAATGAGAACAGAATTCCCAACCATTTCTGAAATGGTCACATTTTGTACCACATATGTGTGTGAAATGGAATTCTCAGCACTGACAACTATAAAATCAAAACACCCATCAACTCTGAAAAGCATCCAAGATCCTCTGTGTCCTTCAGTATCAGATATTCAGCCAAGATTTGATTTTTCATGTAAAAATAAACAAGCATACCCAACTCATGAATATGCAAATTTGCTCACATCTTTAATAAATGCTAAAATTATATGTAGACTAGAGAATTGCTTTAAAATAAAATTTTGCATGATTCATGATCACTAAGTGTTCCACTTGTAATATATACATATATACAAAAATATACACATGTATACATGCATATATATATGAGTCAAAAGTAGAACAAGTTTAATAGCCTCTGCTCTAGAGCCCCTGCCTAAAACAGCTGCGTTTCTCCTAGTATTGTAAAGACCACATAACAGTCTTTTCTGAATTACACACTCCTCTAGGAAAAAGGAGGAAGGATTCTGGGATTCAGGAAATAAATAAACTTCACATGTCTGCAGAAGCTGAGCCATCTAAGATGCACCAGGTCCCTTTCCCTGTTTGAAGAGACTCTGATCAGATAAGCTGCAGCATAAAGAGAAAACCATCGGCACGGAATGGTGGAGCTGCCTGCAGGCTATGCAGGAGCTCTAAGGATGAAGCTTTCACAAGTGGGCACCCATGCTGGTGTGGCTTTTTAGTGATACAGCTGCTTATGAGTCATCTCTTATGAGTTATGTAAGTAACTCCTCACCTATACTCCTATCTGCATTAATGGACACTTTGGTTCACTAAATTGGGCTTTAGTGTAGAGGTTAAGTTTGGTCTACCATGAGTTGCCTATCTGGGGTAAATAGATGTGTGTGTGTGTGTGTGTGTGTGTGTGTGTGTGTGTGTGTGTGTGTGTATGAGTGCTAATGTGTGTATGTGTGTATGTGTGTGTATGAATGTATGTGTGTGTGAATGTGTATATGTGTGTGTGAGAGTGGGTATGTGTGTATGTGTGTGTGAATGTGTGTGTATGAATGTGTGTGTGTGAATGTATATGTGTGTATATGTGTTTGTATGAATGTGTGTGTGTGTGTGTGTGTGTGTGTGTGTGTATGTGTGTGTGTATGTGATGTATCTTTCCAGATAAACTCTTATAATTGAGTCCTTGGCATTTGTTTCTGCTAAATTCATCAGGGTAGATGGTTTCCTTGTTGTTGTTGTTGTTGTTGTTGTTGTTGCTGCTGCTGCTGCTGCTGTTGTTGCTGCAGTGCTGCTGTTGCTGCTGTTCTCTAGAGCAATGGTTCTCAACCTGTGGGCAATGTGGTTTTCAACCATTTGAGGTCAAACAACCCTTTCACAGTAGTCACATATCAGATACCCTGCATAACAGATATTTACATTGTTATTTATAACAGTAGCAAAATTACAGTGAAGATGGGGGTCACCACAACATGAAGTACTGTACTAAAGGGTAGAGGCATTAGGAAGGTTGAGAACCACTGCTCTGAGGAATCTAATTAAAGGTACAGAAATGATAGATTGGATGTATGTTATAACAAGGTACTTATCAGATGGTTTTACATGTTAGGGCCTGGGTAGGCCATCTGTAAGCCGTGAAGTGGGGATCCTGAGAACCCTGTAGCTGCACAGTGTTTCTCAGAAGTTCACAGCTGGTACTGAAGGCCTAGAGAATTCCTGACAAGCTGCTGGTCTTCACCCAATATTTGGAAGACTGAAGAAGCTGGAAGCTGACATCAGAAAAAAAAATGGTGGCAGCAATAGTAAGATGGATGCACTTGTCAACAAGAGGTGAAGATGGAAAGGCAAACAGCACTACTGTTCCCTTGGACCTCTGTACAATGGGACTGATGCTGTCTTCTGTTTCTCTATGCTGAAGGGAAAACATGTATATCTTAGTTGATTTCAGATCTAATCAAGCTAAACTTCAAGATTAACATTTATAATCCTGGTCTCCAAAAATTAGCAGAACTGTTCAACAGTAACCTCTTGCTCTTCCTAGACAACAGACTCTCAGTTCATTTACTATCATCACCTAGGGGCGCTGAGGAGGGGCACTGTGTTTGAGGTGCAAACATTCAGATAGAGCCTAGATAGAGTGTTAGTAATTGTCTGCAACTTCATACCAAGTTGGTTAAGAATTTTACTATGCTGTGGGCTGCAGAGATGGCTCAGTGTGTGTGTGTGTGTGTGTGTGTGTGTGTGTGTGTGTTGGTTCCTTCCTTCTGTGAGAATAAATACCACCTATCCAATCATAACAGCCAAATTACCGAGGCAAACAAATGATTAAAGCAAGCTTTTTTATTTATGAACGCAGGATGCCTCCTCCTAAAGCGGGACTCAAGAGGTCAGCATTGGGCAGTGAGAAAGGTAAGGCTTATATGGCTCATGTGTTGGGAGTTTCTAAATGGGGGACTTGACAGGGAAATGGGCAGGTTTACAGAAGCAGAGTTCAACAAGATTGCCATAACAACGCATCGTCGAAACAACCTTTAAAACAAGGGCAGGGTTGCAAGATGGTTGTAACAACCTCACAAAGCAAAGGCTCAGCTGCAAGGTGGCCATAACAACTTTTCAAAACAGAGACCTACCTGCCATTTCCTGGAACCGGCAGTACAGAACCATTTATAGTTAAGGTTATGGAGGGGGGCATAGCCCAAAACTGGATAAATAGGTTTAATCATAAACAGAAATAAACCTAGTATATCTTTATTTCAAGATGGCTTCCAAACCCAAGATGGCTTCCAAACCGAGGCTGGTTCATCACTTCCACTTTGTGGGATCCAGTGATGAAACTCAGGTCTCCAGCCTTGGCAGCCAGTTCCTTCACCTGCTAAGCTACCTTGCTGGCTCTCATAGTGAGGGTTTTCACTGTAGCCCTCAGCAACCTAGGGGCTACAAAGGGAGAGTCCTATACCTGTCTTCCCACTAGAGTCTATCCCTTTTTTTACCCTTAGCTTTTGAGCACATTTCTGCTCTCTTGTCAACATTTACTAAAGTCCTTTCCCACTCTTCCCTTTCTCTGTCCTGATCTCTTCTCAAAGCACCGAGGGAATTTTTAGAAACACAAAATACTACCTAGATGTGCTTTCTGGGGATAACCAATGCAAAGATCACACCACATCTTCCTCCTTGAGCAAGGTAGGGGCTGTCCCTAGGCTGTCTCAGCTGTGTCTGCCACATAATGAGAATTGGAATCTAAGAGCAAAGATGTTCTGAGGACACTTGGGGCCCTCCATTTGACCACCACACTATTGAAACAATGGTGCCAAAGATGTTCGAAATTCCTCTGGGGATCTCACACTGGGAGAGGGCAAAGCTGCAAGTGTAGCATTAGTCCCAGGGAGACCTTGTCCCACAAATTGTAATACCACCTTGCAAGAGACACAACAGCCCAGACAATGAGGGTAGACACAAGAAACCTAAACTGAAACCTCATTTGGGAACTCACAGCTGAACGTAAATAAATGATCTCTTTGTTTGTCTCTCTTCCCAGTGTGACCCCTATACAGGACCCTTTGCCCTGATTTTCATTATGACCTTGTCTGTTCAATTGCTTCACTGAGCATGCTTCTCTGGGCTGCTAGTGCTCAGGCTTTGACCCTAACAAGTCCATTCACTATATGAACATCAGCCAGGAAGGAGTTTGCTGTGTTTTCAGTGAAACCACGCAGGTTTAACTGCCCAGCAATTGCACTTAATAAACATTGGTTCTTGCAAATCTGGGGTGTTGCTTAGGCCCTTGATCCAGTTCAGCTTCATTTTCCCTTATATCTCAGTAAACATCAGCCTATGTAAACCCTTGCCTCTCGGTGTGAATTTTTCTTTCTGCCTGGTTTCCCTCCTCTGTCCTTCGTCTACCCCCCTGTGTTTGGCTGATGGCAAATCAATGACACATTTTTCTTTAAACAGCCTACACTTGGTACTTTACTACCGACCACAAGGGCCCCCGCCTTTTAATTACTCCTGCTGAGCCCAGCACTATATATAACACTAATGTTTCTGGGACTGCCAGCAATTAAAACCAAAAATAAATAACACATTACAAGCTGCAGACCCAGCTAGGCTCAGGGAAGGCTCTGGATGGAGTGGAGGCTTTTCATTTGGAATCGTGATTTTCTCCAGGCCCTTACTGAATATAAACACAGGCCAAGCAGCTGTCTGCCAGGGGTTGGGAGCAGAAAGCCTCAACTGAACTCTCCTTTCTAATGTTCCTTTCCTTGCCCTGGGCCTTAGGAAACCGACTGACATTCTTCAACCTGTGTTTCTCTATGCTGATGGGAAATATGGGAAATGTTCTAGAACAAAGCTGAACGAACACACACACATACACACTCACACACAAAATGAACATGTTGCTGCTGGCCCTGTATTGAATTGGAAGCAGATTTATTGATTTTTCACTGTTTGTTTTTTTTTCTACCTCAAATAGAATACTGAAAGAGCAGTTCTGAGGTAGGTGTGTCTTACTTCATTTATTGAAGGTGTGAAGCTAGCACTGAAGAAGAACAATTATAAAACCCAGTTGTGAGGCTGGGGCTCAGCTGGTAAGAGTGCATGTCTAGCATATCACAAGACCTGCGGTTAATCCTCATGATCACTTAAACCCACCTGTAGACCCAGAGAGCTGTCTCTTATCCTGTCAAGATGGCAACCGTTATTAGCCACCACAGGTCAGGACTGTCTGCTTTTAAAAACTTCTGGATGCTTCCCATAAAGGTTGCTCCAGGACAGGCACCTCCTAATGGCTAAAAAAAAATTTTGAAAGGTAAATCCCCTTCCCCACTATAAAAGTCTAGTACCTGCTGCTCCTGCAGAGAGCTCTGTTGTGGTTGAATCTCTCCTCCTCAGTCTTGCATCCTAGGCTGCCAAGAAGTACTAAGATGCAAAGCCATGGGAATGTTCCCTTTTATGCTGGTGTTAGAGGCTTGGCTGGAGTCAAAGCATCTCTCCTAAAAGCACTACACACCCACCTCCACCCTGGACGACAACAAGAGCACAATCGAGACAATGCTGACGCTGGGATGTCACCACTGGATTTTGTTTCTTTCTGCTAGGAACATGAGCCCACTCTCAGCCCTAAGCCAGAATGTCTCCACAGAGAACAAAGCTGATTACTGTGACAGTGGCTTTATTGTAGTTATTGCTGGTGGAGGTAAACGAATATAAGGCCAGTGGAGCCGAGGTGAGCTGTGGGGGAAGGAGCTCCTAAGGACAGAAGAAGCCAAGAAGGACCACAGCTCAGCTGCTCAGTGGCTTCCACTGAACATTAATTCCTCCTTCTAATAGAAGGGAGCTGCGAATGGCTTTTGATTTCAGAAGACCTGCCTTGTTTATTGAAGAAGAATCAGCAGGATGCAGAGAGGAAGGGATGGCTCAGTGGTAAGAGCACTGGCCTAGTGTGCCCAGTACTGTTTCTATCCCCAGTACTGAACAACGAAATCGTCTGTAGCAGCTACGGAGGATTTATAGCGTTGGAGTTGTCAGGGCCCAAGCCTGGGTCCTGGCAGCCCCAGGAAGCCAATCAAAGAGATGCATAGAAAACACAAAAAGGAGATTCGTTCAACGTGGCTACATTGCGAAGAGGAGCAGCGCGGTCCTGGGATCCCCTGTGGATGATGATGGATGGGATGTAAAGATGAACCTCCAGGTTTAGGTTTAAGTAGAGAGGGAAAGGGTGTCTGTAACTGAGCAGTCCAGGTCAAACTCTGCTTCTGCCTGACGCTGAGGCATCAGTCTTCCCTGCAAGGTGATCTGACAATTTTTAGAAGCTATCTGGACTATCTTCCTGGGAGACAAGCGACCCCGCTGGCTGGGGCCAAGCACCGGCCCTTTTCTTCTCCAGCTTGAGATTCCCCTGAAAATGCCAATATCCTTGGGTCTATTGTTTTAATAGTCTGATAAGCCAAAGGATAGAACACATGACTCTTGAGTGGAGTGGTTCTCAACCTTTCTAACACTGAGACCCTTTAATACGGTTCCTCACGTGGTGGTGACCTCCAACCATAACATTATCTCAATGCTACTTCATAACTGTGATTTTGATCCTGTTATGGGTCCTAACGGGGTAGTGACACACAGACTGAGAACTGCTGCTTTAGAATGTCTTCATTTGTGTTAGGGAGGTTCCACTTAGAAGACAGCACTAGCTCTCTCCTTCTGTACCACTTGCCCTTCCCCATCACCCTTCAAAGCTCAAGACAAGTTTCCTGCTTTAGGGAAACATTGAGGGCAAGGGCAAGGGCTACTCTGTCTGCCGCCAGTTGTCTGGCACAGCTCCGTGAGAGGCTCTGGCTCCCTTGCCTGTCCATCTATTTTGAAGACCCATCCATCATCATCCTTTTTTCTCCATGGCGGGCTCCTGGCCCCCACCTCCACCTAGCCTGCCCTCTGATGGGCCTGCTTTCTTCGAACAAATGTTCTATTTCTCAAATTGTTGGTTGCCCTGGTGCTGCAGCCCCTGTCAAACGCTGGATTGAACGTCATACCTATTGGATGCGAGTGGAGATCATTTTTCTTTTGTAAATGTGGAATGAGAACTAGTTCCAAATCACAGCTCAGCTCATGGTGCCGTTTGTTAGACTCACCATTTTGTAAAGCTCCTCTCTCTTGGAACTGTGGCCATTCCCCTAACTTCAGTAATCAGGTCCCCAGAACTAAAATAGCCTGCTTCTCTAGATCCTGCATTTCCTGCTCAACAGACTCAAGTAATGGCCACAGGCGAGAAGCTTACTGATCACCTGACGTTCTTTAGCTTACCGCCAGCCATGGCTAACTAACTGCTGGCCAGGAAACTATTTTCAACTTCTTATCCCACTTACCCCCATCTGCCCTAGAGTCATGTGTAAGCTGATAGTGAGCTCTGAGTCTTACATAGACCCATTTTGCAGGTTGTTTCCTGCAAGTAAAGACCTGCACTGCCAGCAGATCCCTCACTCCTTTGTCTGTTTTGTATTCTCTCTGATTTTTCACTATTCAACATGTTGGTTGTTTGGGTATTCTATTCTGTAGAGACAGGTTTTCAAAAGGTTTGAGATGTCGGGTTCAAAGAGACTCCAAGACTGGTAAGTTTAGATTTATTGATGGAAGGACAGACAGTTTGACAAAAAAATCCAAAGAGGACCAAGGTCATGAGGTAAGAGTTGGGGTCCCTTTTTAAAGGTCTAGGAGGAAGAGTAGAAGCTTCACATTATGAGTCTGCAACAAGGCTGTCCAGATGTCAGAGCAGGAGAACAGAGCAGACTGTGGGGTCACCAGTACCCCTTCTGATGAAAAGCCACTTCCCCAGGTGAGAAAGTGTGGGGCCGTGATAGGCAGCCTATTTTGGTTGAATGAGGCTTGCTCCAGTGACCCAGTAGAAAACTCTATAAGGGACGGAAAAAGCGAGCCAAATTCCCAGAATCAGGTTACTGACACCACAGAGCCCCCAACTCCATAATTCTGTGACTATCAGTCCTGCAGACAATGTCCCAAGCTTCTGGCATTCTGGCTAGACTCCACCCCCACAGTTACCTGACTATAGCCAGGTATGCTCCTCCCCACAGTTACCTGATAGCCCAGCCCACTATAAAAGGAGCTGCCCTCCTCACTCTTTTTAAGTTCTCACCTTTCTTACTTCCTTTCTAGTTCTCTCTCTCTCTCTCTCTCTCTCTCTCTCTCTCTCTCTCTCTCTCTCTCTCTCCTTTCCCACCTCTCCTCATGTGGCCATGGCCAGCCTCTCACCCTCTTTCTACCTTCTCTCTTTCTCTCTGCCTTTCCACAACAAAGCTCTAAAACTATAGACTGTCTCTGCTCCTCAAGGCCTGCTGAGCTTGAACAATGGAATAGGCTTTCCCCTAACAAACTGTGTCTAACCTCCCACCAGAAGGCCTTCCTGTGCTCCAGCCATGGACCAGACCAAGGACTCTCACTCATGTGAGGACTACCCAGTGCCTCCCTCTCCCCTGCGCTCTCTTCACTTCAGCCCCTGGGCTGACTAAACTGTCCCCAGGGCCCCCATTCTGTTCTCAGCTCTTCCAAGGTGTCCAGTGTTGTCTGGGATGCCCAAGGCTAAGAGCCTGGTACCTAGGACTACCTCTTGTCTACCACCCACTGAGCTGGGGCCACCACCTGCCGAGCTGGGGCCAGTGGCTTCACACAGCCAGACACCCACCAGGGGCCTTGTGGAATGCCTGTGGGCAGTTCTTCCCTCCCCCACCCAGAGCACTGGAACTCTGGCCGAACTCATTTTCCCCCACACCTGCCCCCATGCTTCCTACCCCTCCCCCCCCCCAAAAAAAAACCCTGGTACATTGAAGAAATCTTTTAGCTAGAAATTCTTGGAAAGTGCTCTCTGGTGATGTACCTTTGAAAATGGAAAGGTTGCTGTAGGTATTGTGGCCCAAACAGTAATTTGGTGTAGTCTCTAATATTACTAGTTGAACTCACCAAATATTACTAGCCAGGCCCTGAGCAACCAAGCCTTCATGGATCTTGTAAGTTTCAGGGCCTTCCTAAGAATCACAAGCTGTTTATTTCCTGAGTCTCATGAGCCTTCCTCACTCATGGACTATTTCAACCCAGTGGAAATTGCTACGCAACTCTAACAACCCTCCATAGGGGAAAAAAATCTTAACTAAGAGACTGTGGATGACCTTGAACTTCTGTTCTGCCTTCCTCTATCTCCTGAGTGCGGAGATAACAGATGTGCTCAACATGCCTGGCATATCCACTACTGAAGGATGCTTTGTGTATACTAGACAAGTACTCTAACAACCGAGATGAATTCCCAATACCTAGTCCCCCTCCTTATTTTCGTGTTCCTGAAACATACTGAAAGTTTAAGCATAAATGATTCACAAATAAAAGTTAGCATGCAATGAAAGCAACCAGACCAAAAGTCCACACTTCTCATCTAGAGTCATCAAAGGTGACATAAAGCAAAATATTTTTCTAGTTTTAACTGTCATGGATTTAAAAAAATATTTTGGTGATATGTTTAATAATGAAAATGAAAAATCCACTGTAAAGCTTCACAGATTCAGAATGACTATTATAACCATATTTAATGTATAATATATTACATATCATATGTAACTATATTATAATCATATAGGAAAAAAATACATATATATAACAACATGTGAACTCCCAAAGACAAACCATAGAACACATCATAGAACCTTTTCAGCACCTATTTCCATTGTACCAAATTGTAGCTAAGCTGCAATAGATATTCTGTAATCAACCTAACACTATGCTTGGCCCATGAAGAAGCTAATTGGCCTTAATTTCTTTTGCTTGGAAACCTTCCACAGGCTTCACTTCCATGAAGCAAACAGTAGAGGTAGAAATTACCAAGGCAGGTAACTAAGCCTCTTACAGATGCATCAGATTCTGGGAAATCAATAACCTGGGAAAATTCAATCAGTGAGAGATTCTCCCTGGCATCCATCCACTTGTTTGTTGTATGAGACATTTTCTCAAGAGTCATGACAGTTTACATCCATTCACCCCACACAGACCAAAGTAACAATTGCATCAATTCCAACTTGGTGAATCGATGAGTTTATTGAGGTTACTTACAGGAATATGAGTGAAGGATTAGTTATGGAAGCAGGGATGGGACAAGGGAAATTGTACCACTGAAAAGAATCTACCTCAACATAGTTGTGCTGGTTTAGGTGAACACTGTCCCCTACAGATTTAGGTATTTGAGCATATGGTCACCAGTGGATGGTGCTATTTGGAAATATTATGGAACCTTTAGGAACATTTACCGTTGCTGGAGGAAGTGTATCACCAGGAATGTCTTTGGGAGTTGATAGCTTTACCCTACTTCTGGTTCATTCTTTCTCCTTTGCATATTTGTGTTTGAAAATGTGATCTCTCAGCTTCCTGCTCTGACTGTCTGCTGCCTTGCCAACCCTGCCTTTATGGACTCTCCCACTGGAATCATAGACCCCAATAAATTCTTCCTTCTAGAAGTTTATTTCTGTAATTTTTTTTATCATAGCAACCGAAAGGTAACTAATATAATGGAAAGCTCACTCAGGAAAGCTGCACCCCTGGAGTCCTCTGCAAAACTTACTGATAGTTCCATAGGTCAGAGAATGTTCTCCAGGCTGCACTACTGGTCAGAATCCCCTCTTCCAGTGGTTGTTTAATGTTCTCATAACCTTGAGGAGGGCACTTTGTGAATCTTGTAAGTTTCAGGAACTTCCTAAGACTTGTGAGTTGTTTATGTCCAGAGTGTCATGAGCCTCCCTTACTAGGTACTGTTTCAACCCAGATAAAATTGCAACACAACTGTAAAAATCTCCTATGGGGCAGGGGAAATTTCTCATTTAAGAGATAATGGGAAATTGACTTGCAAATATCATTTATTCATTAAGTCATCCATGGATTCTTGGTAAGTACCTCCAAAGTGCCAGAAACTATCACTTTAATCTTTTTTTCTTTTGAGATCCTTTGACTTCTTGCCCAACCTTATTGCAGGCTGTGTTGTCTAGTGTTGAGGTTTTACCCAGATCACAGATGTACAAGAAATCTATGTTCTTCCACCCATAAATATTGATCAAATGACTTTTTAAATTATTTAATTGCTAATTGCACATCTGCTTAGAAATATCCTTTGCTCAATCCTCCTTCTAAACAGCTGCACAAGAACCTGAACTGTAATTTCTCTAACACATCCATCAACATTTACGCCCAGCTCAGTACCACCTACAGAAATGTTCATGGCACTTAAAACCCACAGCTGGTTTTCAGGACTTACACACTGTAATTCCCCAATTAACCAGGCTTAAAAAATCATTCCAGGGTGGACTAGAAATTATGTAAGCCACAGATGTAACAGTGATTATACCTAGCCTTTTCTGGATGGCGCTCACCCTAGCCACAGGAATCATTGCACAGATGCTAATTAGTTACATTCATCAGGGATGCCCCATGTGGAATGCAGCAGTCCTTGGAAACCACAAAAGTCCTGGGCTACTTTCTAAAAGGAAAAGGAAGGCCAATGGCAATGAGCCCAGCTCTATACCTTGTGTGTACCCAAAAGCAAATGAGATAGCATAGAGGGGTTTTGTTAGATTTTTGGGCTAGGGGCTAATTAGGCCATGTCCATCTGAACAACCTCTTCCTCCCTCTGCTCTTGAAGTTGCTGAAAAGGAAGTGGTGAGACCCCCTTAAAGAAGAGATCCTACCTGTGAATCTGTGATCATCTGACTCCCCAGATGACTGGATTCCAGAAGAGTAGCAAGATTTTCACTCCCCTTAGGAAGTTTATAGACTTCAGCTACCAAACTAAAACATCAGAGGGATGTGCATAGCACTACCCCCCACCTGTATAATGGATACACCTTGACTAAATGTCCCACTTCTCTCCACCTCCTCTACAGCATCAAACATCCCTTCCTCCTTTCTTTATGATGAAAAATGTCTCCCATTTCTCTTCCCTGCCATCCTAAAATCAGAGACAACAACTATAAGCTGTACTATAGGCATAAACCAATGCCAGGAAACATTTTCCTTCCTCTGAGACCTACAAAACAAGGACCCCCACTTTACCTCATGGACTTGAACTCTCTTCAGAGCCTCCATCACGCTGTATACATGGCACTGGGGCTTGAACATTATTCTTAGACCCAGTCATGCTGTCTTCCCATGGCATTAATACCTCTCCTAATCATTTACCGAGAAGAGCAATTTGCCTCAGTATACCCCTTGAGCCTCAGATATGAGATCTTTCAGTTTTGTGAGAAATGCAAATATCAACAGAAAAAGAATAGGTAGAGGGCTCTTTACATCTATACAGAGATCAGGAAACTCCTCTCTCTGCAATCTCCATGGAATTGGGAATGAGGCAGTGACAGCCTGAGTTAATGTCTATCTTACCCCATTACCCACACCTGGTTCAATATCGCTAAGCTTCTAGATTAGCAATTCTCAATCTGTAGGTCACAACTTCTTTGAGGGTTGAATGATCCTTTTGTAAGCATCACATCAGAAAACACAGATATTTACATTATGATTCATAACAATAGCAAAATTACAATTACGATGTAGCAATGAAAATAATTTTGTGATTGGGGTAACCACAGCATGAGAAACTGCATTAAAGGGTCACATCAATTAGGAAGGTAGAGAACTATTGCTCAAAGAATATTGGTGTATTACTCAGCATTTCTGTAAACTCAGTACTTAGGAAACTGAATTCAAGACCAGCCTGGGAGATATAGACCCAGTGTAGAAAAAAAAAAAAAGTGCACATACAATGTGTGTGTGTGTGTGTGTGTGTGTGTGTGTGCACATGCATGTGCACATCCAGGTACATGTGCATGTGTGTGAACATCTGTGTGGCTGTCAGAAGTTAACCTTGGGTATCATTCCTTGGGCATCATCTTTCTTGTATCTCAAGACAGATTCTCCCTTTTTTAAAAAGCATACTTAAAATTGTTTTATTTCCATATGGTTTCACAATAAACAGGTACCATGGTTTATCTTTCTTTGACATCTAGTTTAGAATACATTTGTAAAGTATCGCACCTTAGACATTCTTTGAGAATCTCATACAATGTATTTTGATCTTCATTATCTCCTAGTCTCCCGACTAACTTTTCCTAGACCCACACCCATCTCCGTCTATCCCAACTTTTGTGTCCTCTTTCTATTTTCTGAAAATAACTCACCAGGTCCCATTTGTGCTAATCATATACCTCTGCATGTGTGGAAATCCCCAGGAGCAAAGCTTTAAAGAAAACTCTCTCTTCCCTCCCCTAGAACCCACCAAAGGTTACTATCGCCTCAGTTAGGTGTGGCTTGTAAGCCCTTAGTCATCCATGTTGGACTGTGACTGATTTGATCTTGTATAGGTCTTGTGCATACAACCACAACCACAGCTTCTGTGAGTTCATGAGTACCAGGGGTCTATCATGTCCAGAAAACTCTTTGACTCTTTGTCCTTCTCAGTCTCTGACTCTTACAATCTTTTTGCCTTTCTTCTTCAATGATACCTGAGTTTTGATGGGATATGATGTAGATTCATGACTGAGGACTCCAGTGAGTCTCTTAGTTTTATTATGAACTGGCAGATTCAGTTAGCCTTAAGTTTAAAAAAAAAGCAATGAAAAGAAAAAAGAAAGAAAGAAATGAGTGTTTCATAAGACTGAAGTCTCTTTCACTCTTCCAATGTGAGATATTGATGGTTGGGTGTAACTCAATTGTGTATTTCTTCTGTAATGAAGTTTATAGATGACCACATCATATAACAATATCAAAAGTTTGGGCAACCTGATTACAGAATCTAGTAATTCTTTTTAAAAAGATTTATTTATTTATTTATTTATTTATTTATTTAATATATGCACATGAATGCACTGTCATTCTCTTCAGATACACCTAAAGAGACATCTGATCCCATTACAGATGGTCATAAGCCACCATGTGGTTGCTGGGAATTGAACTCTGGACAAGCTCTTAACCACTGAACCATCTCTCCAGCCCTCTAACAAGTAATTCTATAGAGAATTTTCAGCTCCTTCCCTTTCCCTGCCATGTTCACTGGATGGCATGTCCCTCTACCTCATGTATGCTGATCTCTAAACTTAGATTCATAGGCATCAAATCTTCTTGTATCCTTCTAGGCAATGATCTTGTGTTCCTTGTCTCTACCCAGGACTCCTGATAACCCAAAGGACTTGACCAGCCCCTGTACAGCCGGTTCCTCACAAAGAGTAATGAGGAAGTCACAGCTATAGCTTGTAGCCCCAGGCCCTTAGCCAATGTCTTAAATCAACATTCACAATGTCCCTTGTCTATAAAAAGATCAGCATACATGAGGCTTCTAGCAAAAACCTTGTCAACCAGAGAGATTCAATTATATTCTCATGTGCACATACTATTCAAATACACTCCAACACTTACCTTTTTCGTAAATCTTTGTGTGTGTCATGTGTGTTCAAGTATGTGCATATAGGTGATACATGCTATGGTGTACATGAAAAGGACAGAGGACAACCTCAGATGTCAGCCCCAATCTTCCACCTTGTTTGAGGCAGAGTCTCCTGTTGCTTCCTACCCAGTATATCAGACTAGCTAGCCATGAGTTTCTGAAATTCTCTCACTTCCTCCTATCTCAGTGGAGAATTCCAGGATCACTTACATGCATTAGTGCATCTGGTTTTCATGTGCATTCTGGGATTTGAACTCAGATCTTCACACTCACATGGCAAGACAATCTACTCAACCTATCTTGTGTTTTCCTCCCTCAATAAAGGCCTGGGCTTCCCTGGCTTATAGCCTAATTTCTTTCCCTGCTTCAAAGAAGCCCTGAGACTGAAAGGAAATAGTTTGCCTTCTATTCAAAGGAGTACAGCCTCCCTTGCTTCCCACAAAAGACATTGATATTTGCATAAAACCTGAATTGAGATGCTTCAGAGTGGCTTGTGCATGCAGAAAGGCCCTTGCTCCCCTCCTGTCTGTCAGCCTCACCCGAGATCATATGCCCCATGTCTCTTCTTCCACACAGCCAATCTTGGAGCCAGCCAACACGCAGGAGGCAGGAATGGAGCCAGCTGCTTGACGACTTTAATGTTAAAATGTGTTGAACATTCACAGGCCACGGAACTCTACTAAGTGAACCAAATGGGCTTCCCTAAAGCCATATGCTCCCTCCATCACCTCCCAGCTGCAGCCCTCCTGTGCACCAGGAATAGGCTTGTTGGGGATGGCTCAGGAAGTGTAGAGGGATTTTTTTTCTTTCCTGCTGAGCTGCTAATACCAGATGCTGATGTCACAATCAGAACTGGCAGAGAAAAGTCAAGCAGCAAGCAGAGCATTCCCCCAGAGAACAAGAATGTACCCTTTCTCTAATGAGTGCTTCTGAGAGGCATCTTTACATGTTCACAGCCCCGCTGCATCCTTAGTTAATGAGATCATTACAGAACTACTGAAGAGATGTGGTGGGGACTGGCTAAGCTGTTCAACAGAGCACTCTTACTCTTGGATATACAACTGCTCCAATCTTCCTGTGGCTATTGGGATTTAAGGCATGATATCCATGGGGTTCAGTGACATAGGTATTTAATACTAGATACTCAGGCAGGTGAAGTAGGAGAAGTAGGATCAAGGTCAGTATGAGCAAATGATCGAGTCTCTATCTCAAAATAAAATGTAAAAGGCAGGGCTAGGGCTATAATTCAGTGGTAGAGCCTAGTCTCCCCCAGTGAGGGTCTGGGGTGTGGCTCAGTGGTAGAGCACCTGCCTAGAATCCCCCAGTGAGAGGCTGGGGGCGTGGCTCAGGGGTAGAGCACCTGCCTAGAATCCCCCAGTGAGGGGCTGGAGCTGTGGCTCAATGGTAGAGCCCCTGCCTAGAATACTCCAGTGAGGGTCTTGCAGTGTAGTTCAGTGGCAGAGCAGCTTCTTAGAATCCCCTAGTGAAGGGCTGGAGCTGTGGCTCAGTGGTAGATAGAGAACCTGTCTAGAACCCCACTGAGGAGGTGAGAGTAGGGCTGGCTCAGAGGATCTTGTTCCATTCTTAGTACTGGATTACCAAGTCCTATAGTTCTGGCTAACATGGTAGGCTTCTTTCTACATTCCTGGCTCTATCACAAGTCCTTGAATTTTTTTCCCCAATTCCACAAAAGAGAGAATGCCTATCTTTATGCTGCATATGGGGAAACTAAGGTGTGAGTAATGTAAATGTTAAGTCCAAGGTCACAAAACTGGAACTAGGGTTTGAAACCAGACAGTCAGACTCCAGATGCTATAGTGATAATTACTGTCCTGTACCATCTTCCTCAGGGACCAGAAAAAAAAATCTATGACCTGAAAAGAAAGATCCAAATATAATTATTTAAGACAACTACTACTGTCTAAATACTCTCATGCTACAAAGGAACATTTTCTATGTAGTTTTAGTTATAAAATCACAGGGAAAAAGAGGACTTAGTAAATGGTCAATTAAATGCTAAAAGATTCCCCTCCCATAATTCACACTAAATATCAGAAGCTCTGTTATTTTTCTAGCTCCCCTTAGAGATACATGATTCTGAGAATGAGTGGTAGTATCTTCCAAACCTCTTTGACTCTGAACAACAAAAGTTGGGAAAAGAACCTTACCTTCACTCACCTTCAATGTCCTTACCTGAACAAGCAGAGGTAAGAACAGAAACTTAAAGGTGCATAGTGCTCTTCACTATTGTGAAACTCAATGAAAGGTGGCGATAGAAGATGCAAGAATGGGAGCATAGATGAAGCCTAGATCATAGGCAGATCAAGTCAGATCAAGTGCAAGTTCAAGTTGGGGACATCTTCATCTAGAAGACAAAGGCAGCTGTTGGCAAGCATTGATGGAGAGAAAGATGCTCGGGAAAAGCACTGTTGTGGGATGACATGGATGGATGGCTGCTTGAGGATGAAGGAGGAAGGATTAGAAGTGTAAGACGGAGTACCACATTTCTGCTTGGCACACCACAGCAGAGCATAGAAGTTCCTAAGTTTTTAATTTCCATCTGAGATCCCACTGCTTCTCAAGTCCCCCAGAGTTCTTTGCAGGGGTTGGAGGGGTAACCATATGGCATGCTTCTTACCAATGAAATGTGCTGAGTAGCACTTTCTGGAAAGTTCTTGAAAGATGACTTATTCAGGTGGATCATATCTCATGTTACTCTATAAAAATTCTAAAAACGATGCTAAAGTTAGCTGAGTAGGAGCCCTGACTTCCTAATGATCTTTTTTTGTTGTTTTGTTTTGTTTTGTTTGTTTGTTTTTTGGTTTTGTTTTTTGGCTTTTCGAGACAGGGTTTCTCTGTGTAGCCCTGGCTGTCCTGGAACTCACTTTGTAGACCAGGCTGGCCTCGAACTCAGAAATCTGCCCACCTCTGCCTTCCGAGTGCTGGGATTAAAGGTGTGTACCACCACGCCCGGCCTATTTCCTGATGATCTTATCAACCATGGTGCTAGCCTTGAGCCTCTGAGGTAGCTCACAAAAACAAAACACTGGAAGAGGAGTGAATGGTATGATTCTTATAGTATAGAGAGAAAATTAATGGACCAGGGAGAGGTTCAGTTATTAAAGCACTGCATCCAATCCTTAATCTCTCCACCTTTTTTCCTTTTTTTTCTTTTATTGAGACAGGGTTTCTCTACATAGCTCTGGCTGCCCTGAAACTCACTCTGTAGACCAGGCCTGCCTTCAATTCACAGAGATCTGCCTGCTTCTGCCTCCCAAGTGCTGAAACCCATTTTGTAAAGAGCCAATCAGTTGTGGTGGTGCATGCCTTTAATCCTGACACTTAGGAGGCAGAGGCAGGTGAGTCTCTATAAGTTTGAGGCCAACCTGGTTTATATAAAAAGTTAGAGTGTGGCCAGAGATATAAAGTGAGATCCCCACCGAAAGAGGGAGAGAGAGAGAGAGAGAGGGAGAGAGAGAGAGACAGAGAGAGAGAGAGAGAGAGAGAGAGAGAGAGAGAGAGAGGAAGGAGGGGGGAGGGAGGGAGGGAGGGAGGAAGGAAGGAAGGAAGGAAGGAAGGAAGGAAGGAAGGAAGGAAGGAAGGAAGGAAGGAAGGAAGGAAGGGAAAGAAAGAAAGACAGAAAGAAAGAAAGAAAGAAAGAAAGAAAGAAAGAAAGAAAGAAAGAAAGAAAGAAAGAAAGAGAGAAAGACAGTCCATGTGTAGTAAAGTGTGCTATAATCTCAATGCTAGGAAGATGGAGGCAGAAAGGCCACAGCAGGCTACAGGTCAATGAGAGATCCTATCTTTAAAACCAAGATGGACAGTTCCTGAGGAATAACATTTTCTGTTGATCTCTAACCTTTATACACACATTCACACACAAGGACTCACATCCATGTACAGACACATGCATTCAAGCATACATCTACATGCACACACATGTACACACAAAAAGACACAGACTTACACACAAACAGTCACACACACACACACACACACACACACACACACACACACACACAAAACCAGAAATTTCAAATGAATCATACCAAATGACTTTTTACTCCTCCTACAAGCACCTCTAGCTTTGAGCTTTGAGATGTATGTCAACATCTCTTTTTTCATCTTCTTTTTCTATTCTCCATCTGCCATAGGATGGAGCCATGGAACCATAGGCCATAGAGCTTGTAGTTTTCACTTTTAGTTTCTTCTATTTATCATGGGCAATTGAATGGTGCAGAACATTTTCTGGATGAACTGAAGACATCATTTCAGGGTGAAAATCCTTGCTGGGGTTACAGTCCGATCCCTATTACTAGTGGGAATATCCTAATGTTGCCTTTGTCATCCATCCCTCTGACACAGATAAGTTCTCATTGCCTCTCCTGAGCAAGCTCTTCTCTCAGGGCTAAACTCACACTAAGAAACATTACAGACTCAGTGTCTGAAATAAAAACACCAGACGTTCAATTTACAGTGAGGCATTTAGAGTTTTCAGGAATGCCCCTTCTGAGCAGGAAGGGTATGTTGCATGGTGTATTCATTGCCTGGTTGCTGTGGCAAGTATTTAACCAAAGCACCTTAAGTGGGTGAGAGAGTTGACTCTGTGGCTAAGAGTGCCTGCTGCACAAGCAGGAGAACTAGAGTTCAAATCCCTAGCACCCAGGTAAAAAGCTGAGGGTAGCTGGATATGCATCTGACGCCTTAGTGTTGTGGGGATGGAGATGATGAAGATGAGAGGATCCCTTTAGATTTAGACTCAGTGACAGTCTCTGCCCTAAAGGAGGTAAGTTAGGGAGGGATAGAGCATGGCACCTGGCATCCTCCTCTGGCCTCTGAGAACATGCACAGGCCCGAGCAGCTGCACATGTACACGCCATACATATGACATATGCTCATACAAAGCATCTTGAAAAACATCATTTGATTTTGGTTTCCGTTGCCATGGAGAAGTCACAAAGGAAGGAGTATGGAACAGTTGGTCACATTGTAACCTCAGTCAGGAAGCAGGGAGGGATGCATGCTGGTGCTCAGCTTGCTTTCTCTTTTTCATTAAACCCTGGACCCTGCCCCATGGGATGATGTCAGCCACAGTCAGGGAGAGCCTCCTTATCTCAACGTCTTAGTTAGGACTTCTATCTCCGTGAAGAGACATCATGACCATGGCAACTCTTATAAAGGAAAACAGCTAATTGGGACTGGCTTCCAGTTCAAAGGTTCAGTCCTTTATTAACATAGCAGGAAGCATGGTAGCCTGAAGGCAGACATGGTGCTGGAGAAAGAGTTGAGAGTTCTACATCTTAATCAGTAGATCGCAGAAGAGAACGTCACACTGAGCATGGCTTGCGCTTTTGAGATCTCAAAGCCCACCCCCTAGTGACACATTTCCTCCAACAAAGACACACCTACTCCAACAAGGCTACACCTCTTAATAGTGCTACTCCCTATAAGCCTATGGGGCCCATTTTGATTCAAACCACCACACTCAATTAACCCAATCTAGAAAGTTCCTCTCAGACACATTCAGAGGTTTGTCTCTCAGGTGATTCTAGATCCTGTCCAGTCAATAGTTAGAACTGTCACATAAGGACCAAGCGTCTGAGACCTTCAGAATGAAGCTACCAGTGGGACTTGGAATAGAGAGACATCTGCCCCCATATTAGAGGTATCTAGGTTTATAACATCTGAAACATTCTTCAGCCATAATTCTTCAGCAAATCCTCTCACCCCCTGCTAGGGAGGAAGCTTTATTTCCCCTAGAGATTCCCTAGAGGACAAGGTTTTCCTTCACAGTGGGGATAGCTATGGTGTGACCAGCTAATTGCTGGAAGGTGAATAGTCAATGCTGCGACCATCGACTGCTGTCTCCTTAAAATGACTCTGCGGCATTTCCGCTGCTCTGATCTATTATGCATCCCCATTAAAATTTAATCTTCAGAAAGCATCCTTATTTCCCTCATTTCTCAATTCAGAAGAAACGACTCACTTTGGACTTCTAGGACAGCTAAGTGCGACCGATTCCTGTCTGACTTCTGCCTGTGGCATAGAAACCTTCCTTAAGACTTCATCGCTAAGGACTCGGGGTGGTCTTAAAGTCTAGGTCTCTGGGTGAGCTTTTCAGGAAGGTTGTCTACATGGTGCCTTGTGCTTAGGAAATAAGCCACGGGATTCCCCTGAGATTGTGACATGGGTAAGGGCACTTGCAGCTAAGTCTGACAATCTGAGTTCCAAGCCCTGTGACCCACATGGAGGAAGGAGGTATCCAGTTCCCAAAGCCATCCTCTGACCTTCACACCTACACCATGGACCTGTGTGTAGCTAGACTCAGATGTGCAATGTCTAGAATAACTTTTTCCATTGGACCTCTCTTCTCCTCAGCAGACTAGATGAATCATATCATCTTGAAACAGCTGAATAGCGACCCCAAGTCTAGCTTTCCTGGAAGCAGAGACAGGGTCTGGACCCATTCTTGATGAGATAGTCCATTTCCCTGGCACCAGCCTGGTGGCAATTGCCTACTATTGACTGACCCGCGCTACTGTCCCGCCAGCAAGAATGCACGCAGGACACTCAGATCCTTCTGCAGTAAAGCTTTAATACATCTCGAGAGATAGATGATCAGCTTCAGGAGAGGAGACCCAGAGAGCAGAAAACCCTTCACTTATATAGGCTGCGAAGTACGGTTGGAGACGTGCACCACCCGGATTGGCTGCCCACCATTAGCCCAGATGATGCTACAGGAGAGGCAGGGCTCAGGTAGTGGAAAGATACCCTGACGCCTGCGCACACTTCACCACGAGCAACGGATGTCAGAGCCATCTTGTAATGGCGACTGTGAGGGCGGCTCTTCACAATTGACATAGGAGCTGTTGTGCTCCCCAAGATAGATCATTCTGAGAGACAACTGTGTGGGTGGTTGTGGTGCTTTGCAAATAATAGTAGTGAAATGTCTGTTGGCTATTCACCACTCTGAGCTAGCTCCTGTCTCCAAATGAAGATCAGCAAGTCAGTCACTAACCTTCCTACACCTTGGCCATCCTAACCAAAACCATAGTAAAATATATTGATAGAATTAGGAATAGTATGTCTTCTGTCTGCCCTCTGTTTACTTCTAACAAGTCCTAGGATACAAGACCCTAAAACCACATGGATAACTTTGTGGATTCTAAAACCCCCTTCAGTTCCTCCTATTCTAGTTTACTCTTTTACCATCCATGCTGTGATGGTTTGTATATGCTTGGCCTAGGGAGTGGCACTATTAGAAGGTGTGGCCTTGTTGGAGTAGGTGTGTCACTTAAAGGTGTGACCTTTAAGAACTTCATCCTAGGTGGCTGGAAGCAAGTATTCTGCTAGCAGCCTTCAGATGAAGATGTAAAACTCTTTTGTTGTTGTTGTTTTTGCTGTTTGTTTGTTTGTTTGTTTGTTGCTTGTTTGTTTTCGAAACAGGGTTTCTCTGTATAGCTCTGGCTGTCCTGGAGCTCACTTTGTAGACCAGGCTGGCCTCGAACTCAGAAATCTGCCTGCCTCTGTCTCCCGAGTGCTGGGATTAAAGGCATGTGCCACCACGCCCAGCTGAAGATGTAGAACTCTTAGTTCCTCCTACACCATGCCTGCCTGGACTCTACCATGTTCCTGCCTTGATGATAATGGACTGAACCTCTGAACTTGTAAGCCAACCCCAATTAAATGTTGTCTTTATGAGACTTGCCTTGGTCATGGTGTCTATTCATAGCAGTGAAACCATAACTAAGGCAAATGTCCAATCTCATTATCCCACAGTACTCTAAATTACCCTACCCTACCCTACTCTATTCTATCCTATTTACTATGTAGCCCAGGTTGACCTAGAACCACTATGTACGTCTATACTAAGCCTAACTAACCTTGTGATCTTCCTGCATCAGCCTCCACTGGGAGTATAAATATATACCACCACGCTTACTATACCATGTTCTATTCTAATCAGTACTTTATTGGTTACAAAAAAAGTCACACATCCCCCCGGGCACATAGAGATCAATTTATTATAGAACAAGTCATGTTTGGCAGACATGACAAGGGCTGGATCGGTAATGCAATTGGTAAAGGTAAGGAGCAAGGACTCCTATGAGGAGACTTGATATACGTCCTACAGTTCTTAGTATCCCTACAGTGCTCCTGCTAATAAACTAGAGGGGATGACACAAGGTGGCTGTGAAGTCAATGTGGGATCATTTTTTAGCCTATTACTTAATACTTCATGCTTCTCTTTTTTAGAAGGCACAGTATAAGAGATGTAGTGTAGGATTGCTTCATTTATACAGAAAGAGGAGGCTTAAAGACATGTACTTGGGACTCTGTGAGGCATGTGAAGGGAAGGGAGGAAAGAAGCTAGAGTATGAGCTTACATGATGAAGTAGTTACATCTCAGAGATTTTCCCTGAGTTGAAGAAGATGACATCAACATAGTGAGAAGGATAGTAGAAAATAGAGCACATCGATGTCCAGGAGCCCAGTGGGACTTGAGGGTCAGACATGTGTCAAAGGTCAGAGTAGGAGAAGGTGAGCAGACAGGCTTGAAGGTCAAGGCAGTACTGACTTGGATGGAGCCTCTGTGGAGGGTCGTGGATTGAGCACAGGACCGTAGTCCACTGGGCTACAGGCAGAGTGGTTCTCCTGGACCCCTGCCTGGGATACATGTCTATACCTGGGAAGATTCACTTCAACAGGCATTAGAGGGTCTCAGGAAATCCTTCTCTAAGTCCAAGATCTAAGCAAACTCCAGAGTCTTGATTATGTTGCCTTCTTCCTTTCAGTGATATCAAGTCCCCCCCTCTCTGTCTGTCTCTTTCTCTGTGTCTCTCTCTGTCACTCTCTCTCTCTCTGTCTCTCTGTCTCTCTCTATGTCTCTCTCTGTCTCTTTGTCTCTCTCTGTCTCTCTCTCTGTCTCTCTGTCTCTGTCTCTCTGTCTGTCTCTCTCTTTCTGTCTCGCTCTTTCTGTCTATCTGTCTGTCTGTCTGTCTGTCTGTCTCTCTCTCCATCTGTGTGTGTGTGGTGTAAAAGTTTTTATGGGAGACATAACACACACACACACACACACACACACACACACACACACACACACACATACACACACATCACACACATGTAAGCATGTATATGCTTTCAGAGAGCCAGAGCCAGACAGGGAGGAGAGAAAGGGAGATCAGTTTCCACCTAATGTGGTATCTGAAGTCACTGAGAGGAGCCATTTTTGGTTGTTCTTGTCATCACTCATCCTTGGAGTCCTTGTCACTGTCCCACCAATACCCATACAGATAGCCCTTTAGGTGCATGGAACTGAAATGAGCTGCAAGCTGACCCAGTCCATCCTGCTTGGATCAAGGAGAGGAGTACAGCACACAGGCATGGGGACCTCACAGTGGCCTAAAACAACCTGGCTTGAAACCCAATTCTATCACTTTCTGTGTAACATTAGTCACATTATCTCATGGCTGCACACATTTTCCCATTAGTAAATAGTAGTAATATTGAGTTTCCTTCCCCATAGAATTTGAATTTGATATATGCAAAATTCTTATGTGATTAGTATTTGGTAGTTAATAGCTCTTGTTGCTTGATGCTTTCTTTAAAGAATGTGAATGATTTTGCAAAGAAACATTTCCTAGAGCTAAGCTTGTAGGTTACTAGTAGTTAGTTGGCTGTGTGCAAGGCTTTGGGTTTAATCTGGAGTACCCCGAGGAGAGAGGGAGGGAAAGAAGGAAAAAGAGAAATGAGTTTTCTAGCATCAGGTGCTGAGCTTGGAACTGCCTGTGTCAGTGGTACTCAATGGAAGCACCATGCCCAGGGCTGTCTGACCCCGTCATGCCTACCTGCTGCCATCCTGAGTGGACACCCTTGCCAGTCACCCCACCTCTGCTTAACCTTCTCTTCTGCTGTGATGTATGCGCTTTCTTACTTAGTTTCCTTATATAAATATCATTTCTGTTTCTGGTGTTTGCTACTCAAATTGATGCATTGCACTACAAGCTATATATTTGTCTTCATTCTGAAGGAGCAATAGTTCTTTCCTTCCCTTTTAAAAATTCAATAATTTGGCTTTGGATGCCAAGCCATTTAAGTTTCTATTCCAGAGGCTGGTGGGGGAGGCGGTTCGCTGTATCAGGTACATTTACACTGCTATGAATAAATACCAGACAGAAGCCATTTAAAGGGGGGCAGATTTATATTTTCTTGGTTCACTGTTAGAGAGGGTATAGTCCATCTTGTCAGGGAAAGCATGGTGGAATTTGGGATAGGAGGAGTATGGTGCCAGGACTCCTGGCATCTCTACCAACCAGCAAACATAGGCAACTCAGACACAAAACAGATCCAGCCTGAATCATCAAATCCCATCCCTACTGACTTATGTTTATCAGGTGGACCATACTTCCCCAAATCCCCAGAACCACAGACACACACACACACACACACACACACACACACACCCTAACAGCTGAGGAGCAGACATTTAAACATAGGACAACTCTGGGGAACATTTCACATGCAAGTCATAACAGGACAGGAAGAGAAAGAAGTAAATGGAGAGATGGGGGGGGGATAGAGAAAACCCAAGAGTAGTGTAAAGTGCAGTTTCTCTGTCTGTGTCTTTGTGTGTGTGTGTGTGTGTGTGTGTGCATGTGTGTGACACAGCCTAGAGTCACCTGACAAGATACTCTCAATTGAAGAATCAATTAATATATTAATAATAGATCAGATTGACGTGTAGGCATATCTGTGGGGAATTGTGTTGCTTGTTGGTTGATTTAGGAGGGCCCAGCCTACTGCAGGTATACTAGCTGGTTGTGTTTGTCAAATTGACACAAGTTAGAGAGGAAGACGCCTCAGTTGAGGACATACCTCCATGAGATTCATGGATGAGATTTTCTCAATTTGTGATCAATGGGGGAGGACCCAACCAACTATGGGTGGTGCCATCCCTGAGCTGGTAGTCCTGGGTTCTATAAGAAAGCAGGCTGAGCCAGCCATGTAAGCTCCTGCCTCCAGGTTCCTGCTCTGCTTGAGTTTCAGTCCTGACTTTCCTCTTCAACTTGATTTATGGTCATGGTGTTATCACAGCAACAGAAACCCTAACTAAGACAGGGGGCAATGCTATTCACTGGACAAGCAGTCCTGGACTGTATAAGAAAGCTAGCTGAGTATGACTCTATTAGTAAGCCAGTAAGAAGCATCCTCCATGGTTTTTGCTTCAAGTTCATGCTTGAGTTCCTGCTCTGACTTTCATCAGCAGTAGACTGTGACCTGGAAGTACAAGCCAAGTAAAGCCTTATCTACCTCAAATTGGTTCCAATCATATGATAAACCTCAAGTAGGTTTATCATAGTGACAGAAATAATAATGCGTAATAATATATACAACCATACTTAGATCATAAGCTATGTGTGTGTGTGTGTGTTCTTTAAGTGGAATCTGGGCTAAAACAAATCAAGTGATGAGCTATCAAACATTTTGTTGAGTTCAGAAGGTGAGAGACAATGTCTAATACAAACATAGGGTCTGACAAAGGGTGGGAAATTATACATTTTACATATATATGTATATGTACATGAATTAGACATCATATATAGGATATATAATGTAATGTATAGTGTATACATCATATATATCATATATAACAAATTTTATTAACTGAGTATAGTCTATAATGAACTAGAATTTGCTCAAAATGTTTTATTAGTAGATGTCATAAGTATTTGCTTTAATTTATAATTATAGATGTCCCCTTCATGAATATTTTAATGCAATTATGAAACAGTGGGAGACAGGCTTGTTGTGATCCCAGGTACTCAGGAGGCCAAGACAGGGGAATCACAAAATCATTTGAGGCTTGCCAAAGTTACTGCCCAAGTTCAAGGCCTCTTCTCTTCATACTGTAGACTGAATTTAAGCTTAACCTGAGCTACTTTGTGAAATTTTGTCTCAAAAACAAAGAAATAAATGACAAAAGCAGAGGGCTGGATATGTAATTCAGTGGTAGAGCCCCTGCCTAGAATCCCCCAGGGAGAGGCTAAAGTGTGATACATCTGTACTGTACTTGCCTAGAATCCCCCAGTTCTGGCTCCAGATTAGTGAAAGATGTCTCAAAAACCAAATGAAAGGTTTCCAGAGAATGATAGCTGAGGTTGTTCTTTGACTTCCATAACTTTACACACACATACACTCACTCATATATCCATATACACATACACAAACGCAGACACACACATACATACGCATACACACTCATCTTGTCACACTTATCTTGTTCAAAGAGATTAGATCGTCCCACTGGCACACCCCATGAAATACTGAATAGAAGTCAGCAATGTCATTTTGATCATGTTCAGCCATACTAATGGCTTGGGTAAGTTTTAGGGTCAATCTAAATTCAAGGAAGAATACAGATCCCATTCCTCATGGGAAGAGGGGCTGTAGCACATTGCCCAGGAGCACGTGAGGCAGAACTAATGGCAAATAATCTGTCACCAGGCTTGTCGCTTCCTTAGACCTCTGCTGGTTCTCATGTGAAGTATGAATGATGGCAGCCTTTAGCATTCTGTGCTCTCAGGCTGATAATAAAATTAAGTGTTCCTAAACAGGGCTTTGGTACTGGAGAGATGCCTCAATGATTAAAAGTACAAACCACTCTTCTAAAGGATTGGAATTCCCAGCACCCACCTCAGGCTACTCACAACCACCTATATTTCCAGCTCCTGTGGTTACAGTGCCCTCTTCTGGCCTCCAAAGACACTGCACTAATGTGTGCATACACATAATTAAAAATTAAAAATTTGAAAAATTAAATAAGCAGATCTCTCAGTTAATTCCCTTAAATTCACTACAGGTGGGGAATGGACCACTATGTTTTCCTATATCCAGACAAATATGCCCTTCTTTTCTTGCTTTCTTTTGACAGAGTCTCATGTAGCCCAGGATAGCCCAAGGTAGCCAAGAAAAATTTTGCACTTCTGATCCCCTGACCTTCACTTTTTGAGTGATAGAAATACTGGAATGGCCACAACACCAGGAGAACACAGTGCTGGGACTGGAACACAGGTTTTTGTGTATGGTACATAAACACTGTGCCAACCGAGGTGCACTCCAGCTCTTACCCTTTCTTAGAAAAATTGGCAGGTTATACTTGGTGAGTTTTGTGAGGGTATTTAAGACAGTTCTTATATATACTGCGAGTCTTCTATATAAAAAGCCTAGAAAAGGCCTCCGGACCTTACATGTAACATATTACACTAACACAATTTATACACACACACAACACCACACATTCATACACACACACACATATACACACTATACTACACACACACACACAACACCACACATTCATACACACACACACACATATACACACTATACTACACACACCACACCACACATACACACACACATTATACTACACACACATACATACACACACACTATGCTACACACACAAACACCACACATTCATACACACACATATATACACACTATACTACACACACACACCACACCACACCACACATACACACACACACACACACACCACACATTCATACACACACACATATACACACTATACTACACACACACACCACACCACACATTCATACACACACACACATATACACACTATACTACACACACACACACCACACCACACATTCATACACACACACACATATACACACTATACTACACACACACCACACCACACATACACACACACACACACATTATACTACACACACATACATACACACACACACTATACTACACATACATATACATACTACACACACACACATACCATACCACACTCTACACCATACACACCACACACAGACACACACCACACATAACCTCACACACATACACACACCTCACATGCACATGTACACACCTCACACACACACATACACACACACCATACCTCACATCCACACACATATATACATTACACACACCACAGGCACACACACATACACACACTCACTCATGGATATCTTTACTTAACTCTTATCCTATATTATTTTGTCCAGAATGCTGATGCAACTTAAAGAATTATCTGTCTGAGCCTTTCCCTATTGTAGACTAAAGAATTGAGCCACGTAGCTTTATAATATTTGCTTGGGCTTTTACAGTTGTGATTAGAGCCCTCCAAGGTACCTGCTCAGGGTACTCCTGGAGGGGAGTCTTACAAGGCTATAAAGACCCATTTTTACTAGAGAAGCCTGCTCCGTGCATGCTTCAAATGTCTTAATACTTCAAAGAGGAAACCCCCTTGAAGATGCCCTGCCTCCTCTCACCATCCATGCCTGCTGCGGGAACACTTATGTCACCCTGCTATCTGATTTCTGCATCACTGTAAGCCCCTACAGTACTTAGAGGAGGAAGTTGCTCAATAAGCGTTCATGAATGAGTGAATGGTTGAGTGAGACACAAATAACAGGGCTTTGCAGGGAGGTCTGATGGGAATAAAGATTTACCTAACCATTTATGTTGCTGTTGACATGTCATGTTTTTTCCCCCTTGCCCAGGAGGCCAATAACACAAACACATGGCTTGCCATGAAAAATTCACAACCTTACATTAGTGAGATACCCTGGTGACACCGCTTAGAAACTGCAAAGCCAAGGTCAACGCGAAAGCTGCCGTAAATCAAATGTCTTTGACACCGCCTCTTCCTATTGGGAAATCTCACCCATTTGCAGTGTTTGCCACCGTGCCTGGCTTTTTATGTAAGTACTGCGGATCAAACTAAGGTTCTCATGCTCACACAGAAAACACTCAACCAGCTGAGCCCCCTCTCCAGCCCCATGGCAAAAACCTTATAAGAAACTGAAAGGCGTACTGTTGTGTATGGTTCAGAAAAGAATCTGAGAGCCACACTGCTGGTTTTGAAAGAGCGAGTTTATTAAGTAGGTGGCAAGCCAAAGCCAACGTAAAAGAATAAATAGCAATGATAGATAGCAAGCTCTACTGTAAAACTAAGAAGTCAAGAATAGAGCTGAAGCGATGGCTCAGAAAGTAAACACTCTTCCCTTCAAGCCTGGCAGCCTGGATTTGACCTTCAGGACCCTCGTGGTGGAAGGGGAGGACTGACTCCAGCAAGCTGTTGTGTTCCTTTCTGTGTGTGCTGTGTGGCACACATTCATATCTCTCTCTCTCTCTCTCTCTCTCTCTCTCTCTCTCTCTCTCTCTCTCTCTGTGTGTGTGTGTGTGTCTGTCTGTCTGTCTCTGTGTGTCTTTCTGTCTGTTTCTCCCTGTCTCTCTCTGTCTCTGTCTGTCTGTCTGTCTCTATCTCTGTCTCTCTGTCTCTATCTGTGTGTGTGTGTGTGTGTGTGTGCATAATTTTTAAAAAATAAGAATTCAGGAATATAGCTGAGCCCCAAGAAGTTAGAGAATGTTTCTTTGGTGTGAAGACTTTTTTTTTTTTTTTTGGTTTTTTGAGACAGGGTTTCTCTGTGTAGCCCTGGCTGTCCTGGGACTCACTCTGTAGATCAGGCTGGCCTCGAACTCAGAAATCCACCTGCCTCTGCCTCCAAGTGCTGGGATTAAAGGCATGCACTACCACACCCGGCTGGTGTGAAGACTTTTAAAGGCTCAAAATAATAAAGTAGCTATTATCTAAAAGAGATCTGGTTCCATGGAAACCCTAGTGTCTCCTCCATACCCCTGTGTAACTACAGCTTAGATGAAGCTGTATATATCAAAGAAATTGTCAGACATCCTCATCTAAGAATGAGTGACTCCCCTGTGTTTCCCTAAAATCCAGAGCAGCTTCCAAGTAGCTCATAGGGGGTCCCTTCTGAAGCACTGAGCAGCAAAGCAGATAGACCTCCGCTTCATTGACTCGAATCCCTCAGTCACTGACCTGGAACCAGACATGTACCAGGCATCAGAGAGGATATGCCCTGAGCATAGAGCAAACCCACAGAGACCTAGGCATCTCTTAGGATCGACTTAGAAATAACACTATAGAGGAGTCAAAACTGGAAATCGGAATAGGGAGATAGCTCAGCTGCTAAAGTGCTTGCCGAGTGAACATGAGGAACTGAGTTCAATACCCAGACCCATTTTTAAAAAGACAGAGACAGATGTGGTGGTGCATGCGTGTAAGCCCAGTCCTGGTGTGTGTTTGGGGTTAGCGTTGGCAGGGGGTGCAGGATGGGTGGCAGCTTGCTCAACAGTCAGTCTAGCCCAATCAGCAAGTGCTAATCCTAATGAAGAACTGTCTCAAAAAACAAGGGTGTAATCCTGAGAAATGACACCTGACATAAACTTCATGTACGCACGCCAACATACCTATACACATGTACACACACACACACACACACACACACACACACACACACACACACACACACAAAACAAAGGCAGGCTGAGTACCAAGGTCTCTGGAGCCTACAGGAAAGAAGTGACAAGCTCAATGGGAAAGAGAGGGCATGCTGATTCTGGTAATCTGACTGCAGGGAAATGCTGGTAAGTGGGATGTCCATCAGAAGAATCCCGGGACCTACTGTCATCACAACATAGTGACTTGTTTATTTGACAATTGCTTGTTGGTGTTCTTCAGAAGGAACAGAAATTAATTAATAGGATTTTGACCTGATGTACAGCTGTCCACGGCTAGGATGCCACTGACCAGGAAGAGAGCAGCCATGACTTGGACAGCTGGCTTAGTCGTTACCGGTGCTTTCTCCTCTTCTAGAAGAGCACTCCCACTAGGACTACATCCCACATCTGCCTATAACCCTTTTCTGGCTTCCACAGGTACCTGCACATACATAGCGCACCCTCATAAAGACACAAATGCATAGCTAAAAATAAATCTAAAAGAGAAGAGAAAGGAGGGCCAGGATGTAATGCCTATTATATATTTGTGCCACAGTACAGGCTCTGTCTCCTGGTAAGTGCTACTTGACCTGAACCTTCTGGATGTATGTATTTGTGGATCCCATGGAACTGTGCAGGTTTCAGGAATGGTAAATAGAGATTTCAGTACCCTAGAAAAGCTACCATAGAAGTTAAAGTGTCTATAGCTGTCTTCCTATTAATCCTGGATGCCTCCTCTTAGAGTACTATGTTTTTCTTTAAGTACATGTTTTATTTTTAAGTGTGTGTGTGTGTGTGTGTGTGTGTGTGTGTGTATGAATGTATGTAGGTGCACTGGTGTGTATAAGACTCACAGTTTGAGGGAACACAGTCCATCACGTGAGGGAAATCATGGTGACTTGTTCCTATCCAGTGGATAATGAAGCAGAGAGAGACCAAGAAGTTTATGAGATTTAAGCCTATTGACCAACTCCTCAGATTCTCATAAATGTGCTTCCTCCATCTATGCCATGCCTCCCAAAGGTTCCACAACCTCTAAAAGTCAGGTTGGCAGTTGAGAACCAAGTTTCCAAACCCAAGGGTTTCTGGGAGACATTTCAGAGTTAAGCCATGATGCACATGTGTCCCAAAATAGATATGGAATTGACATGAGCTTTACCTCAAACACACAGCAACTTTCTGCTTTCTGAGGGACATTAAAGACCATTGTTCTAAAAATACATACCGTGTGATGATGTCCACAAATTTCTGTAAGAAGCTAGACTAAATCTATAGGGACAAATAAAATTATATCAAATACCTAATTGAATGCCTACTGAACAGTCCTCTGCTCCCAGTGAGGCTAGATGTGATAGAAGAAAGTCATCCATTACCTGGTTCATACATGAGATCACTGGAAGGATTACAGATATCATTTCTTACATGACACATGAGAACTTTAGAGATAACAGTGAATAGGGGGCTTTGGAAGCAACTTTTCTTAGCATCTTACTTTATATTGTGTTATATATGTTATGTTCCGTGAGGTTTATTTTAGGTAACAATTCCAGTTTATAGTTCATCACTATAGGAAAAACATAGTGACTAGAGGTCAAAGCAGAAGATTACATCATATCTACAGTCAAGAGTAGAGAAAATGAATATACAAACACACACACACATGATTTCTGGGAACACACACATGTTCATTTGCTTGCTTGTGCTCATCTTAACTTCTCCACTCCTAGCACAATTCAGAACTCCTGTCTAGGGAATGCTGCCAACTACAGTGGACTGAGTTTTCCCATACCAATTAACTTCATTAATACAATTCTCCAAAGGTCGACCAAATGTAAATCGATCCCTCTTCCCTCGTTGAGACTCTTTTCCCAGATGATTCTAGGTTTTATCAAGTTAATATTTAAAGGTAAGCATCAGAGTGTGTGCGGGGGGGGGGGGATGCACGTATGTGTGCTGGTGTGTGTGTATGCTCATGCTCTTGTGCAGAAGTCAGAGAAGGATACTGAATGTCCTGTTTTGTCATCCTCCACTGTATTCCTGTAAGACACGGTCTATCATGTAACTTGGATCTAAACTGACAGCCAGCAAGCCTTAGTGATTCTGTCTCCACCTTGCACAGTCCTGGGGTTATATCTGTGCATGATGAAATCCAGCTTTTTATCCAGGTCTTGGGGATTGGAATTCAGGTTCTTATGTTTGTGTGGCAAGAACTCTTACCCTCCAAGTCATCTCCCCAGATCCCCTGCCTCTTATTTATCACGGACTTTCATCAGTAACATTTGCAACTCTCACACAGCACAAACCTCATTCCATCTCAGAAAGCTGCAGGTGAGCGCAGGCATTCATGCATTCCAGAAGCTATCAGGCCGATTATAAAAACACCCTTAGAACAAGTCCCATTTTATCTGAGTGAATAATACCGTTTCCCTTCTGTAAGCAAAACCATGATATATAGGCAAACTCCACGTTAATTGGATAAACCAGTGGCAAAGCCCCAGAAGCACAATTAACTTTCATGTGAAATACTCCCAGCTGAAATCCTGGAAACTTGCATGTAATTAGTACTCCCTTCCAGCCCTCCAAAGTATAAAATACAATACATTAGGGCTTGTAACACTAATATTGCCGAGAACACGACTAACGTGGGAAGTCTAATTTGCCACTAATATGCAGATGGTGGGCTAGTTGGTGAATTCTTTCACCTGTTTGGCTAATCGTTTCCAGTGTGATTTACAAACTCTACACCGGATGATGCAGCGGTACATAATGCATGGGATTGCCGATGCCGGACTACATTAAGTCACAAAAATTATAGCCTTCAAATTCAGAAGCAATACTGATGATTGTATGAGAGGCTTCTGTAAAGTACTTTCCCCCACAGAACAAATGAGGACCCCTAAGAACCATTAAAAACAAACAAACAAGTAAAAACAAAGTTGGTGTGGTGTTGCAAACCAAGGCCAAGAAGTAGAAACAGGCAAATCCCCGGGGCTCCCTGGACAGTCAAGCCTGACCTGGTCCATGAGCTCCAGGCCAACAAGAGACCTTGTCTTAGAAAACAGGGTGGATGCATCCCAGGAAGGACACTCAAGATTGACCTCTGGCTCCCACCTGCCTGTATGCACACGCATGCATACACATGTGCACACACACGGGCTCACATATTCAAACAAAAGTTATATTGGTTACCTTCCTTCTCATTGTGAAAAATGCCTAACTGAGCAGCTTAAGAGAGGAGAGGTTCATTTGGACTCACAGTGTCAGGTGCAACACCATGACAAGAGTATATAACAGAAACCCCATGATGATGGGAGCAAGTGGAGGGCCTGATTGTACAGTCTCTGAACTATGAAGCACAGAGTGGGACTAGAAGCAGCATTGGGCTATGCTCCTCAAAGGTCTGCCCCCAGAAACCCACCTATACCACCACTTACAGTTCTGTTTCTGTTGCTATGATAAAATACCCTATGGGGAAAAGCATTTTAGGAACGAGTGGGTTTTATTTGGCTTATAATTCCAATTTACAGTCCATCACAGCAGGCAAATCATGGCAGCAACTTAAAACAGCTAGCAACATCACATCCTCAGGCAAAAGCAGCGAGAAGTAAATGTGTATATGCTTGCTTGTATTCAGCTTAATTTCTACACTTTTCAAGACATCCTGCCTAGGGAACAGTGCTGCCTAGAGTGGGCTGAGCCTTCTCACGTCAATCAACTTGAGACAATCTCCCACAGACATGCCCATAGGTCAACCCAATCTAGCCAATCCCCATTGGAGACAAGTCCTGCCTCTAGTCAGCACTGGGCTCCTAACTTTTTTTCTTTTTCCAACACAAGAGTCCTGGGAGACTCTCTTCCTAGATGATTCTATATATTGTGTTAAGATGACAATTAAAGCTAATCCTTATACCAGGCAAGACCAATATTCCCCAAACAATATTGTCATCTGAGAATACATTAGGCTGTGGGAAACATTTCACATTCAAACCATAGGGGACATCATTGAGTCCCGTTCCTGAGCAGTTACCATGTTGTATCATAATTCACCCTAAACAACTTACAGATGGGCTTCATCCCCAGAGACTGAGTCTACAGGTCTTGGCTAAACCTCTGAAGTTTCCATTAACAATAAATAAGTAGTGGCTGGGTAGATGGCTCAGTGGATAATCACTTGCAGTGAAGCCAGAGGACCTCAGTTTGAATTTCTAGAATCCACATAAATACTGGACAGCTCAAGCAACTGCCCTTAATCCCAGCACTCAGAGACAGAGACAGGGCAAATTAGACTATCTGCAATCAGTAATCTCTGAGTTCAGTGTAAGACCTGACCTCAAAAAATAAAGTGGAGTGAGACTTTCATGTTCAGGCTTCTCTGCATGCATGTGCAACACATGTATACACACACACACACACACACACACACACACACATGCATATATATGACAGATTTAAATTCACATACAGCAAAAAAAATAAAGTCAACATTTTCTCTTTGAGCTATATATTCAGTAAATATCACTCTGAATGCCACAATTGTAATACAATAATGCTTGATGTCAAATTGTACCTAGGACCATCTACTCAATACATACCAGGTGACTGATCAACGGGCATGGAGTCTCCTAAAACTATAACCTGTTCTAATTCTTGACTTGAATAGTTCAGTCATCTAAACTTACTGTTAAGGGGGGTATCTTAATCAACTTTCTATTGCTGTAGTAGTTCTTTAGGCTGAGTAGATTGTAGAGGAAAGAAGTTTATTTAGATCATAATTTGGGAGTTTTAAGAACATAGAGACCATGTCCACTTGACTGTTTCTGGGTTATCTTTCATTATATCACAAAATGGCAGATGACATTTTTGGAATACACAAGTAATTCAAGGGGCAAGATCAATCTTTCTTGTACAATATCCTACTATTTAAGGAACTAAACCAGGATCTCATGAGAACAATATTAGCCCTTTCCAAGGACAGGGTCTCCAAAAATCTGACTATAACTATCCTGACAGGAATGAAGATATTCTGTAGATATGTGTGTCCCTTCTTTTGGTTTTCAGACTATTGAAACAATAGTTCCCAAGGAACTAAAAGTCTCCCAGGACTCTTGTGTTGGAAAAAGAAAAAAAGGTAGGAGCCCAGTGCTGGCTAGAGGCAGGACTTGTCTCCATATTTCATATAGTCCTGATAAGTTGTCAAATCACTTTGTGTGACACACTAGAGTTGAGACAATGATGGGTCAGTGATGTCCAAGACTGCTTAATTATGTTAACTCTTTCCACTATTTAAATATAAACTCCATATTGGGACCCAAAATTTAAAGGTAAGGTTGGGGTGTCATTGGGCTTCTTTGCTCTGCTTCTCAATGTGACAGCATTGAGTGGATCTCCTTTTTCTGCTTTTCACTATCTCTTGTTTGTTTTATTCAGGAGGGGTGGCCAAGCCTGCATGATTAGGGCTGTCAGGGTCCAGGCTCTGACCCTTGCCACTTCAATAACATAACTGCTTTACTTAGGCCTTGTGTTTTAAAGGATCCAACTTTAAATACCACCAAATTCTCCAACATAAAGTTGCTGAATATTCCTCATGGTGTTCAGCAATATGGTCCACTTGACTTGATGCAGAATACCTAGGAAAGAACCTCTGAGCATGGCTGTGAGGGATTTTCTTGATTATGTTAATTGAAGTGGGAAGACCCATAATGAATGTGGATGGTCCTATCCCATAGGCTGGGGTCCTAGCCCAAACTTAAGGGAGAAAGCAAGCTGAATACCAGCATTCTTCCCTCTCTCTCCTACCTGGCCATGGTTACAACATGACTGGGTATCCTCCTGTTCCTACCACTATGTCTTTGCTTCCTGAAGCCATGCTTTCCCCACATGATGGGCCACCTGATGCTTAAAACACAAGTCAACTAAAATTTGTCCTTTTGCTTTGTTGGGTGTTTTGCTTTAGTAATGTAAAGTAAGTGATACAATCCCTGTGCTTCCCACATAGAAAACTTTAAAGGGCAGTAATCAAATCCTCTCTAGACTGTGCCAGAGAGCTTCAAGAGCTGCATCTGGACTCAGCAGAAGAGGGTGTGGTCGCTGATTAGTGCTGTTTACCCTGGCATAGATGAGGTCACCCTGCCTATGTGCCTGTGGCACTCTCAATAAAAAGGTATGTGGTCTGGAGTCTACCCTGTAGCTTTTAGTTTCAGATGATTGACCCCAGGGTCTGAGAAGATAGTTCAATCAATAAAGTCTTTGTTGAGAAATCATGAAGATCCCTCACACAGTGTAAAAATTCAAGGGCATGGCTGTTACCTGAAAAATAAGGAGAAGGAAACGAGATAGAGCTCATTGGCCAGTCAGCCCAATTAGTGAGCTCCTGGTCCAGTGAGAGACTCTGCCTGAAAACATCTGGTGAAGAGTAACTGAGGAAGATACCCAATATTGACCTCCACATGCATGTACATGCACAGCTGCATGCACAACCCACACTAACAAATAAACAAGGATACAATACACCACACAAGCATGCACACGGGCACACAGTCAAAAGACTGACGGACATAAGTCTAGGTCATATATGAACATGATATGAAGCTGTTGCAAAGAAAATGGCCAGCAGTCAGTTTAAAGAGCTGAGTGTTGACACAAGGTCTCACGCTTAAGAGTGGCTTGTTCCTTGAGGTCACTGATTTAATGCCAGACAGAGTGTAACAGCAGTCCAGAGTCCCAAGAGAAAGACAAAGATTTTTCATTTGCCCACAAGAGCAGAGAAGTCTGTTTTAAGGTTTTGGGGAGAGGACATGGGTGAGCCTTATACTGTGAGTTAGGGAGCAAGGACTCTTGAACCTTACAGAATGTTGATGAGGTATAGAGGAAGTGCAAGTTTAGTTAACTGTATGGACAGACTGGAGGTCTCTAAGATGCTTTGTTCCCTGTCATTTTTCTGCAATCTGGACACAAGAGACACATTTACAAATTCATAGATGGGATGATTGTTTCTCCCTAGAGTAGCAATGATCTCAGATCCAACTATGGTGGATAGAGTTAGAGCTGTAGCTAGGCTCAATTTAAGCAACACATGGTTTGTGATTTTGATATTTGTTTCCTGGAGTCCCAGTACCTAGGTGTTCCCAGTAGAGATGTTGTATGACATGACTCCTGGGGGAGATATAAATTAATGTCTACTTATCCCAGATAGGGAACCTACAAAGACCAAAGTATGAATACTATGATATCCAAATATGTGAACCAAATGTGTTGTGTTGGGGTTAATTATAGGAGTTTGGATGACAGGTTACTTATAGTAGCAGAAATAAGTCAAAGTAGCTATGTCATTAAAATCCCACCCCAGCATAGGGGACAGCTCATGAAAGCTGGAAACCTAGAGGTCTCTACATGACCTACAGGCAGCTAGACAGGGCAGAGAGTGTCTTTTCTAGTCAGCTTGGTTGGTCTGAGCCTCCTCCAGGCAGTTTCATCAGTATAACAGTGTCTCTCAGCAGTCTTTACTACTAATATAATCTTGGAGAGGGAGGAGCCTCGTGTAGTTGTTTAGTTTCAGAGACTTCCTGAGGCTTTTGAGTTGTGTATTTCCAGGGTGGTTCTATTCTGCTCTGGCCTTCCCTGCTCTGCTCTGTTCAGTTCTATTATGTTCTGCTATATTTTGCTATGTTCTATTGGAGATGGGATCTTACTGTGTTGACCAGGCTGGCCTAGAACTCAGAAGGATATGCCTGCCACTGCCTCTGCCTCCCAAGTGGTGGAATTAAAGTTGTGAGCCACCACATCCAGCCATATTCCCAGTGTCTTAATGAGCCCCACTTTACATCTTCTTAAGTCTTGTCTGTCTGTTTGTTTGTTTGTTTGTTTGTTTGTTTATTTATTTATTTATTATTTTCAAGACAGGGTTTCTCTGTGTAGCCTTGGCTATCCTGGATTTCACTCTGTAGACCAGGCTGGCCTTGAACTCAGAAATCCCACCTGCCTCTGCCTTCCAAGTGCTGGGATTAAAGGCGTGTGCCACCACCACCCTGCATCTTCTTAAGTCTTAATAGGCTTTCCTAAGGAAACTGCTGCACTTGAAGGATGACTGACAATAGTTGTCAGCATTCATGTAAATACAGTCTGATCAGCCCCTAGCTTATATCTACCAGTTAGTTATAGTTCAAGCCAACAATACCACTACCTTCATAAATATGTCTAGCCATCCAGATGTTGAATGTCTGTTTATTAATAGGACGCGATACCTTCCCAAATTAATGTGTGAGGTGGTTTTGAGACACACACAAGCTTGTGAACATGAAGAGACTTTATAAATGCTAAAGCTTTATTCTTTTTTTTTAAATGAAGTGCTGTTTTTGTTAGCATATTGTCAAACATTAGCAGTGTTTTCCCAAGACTACAGGTGCTTGAGCAGGTAGGCAGATACTTGCATGTCTTCTCACAGAATTCAAAATACTGAACCTTTATTCTCATAATGATATCAAGGCTTCTTTTGTTATGAGAACAAAGGCTTTCTCAAAGCTAGGATGATGGGGAAGCAGGCTTGCCTTGGTGTTCAGATATCCTTAGCAAACAAATACCTGCCTCTGCTTTTCCCGGCTGCCTTCCTCTCGACTCAGGATAGAAAGAGGATGAAATCGGGCACATGAGAAGGGAAGGGACTCTCTCACCCGGGAATCTGGTTGACTCCTCTCACTAGGAGAAAAGCAAGAATTCCAGGACCTTTGTCAGTTGCTTAAGCTCCTTCCCAGGTCCCCAGCTGTAAACATGGGATTTTCTAGCATCTTGCTAAAGGCTTCATTCACAGGAAGAGGACCTCCCTTCATCCTCTTGCACATCTCTACTGGTTCTTAGGTTTTACTTTATCAGACTGTAATTTGACCCAAGATACCCCTAGAGCAGCCCTATAATCTCACTGATCAAAAGAGAGAAAACCGGGATAGGCAACTTAACAACATTTTTGAGATGCAACTTGAAAGCCCCAAAAGGGTATATGGTCATCTGTGCTGAGACAATTAGCTGTGCCTCTGCTTTGGTGAGCCTTGACCATGCTTGAGTATGTATTTCTGAGATCCTCTTTTATTTTTCTTCTAACCCTCGTACTTAAAATCTATATTAAAATAGTTCAAGTAGGGGGCTAGAGATGGCTCGGTGGCTAAGAGCACTGGCTGCTTTTCCAGAGGTCCTGAGTTCAGTTCCCAGCAACCACGTGGTAGCTCACAACCATCTATAGTATGACCTGATGCCCTCTTCTGGCATACAGGTGTACATGCAGATAGAGTATTCATGGTACATATAATAAATTTTTTTCTAAATATCTTAAATAAAATCATCAACTCTGCTTTATCTGGCTTGTCCTGGTTCTTCTTGTTGATTAAACAACAATTCCTCTTTTGTTCTGAGCCGAGGTCCCTTAAAAATGAAAGGAATTCCTTAGACCCCCAGAGCCGAGTCTCAGTCCTCTCTCTAATGACAATCTACAACTACCAGGCTTGGTCACTGACTGAAATTCAAATGACCTGCCATTCAACTTAACCTTATTTTATAGAATTGAGCAGAGTCAGATGATAGATGGTCCTAGGGGCCTACACTGACCCCTCTTATTTTGTGCTGAAGAGACTGAACTTATCAATGGGGGCTCTGGTTGGACTGAGAGACACCAGATTGTGAAATGGTTGAGTGACGGGTTTCTTTGTTCAGAATCCCCATAAGGGTGAAGGGTAAGCTTTGCCTATCTCCGGCTCCTACAGTAATTAGCATTATATTTTATATGCTTGATTACTCAACACCTGTTCCCTGAGCAAGCAAATGTCTGTTAGACTGAATGAAGCTTTCATGTGGGGCTTTGTGATGAATGAGGGCTGCACTTAGTCTAAGAACTAAGACATAGCTTAGTGTCATGGCTCATGACTGTGCTCAGGAGAGTGAGTAGAAGGATTGTCACAAGTTTAAACCCAACTTGGCCTAAGTGCTAAGTCTGAGGCTATAATGTGTACACACACACTCATATACACATACATATAAGTACATGTGTCTGAAGTTATATAGTTACTGGACTTGGGGCCCCAGTAGACCCAGTGAGATAAGAGATTAAACACTCCTCAAAACACTATCCTCAAAGCTGTGGCAAAAAGCAGAGAAAGAGAAGGTTGTTGAGGACAAATTACAAAGAGGGACAAATTAAGAGGTCCTATGACCCCTAAGCTCACCTCTGGGGCACCAGCATCAGCTTAAATAGAGGATGAGAGGTATGATTAACTCAATAGTCTCGGTTGAGTGTGGCCCCACCAAACCACCCATGGCTGACCCTTCCACGTCTCAGCTCCTGTTTCTCCTGAAGGTAGTCTGACAAGTTGTCAGACCGTGTGAAATCTCCTCCTGAGAGACAGCTTTGCCTTCTGGCTTGCTCCAGGCTTCTTCCTTGTTCCTCTTCCAGAATGAGACTCCTACGGAATTCCAATTTCTTGAGGACCTTTGTTTTATCAGTCTGGTAGCCAAAAGCGCTCCTGTCTCTTTAGAATATGTTCTGACTTGACAAGGTGATTACAAGGCTCTGTCTCAAAAAGATAAAAAAAAAAAGAAGTTAAAATACAAGCATATAACATGCATTACGCCTTTGTGTGAATGAATGAAATGGAGTACATTGGTGACTCCAGGCTGCTAATAAGCAAAGATGTAAATGTAGAAATAATGTCCATACAGGTCCTAGCTAGAAATTGTCCTGCTTAGGATGTGAGCCTACTACAAGGGCATTTTGCTTACTCATCAGATATGACTTGTTTGTTTTGTTTTGTGGTGGTGATGGTGATGGTGATGGTGGTGGTGGTTTTGGTGATAAGACTATGTGTGTGTGTGTGTGTGTGTGTGTGTGTGTGTATGTTACTAAAAATGAAATCAGGTCATCACATATGCTAGGCAAGTATTCTATTGCTAAGTTACATCTCCAACCCCTCACAAGGGAATTCTAGGCAAGTGCTCTATTGCTAAGCTATGCCCCCAATCCTCACTGGGGGATTCTAGGCAGGGGCTCTACCACTGAGCCACACCTCCAGCCCCTCACTGGGGGATTCTAGGCAGGGTCTGTACTACTGAGACAGACCAATGGGCTATCACTAGGGGATTCTTGGCAGCTGGCACTTTACCTCTGAGTCCTGTCCCCAAGCCCCTCGCTGGTGGATTCTGAGCTAAATCCCTAGCACTCTTTTGCTTTTTTATTTTGTGATATGGTTTAACTAAATTGCCCTGGGTGACTTCATACTCACTTTGGACACCAGGCTAGTGTTGAACTTGTGATTCTCCCATCTATCTCCAAAGGAGCTGAGATTACAGGTCATTGCCACTGTGCCCAGATACTGATCAAACTTTTTTTTTAATTCTCATTTGAGAGACAGAAGTATAATATAGCTGCCTTTGTGCCTTCAAGAACCTCAAATTTTATCCTGTCTTTTGCAAATACAAACTTACCAAGTACAGAATAAATCTGAATTAATTCAGATTTTAGCCACATAATTCAACATTAGTCCAAAGTCTCCCATGCTTTAAAAGTAGCTGATTCAGGCTGGTGAGATATCTCAGTGGGCACTTGCCCCAAAAGCCTTACGACCTAGGTTCTGTTTCTGGAATCCACATAAAGGTAGAAGACAGACTCCTTAAAGTTGTCCTCTGTCCTACACCTGAGCACTGTGACACATTCCTGCAGTCGTAATGAACAAAGAAGTAAGCAATGAACGTAAAGGTTGTCAATAATATTTGCTATTTTAAAGGAAAGGAAGAAAAAAAACCAGTGGTATCCATTGTACGTGTAATAAATATGCGTGATACTCTGTCTGGCCTGAGAAGTTTCTTCTCTTATAGAAATGGCCTCAATTTTAAAAATAAATGGCATTGATTTAGCATTAGAGCCTTTTCATATAAGGATTTATCTCAACAGCACTTTTAAAGATATAAAACACACAGTTTATGTAGCCTTAGGTTTCTTAGCACCAAATCAAACCGAATAATAAAGTAAAATGGAATGCTATAATGATCAAACAGTATAAGCTCCCGTCAAGAGCGATTTGGAAGCACCTCTTATAATTACGAGGCCAGAAGCCGCCTCTGTAGATTCGGCAGAACGGAATCATGAAATGAATTAAGGCCGTACCAAATTATTAATACTTTTCATACTCTGTTGCAAAAGCCTGCCTTCATGCCTCACTAGGAACTGAAGTTAAAAAAAAAATGTCTCAAAGAGCAGGCAGGGCAAAGTGGATAAAATTAATAAATAGGAGATTGCTTATAGTTCTTTAACATCCACTCGTCTAATCCTTTGAACATTCGCGCAGCTCTCTGCCGTTCAAAGAGCTCTCAGTCGCCTTCACTCCTTTCATCTGGCTAACCACTCAGAGTTCCTTAAAGGGGTCTCAAGGTGCAGTAGGTGGTTAAGAGCCCAGGGTCGAGGCTGAGGACATGGCTCAGTTAATCAAGTGGTTGTCTTGTAAGTATTAGGACCTAAGTTCTAATCCTAGAATCTGTGTTTAAAAAAATAAAAACAAGAAAGAGCTGTGTATTCAGCTGGAGAGGTGGCTCAAAGAGATGCTGCTCGTGTGGAGTTCAGTTCTCAGCACCACCCAGGCAGCTCACAGCTGTCTCTCACTCTAGCTCTAGAGAATCAGACACCATCTTCTAGACTGCATGGACACCTGTACTCCCAAATGTGCATTGCCCTCAACCCCTCCCCTCAAAACAACCCACCTACACTCATGATTTAAAAGAGAATGAATCCCTTTTTAAAGCAGGGCATGGTAGTACATGCTTGCGATCCCAGCTCTAGAGAAAGAGAGCCAGGAGAAACCCAGGAAATTGGTTACTAGACAGTCTAGTCCCTTGGATGAGTTTCAGACCAGTGAAAGACTCTCATGAGGAACAACACACACACACACACACACACACACACACACACACACACACACACACACACACACACAGAGAGAGAGAGAGAGAGAGAGAGAGAGAGAGAGAGAGAGAGAGAGAGAGAAAGAGAGAGAGAGAGAGAGATGCTTGCTTGGGACCATCCATCTTCTGTTCCACGCAGTGAGATACTGAATGTGCAGGAATGAGGATAGTTATCCATGATGTTTCTGGGTTCTAAGGTCCACATACACATATCTTCTGTTCTCTTATATGACAAAAGAAATTAAGATACATTCATTGGAAAGTAAAGTGGATTTATTTACAGTTTAACGAAACTGGGAAGGGGAGAAGGACAAACCACAACATCCCTTACCACGATGCTGCCATTGTTATCAAGTGATCAAACACCAGATCATCAGCAAACTCAGCTGTAAGGCAAAGTCTGTAAAAGATCGAGGCCCCCTAGTTGCCTCCATAGTGTGTGTTCTCTGTTACACAGACAGTTTTTATTCAAGTGTGGGCCATGGAAAATGGGATCTGAAAGATCTCTTTTCTGACCTCCTTAGTTTTGAGATAGTGCCTCATGTAGCCAAGGCTAGCTTCTACTCAGTATCTGTTGATGACTTTGAACTTCTGATCCTCCTGCCTCAGCTACAAAGTGCTACAATTATAGGCTGTACCATCAAGTTGCATTTGATGTGGTGCTGGGAATGGAGATCAAGGCTCCAGCGTTATATCCCCAGACTTCAGCATCTACTTTTGCAGGATCCAGGTACCTAGGAATACTGGATAATACTAAATTTAAGGATAATACTGGGATACTTTTTCACTAAGCACTGACCTGTCCTAAGAGCTCAATAAATGGTCCCGCTTGCCTACATTCCCCTGAGCCCTGATTTCACCAGAAAGAAGAAAGGCAAAACTGTTCACTGATTAATCATCTCAAGCAAGTTTGCCCTGCCAGTCAGCGATTTAAAACATTTTCACCTCAATAGAGACCTCTTGACCATCTAATTATTTGACCAGTATATCATTCATATTCATATCTAAGCTACTCTCCTGGGCCAGAAGTGTTAATTAAGGTCTGTGCATCTCCGAAGAAATCATTTGGTTTGCAGTGGGAATGTGCTTCAATAGCTCCAACCACTTTGCTCTAGGGTCCCCAAAGAGGGAGAAGTCCATACAGACAGTTCTCTGATAGGGCTGAAGAGATAGCTTCATGGGTAAAGTGCTTGCTCTACACACATGAGGACCTGAGGTTGGATACCCAGCATCCAGATAAAAAACAGACAGAGCAATGCAAATCTATAACCCCAGCACTGGAGATATAGAAACAGGCAGATTTGGGGGGAAATCTCTGGTCAACTGACACTATTAATGATATTCTGTTATGCTTACAGACTAGCATAGCATAGCTGTTCTGAGAGACTCCACCCAGCAGCTGACTTAAACAGATTCAGAGAAGCCTATGGCCCAACAGTGGGTGGAAGTTGGGGACTTTTATAGAAGAATAGGGAAGGATTGCAGGCCCGATGAGGATAGGAACTCCATAGGGAACCCAACAGAGTTTACTAACCTGGACCCTTGGGGGTTCTCAAAGACTGAACAACCAACAAAAGATCATACAGAGCAGGTCCTAGGACATCCCACACACATATGTAACAAGTATGCAGCTCGGTCTTCATGTGTCCCCCAGCAACTGGAGCTGGGGCTGTCCCTGAAACTGTTGCCTGTCTGGGGAATCCATTCCCCTAACTGGGCTGCTTTGTCTGGCCTCAGCGGGAGAGGATGCACCTATCCCTGCAGAGACTTGATTGCCAGGGTAGGGGAATACAGTGAGGGGGCTCCACTCTCTCAGAGAAGAAGGGGCAGGGGGCAAGGATAGGGGAAGATGCCTAATGTTGAATACCATATGAACATGCACAGAAGTACATCTCTCACATACACAATAACAACTCATTTGTTGGCCTTTTTAATATTGTGTCTAAAAGGGATTAGCTTTCATCTTTGTTATAGTTGTTTCTCAATCGATTGCTAGTGTGTTTGTAGGTGGTCTCTGAACAGCACTTTGTATCTTTAAAACTGTATGTACCACTACAAGATGAGATGCAATGTTCCCATTTACATATGTCAGTTTACTCCCATAAGCCTTCTGCTTCCTTGAAACGCTAATTGCTCAGTGAAAGGCCTGAATATTGTCTTCCTTCCTTTCTCCTTTGTAAATGTTTTTAGATGCCAAACTCTAGGTTGTTATTTAGGCTACATCTCTTAATCCAATTGTGATGGATAATCTTCTCTGTCAACTTGATAGACTTTAGAGTCACCTAGGAGAAACACTTCTGGGCATATCCATGACAGTATTTCTAAAAAGGTTTAACTGGTAACCCAACATGGATGTGGGTGGAGACATTCTATGGGTTAGGATAATGACTGAAAAAAATGGAGGCAGTGAGCTGAGCACCCATCTCTCTCTGTTTCTTGTCTATGGATGCCTCATGCTCACATGGTTAAGCTGTCTCCCTCAATGATGACATGCCTTCAAACCCTAAAGCAGAGTAACCCATTTTTTTCTTACAATTCAGTTGTTACGTGGTTTGTCCCAGTGATGAGAAATGTAACCAATGCACTTCCCTTGGATACTTGAAATCCATGTCGCATAAAAAGATGGCTTCTGACGATGTTACAGCTTTTGCCTAAGGTTATGTAACTGGTCATTTGGGACCATCAGTACAAGAAACTAAAGAAGATCATGTCTAAGAAGCAAAAGGAGGTGTTAAAACATACTGAAGGGCCAGAGAGATGGCTCAGTGTGTAAAGGAACTTCCCATACAAGCCCAGAGACATAAAATGCAATCTTTGGAACCTATAGAAAGATATAAAGAACCAACTCCCCAATTCTGTCATCTTGGCTCTACAGATCCGTTGTGTACACACACACACACACACATACACACACACACACACACACACAAAACTACTGCTACTCCTACTACCACACACATACACAACAACAATGATAAATTTTTCAAAAGATACCCCAAAAGGAACAAAACATTGTAGGACGAATGCTACCAGGGTACTCATAGAACTATAGAGATGGCAGAACACCTGGTCTTAGATCTAACAGGCCAAGGGGATAGGGTAAAAACAAAAATCTACAATTCATTTTTTTAAATCTCCACCCTTTGCTAGGTGTAGTGGTGCATATCTGTAGTCCCAACATTCTGAAAGCTGAGGCAGGAGGAGTAGCAAACTGCCCAATGTAGTAAGTTTCAGGCCAGCCTGGACTATACAGCAAAACCCCGTTTCAAACTCCAAACATCAAACTCGATCTCCTGCTGATTCTGTGCTCCAAGTTGAGACATAGCAACCCTGATGAAGTGGAGCTGTCCAGTCAGTCCTGCATTGAAAAGTGATTGTTTCTTTTTACACAGCGTGCTTCAGAAGCAGAGAAACTTCTGGAACATAGGGAGACATGGAAGTAGGAGCAGTAGGGTGTGACAGATGGCATGAGAGGTGTAATAATGACTAAGGCATAAAGGAAATGAACCCAGCCTTCACCAAGATGGTCTATGTTTGTGAGGAGAAAGTGCTGAGAAGGTGGAAAGGGCCCACCAGCCAGTGTGTTGGCTCAAAGCTGTGGTGAAATCCTACAGATAAGAGCGATGCTTCAGAAAGACACATAAAGCTTTGGATGCTAAATAAAGCGATGCAAAATTATGACAAGCTAAGCATCCAAGTTACTCAAGGGCTACAGTGAGATCCAAGAAGACAAAATTAACAACTGCAGCAAAACAGGGAACACATCAAACAGTTGGAAGGAGATAGGGTTTGGAATAAGTCTCTTTTGGATGTGTGGTAACTGTGGCAAACAAATTTGTTTAAGATCACAAAGGAGAGAGAATATAGGAAGTTGCTAGGGCACTGGGGCATGCTATCCAAGAATTTGTGCGATATTGTTGAACTCAGATATTTTAAAATCTAATTGACTTTTAAAAAATATTTGTTATGTGTGTCACTTGGCTTTCCATCATTTTGACAAAACCCCTGGAACAAACAAACAAACAAACAAAAGGACTTAAAAGTAGGAAAGGTTTCTTTGGGTTTGTGGTTTCAGAACTTTCTGTTTATATTAATTTTCGCTCCTCATGGTTATGATCAAACACCTGATGGAAGAACTCAAGGTAGGAGGAGTTTATTCTGGGTTGTGGTTTGAGGCAACAGTCTATGATGGCAGGGAAAGGATGACTGAAGGTGCATGAGACAGATGTACACACTGCACCCACAGTCAGGAAGCAGACAGAGATGGGTGCAGGTGCTCAGCTTGCTCCCTCCATTTTCTTCACTCCAAAACCACAAACCATGGAATGGTGCCATCCACATTCAGTATGGGACTTTCCTCCTCAATTAGTATCTTCTGAAATATCTCCATAGACATGCCCAGAGGTTAATCCCCTAGGTAATTCTAGGTCCTGTGACAATCAGTATTGCCACTACACATTCTGATATCTTTCCCCCACATTTTGTGATCTTTGTGGTACCCACTATTTCCCCTGTCCTATGTATGTATGTCTCTTTGAGTTTCCAGTTTAGATGTGGTTCTGAAGTAAGCTTCTATCCATGGATATTATTTGCATGTAACTTGACCATGGATCTGAGAAATGCTTTCTTTCTAATATAGTCCAAAAGTTAGGTACTACCTTGATTATTCTAGTTTCATTCAAATTAAAAAACCAAAGGGAAGAAGAAGAAGAAGAAGAAGAAGAAGAAGAAGAAGAAGAAGAAGAAGAAGAAGAAGAAGAAGAAGAAGAAGAAGAAGAAGAAGAAGAAGAGGAGGAGGAAGAGGAAGAGGAAGAGGAAGAGGAAGAGGAAAGGAAAGAAAAGAAAAGAAAAGAAAAGAAAAGAAAAGAAAAGAAAAGAAAAGAAAAGAAAAGAAAAGAAAAGAAAAGAAAAGAAAAGAAAAGAAAAAAGAAAAGCTGGGTGTGGTGGTACACGCTTTTAATCCCAGCACTTGGGAAGCAGAGGCAGGTGGATTTCTGAGTTCAAGGCCAGTCTGGTCTACAGAGTGAATCCCAGCCAGGCGATACAGAGAAACCCTGTCTCGAAAAAACAAACAAACAAACAAACAAACAAAACCCAAAGGTGATGTGGTGGTTTGAATAGGTATGGCCCCAATAGACTCGTTTGCTTGAATGCTTGACCCATTGGGAGTGCTACTATTAAGAGATATGGTCTTGTTGGAGGAAGTGTGTCATTATAGGGGTGGGTTTGAGTTCTCATACATTCAAGCTACACCTAGTATGACACACAGTCTCCTTCTCGTGCCTGTGGATTAAGATGCAGAACTCTTGGCTCCTTCTCCAGCATCATGTCTGCCTGCATGGGGGCTGCCATGTTTTCCGACATAATGATAATGGGCTAAACCTCTGAACCTGTAAGCCAGCCCCAGTTAAATGTTTTTCTTTATAAGAGTTGTCTTGGTCACGCTGTCTCTTCACAGTAATAAAACCCCAACTGAGACAGGGGATTTATGGGAGGAAAGGGTTTATTTCAGCTTAAAACTATATTACTGAGGAAAGGAAAGGCAGGAACTCAGGCAAGAACCGAAAGCAAAAACCATGAAGGATAGCTGGTTTCTGATTTGATTACAGGCTCATACTTAGATAGCTATCTAAGGATGACCTGCCCAGTGATGGTCCCTCCCAAAGTTGGTTATCCCCACCCAGGACCAATTCCCAGTTAAGACAACTCCCCTAGGACATATCCACAGGCCAATTTGGTCTGGATAGCTCCCCAGTCAAGACCTCCCTTCTTGGGTGACTTTAAGCTCCACTTGACCACTGAGGTCAACCACAACACTGACAGGGAAGACATTGCCTACAAGGCTGCCTCCTCTTTCCAGCCTCTGTGTCTTCATACACATTCTACAGATATTCAAGTTCTGGTCATCTTTAGAATTCCTACGTTTTTTCTAACATTTTTTTCTCCCAGATTCAGCCTTGATTTCTTTCTATAGTGCTTTCTCCCTTGAGAAATGTTCATTCAACTATTTAACCCCAGCACCTGCTTGCAGCCTCCATTTGAATATGAAGGCAAATAGTCACTGAATCTCACCACGAATGTATTACCCATTCACAATTACCCTGTCTCTTGTCAGGAGCTACTACATCTCCCTGACTGAGCTTCAGACCCTTCATGTGAATGAAAAATCCCTCTGAATGGATCTTCACCTTCATCACAGGCTTCTCTTGATTATTTCCTATTGCAAATTACTCTCAAAACTGTGAATTATTAACACACTACAGGAAAGCTTGATGCCCTCTCTTGCCTGTGCTGGTAAGTTTGCTTTTCATGTGAGTGTGTTCCTGTATGTACACACGAACTTGGAAGCCAGATGTCAATATCAAGCGCCTTCCTCAATAACTCTCCATCTTAGTTTTTGGAACAGTGTCTCATGATTCACCTTCAACTTATTCAGTTAGATTGGTTGGCTGGGAGCCTCAGGGATCTTTCTGGCTCTTTCTCTCTGGTGCTGGAATTACGATGTATGACTTTGTGCCTGGACTTTTAGGTGGGTACTAGGGGATTAAATTCCAGCCTTGAGTCTGGAAAGGCAGCCAATGGTTAAGATTATACATTGCTCTACCAGTGAAACATGTTCTATCCCCTCACTTGGGAATTTTAGGTAAGCACTCTATCACCTGAGCTGTGCCATTAGCCCCTGACTAGAAGATGTTAGGCAGAGTCTCTACCATGGATCTGTGTGTGGATTCCAGATGGGAACTCTGACACAAACCTATACCACTAACCATTTATTACCCTTTAGTTTAAGATCTTATTAAGTTGCCCAAGACTGGTCTAAAAGTCTAAGAAATTTTGAGCTTGTGATTTTCCTGTCTCAGTGTCACAGGTAGCCATGATTACAGGTCTGCTTTCTCTGTCTTCTGATATAAAAGTAACTTTTCAGGTTGTGAGTTGAAATGAGTGATTTAGGGAGACTTTCACAATCACATATCACCCAACAGGTATCTTGAATGGGAATGATAGTAATATTACAATAGCCACTCTTCCAGGGTACCATGAAAGCCACATACCTTTAGGTAGAACAGTGTAGGTTCAAATCTCACTTCTACCTCCTCATCACTGAACAACCTCTAGCAGGGAACAAACACAAGGAAATAAAAATGAGAATAAATAGAAAAATTAAGAGATCACCCATTTGCCATATTTGGTATACTCATTAATATCCAAGTCCTTCATTAGATCTGACATCTGGTTTTCCTTAAGGAGGTGAGAATGGAAAAAATGTGGGATTCAGTAAAGAGCATTTCCTTTTTATCCAAAAGAGATGTCTGATCATTTTGACAGTGCCAGTCTGCATGCATCTCTCTCCTTCCTTCCTTCCTTCCTTCCTTCCTTCCTTCCTTCCTTCCTTCATCTTCATCATCCTTTTTCCTTCTCTCTCTCCTTCCTTTCATCCCTTCCTTCCCTTTTCTCTCTCTTTCTCTTTTGCTTTTCTTTCCCTCCCTCCCCCTCCCTCTCCTCTCATTCCTTTTCTTCTTTGTTTCTCTTCTTATGTCCTTTTGCTTTCTATATGTCTCCCTCCTTTCTATGTTTATCTTTCCCTGTGTCCTTATTTCTTCATTCTGTTCTTTCTATTTCTTTGAGTCTAAGTCTCAATTTTTAGCCAGGTCTGTTCAGGAGTCACATTTTAGCTCCAGCCCTACCTTGTAATCATAGCAATTCTCCTGCCTCAGCCTCCCACATCCATACATTGATATCCCCTGTGCCATGCTCAGCTTTGCACATTGCTCTTCAAAGCTACAAAATGACCAAAGCTCTCATTGTTGTTCTCATTCTCCCAAGGATAAAACAGAGGCCTCTAGAGATATGATGGTCTTTTCCAAGGTCCCAGGGCCAGTGAAACAAAGCACGTATCCCCTGGACACTTAGCCCATTGACCCTCATTCACCACCAACCCTCAGTTAAAGGTCAAGTGTATGAGAGCACATCCTTTAGGTCCCCATGATGATGGGTTTTTTTTCTCTTAGGCCTTTCACAAAATTCATTTGTTCAAGTGTCATGTGCAGTTTCTTCTCCTCCTGCCGCCCAGCTCTTAGCAAGAAAAGGGACATCGACTCTGCTATTCAGTGGGTCTTTGCGATTCTGAACATCAAATGAAATCGTTCTCTGAGGTCAATCTAGATGATTATTAGGGGGACTCAATTTCCTTTCAAGAAGGCACATTGTCGCTTCAGTGTGCAGTGGAATTTGTCGTGTTAATGAATTGAAGTATGCTTTAGGGATTTCCCCCAATGCTTATTTTAATTTAAGCTCTAGGGGTTTAACTTTCCAAAATACTCAATTTTGTTCATTATGAAAACTAATAACTGGCTTATTTCACTGCTAATTTGGGCACGAAGGTTAATTATCTATAGTGGAGTGGTCTCAAGCTAATCTAATGTCTACCTGAACACGGCACTGTAGCTAATTGATTCCCCATGCACTGAGAAATGAGTATTTCTTTGTGGGGGTAAAAAAAAAAAAAAAGGAAGAAGAGAAAGAAGAAAGAAATGTTCCACTGAGGTGAATTCTTTTCATTTCTCTTTTGTGGTAAATGGAATGGCGTTATCTCCAAGGTGGTGAGCAATATTCCCTTTGGTGAGTCCCATGAGAAGCATCCAGTCATCCATGCAAGAGCACATTCTTACACTCCATCTTGACATCAAAGCTTTATCCTTCAACATCATCCACTCCTCACCTTCACGCTGCCCCTTCACATGTCTGTGTGGGTTTGAGGAATGGGAATATACATAATTTAGTGTGCGTGTGAGAATGTGTATACATGTATGTGCTGCAAATGCATGTGTCTGCAGGTGCAGATGTGTGTGGAGTACAGATGACAACCTTCAGTGTGACTCTCCAGGAGCCAAGCATTTATTTGTTGGTTGGTTTGTTTGCATGTTTCTGTATGTGTGTGTAAATATACCATGATACACATGTGGAAGTCATAGGACAACTTGTAGGAATCAGTTCTCTTTTTCCATCATATTGGTCCTTAGGGATTGAATCCATGCCATCAGCAATCTTGACTTGAGCAGCCCTATCTTGATTTTGAGACATGCCTTTAACTGGCCTGAAGCTCTCCAAACGGGTTAAGTTTGGAGTTAATACTTTAGTTTGATTTCTGTTGCTGGGGGGGGGGGGAGACACTGACCAAAAGCAACTCGGCTTACATGTCTACATCATGGCCCATCACCAAGGGAAGCCAGGGTTGATGCTGAAGGCAGACTTCTGGATGTGGAAACTGAAGCTGAGACTGTGGAGGAACTCCCCTTTCTGGCTTGCTCTCCATGGCGTGCTCAGCCTGCTTTCTTAGAGAGCCCAGGACCACCAGCCCGGGGATGGCACCACCCACAACTAGTTATCAAGAAAACACCTCCACAGACAGGCCTACAGGCAAATAGGATGGAAAGAATACCCCAACTGAGGTTCCCTCTTCCTAGGTGACTCTATCATGTCTCAGCTGGCTAACCAGCAAGTCTCAATGATCTACTTACAACCAAAACCTCAGTGCTCAGATTTCAAGCTCCGGCCACCACAGGCATGGCCTTTTTATAAATGGGCTCTGGACATTCACACATAGGCCCTCAGGTTTGAGCAGCAAGCACTACCAACTGATCCATCGTTCAAGACTGAATATTCATTTTTAAGATACATTTTGCATCATAGTAATCAGATCATGATGCCATGCCATCTGTAAGACCAGGAATCACCACCACAATAACTCCTTTTTGTCTTTAGTTTCAAGGGGCAAAGGGAGTTTCACATCCATGATTATTTGTTTCACTCGAGACCGAGTTTCACTATGTAGCCCAGGCTAGCCTCAAACCATATTCTTCACCCATCTACCTCCCCAGTGTTAAGATTACCCTGTGTGTACTCTACTCTTTAGGAGGAGAGGAACCTGTGGCACAGAGAGTGATACAGGTACACAGGACAGGTGGCTGTGAAGAGGGAGTAGAATGGTGTGCAGCTTTACTGACTTCTAACTCTGTGTTCTTTCTACATCACCATACCATTTCTGTTTATTTAATAGGTTCACAAATCACGCTCTTAAGACTAATTCCTTGTCCCCTTTTTTGAGCTAAGATCTCAAGTAGCCCAGGCTGGCCCCATACTTTCTATGTAAGATGAGGATAACCTTGAACTTATGGTATACCAGCAGGTACTTTCCTAGTCCTCAGATTCTGGGCATGCACCAAAGTTTCCAATTTATGCTGTGCTGGGGATAGGGCCCGGGGCTTTCTTCATTCTGTGCAAGTACGCTACCAACAGAGCTACATATAGCTTCATTTATTTGTTTGTTTGTTTGTTTGCTTTGCTTGCTTGCTTGTTTTTAAACTGTGACCTTTATAGTCTAGGCTGGCCTTGTACTCATAAAGTAGCTGAGGGTGACCTTGAACTTGTGAGCCTCATATATCTGCCTTTGGAGTGCTAGACATGTGCCATTGTACCTTGTTTATGAAGTGATGGGAGAGGGAACTGGGGCTCTGTGCATACTAGGCAAGCCCTCTATCAACTGAGCCCCATCCCAGCTGCAGGTTTATCTGCTATTTCATATTTGCTGCTGTACAGTTCTGCTGCTAGCTCACAAAGAAACCCAATTTTGGGGAGGAAAGATGGGTTAACTATACCAATAGTTAACTCCATCATTTGATGATCATATCTTGACCAATACAGCTTTCCATTTCTCCCTCTACTCTTTGTGCTGTGCATAGGAGAGAACAGAGTGTCTGGTTCTAATTGACCCCACCCCTACACTTCTCAAGACACTAAACTCTGGTTTGGCCTTGGACTTCCTACATACTTGTGAGCCTTTTGAGCCATCCCTCTCCATCCACCTCTGATTTACTTAAAAATTACTTTCTAAACCAACTTGAAGCAGCTCAAAATTAATTTAAACTCTCCCAAAGTGCATTTGTCACTGTCCGGCCTTGTAATTTGTTACGTTGCGTTCCAACCTCCTACGGCATCCTGGCGAAGTCAGAACTCTGATGATGTAGTGTGGTCCCCATGTACAATATATTACCAAAGCAGTTTCCACTTGCATGATAGATGGATTGAGCCTGGGAAGGGTTTTAAAAGAGACCTAAATTTGTAGAGTATTTTTATTCCTTTTACATGGCTGAAGGCATCACCCAAGGGATTATTGAGAGCCTAAATCATTTTTCTCCTTTTTACTGTGCATCAAACAGGGGTCTGCAAAGGCAATTAACCCCAAGTGTTGGCAGAATTGCTGAGGCAATAATTTGCTTTTTCCATGGTCTTGTAGCTTTGGCCTGACATTGCCCCATTAGTTAAAGAAAGAGAAAAACGAATGTCCTTTTGCTGAAAGGTGTCAACAATTAGGTCCAATCGTACCCTGCCCATCTCTGTGACAGTTTTCAGAGTGGCAGATGCTTTACAGGGCTTATGACCATAACAGGAGAGAAAGTCTAGGTTCTCCATTTACAAATGGAGCTTCTCTTTGAGCTCCACCTGTCATGTAGGCTCCCCCTCAATCGGTTGCTCTGGGGCTGGGGATGTCAGCCATAGCTAATAATCAGGGAGTTCTGATGAAATCAATAAAACCTTATGTATAACTGAGCTGAAACAGTTTCAAATGTTAAGAGGCTGGTAGGATGCAAATAAAAGACCTCACTGCCAGGCCTGGTGACCTGAGTTTAATTCTTGGGACTGGGGTGGTGAAGAGAAAGTACTAACTTCTGCAGGTTGTCCTCTGACCTCCACGTATGAGTAGCGGCCTATGCACACACACACACACACACACACACACACACACATGCATTCACTCAGAGGCACACAATGATAACTTTCTAGCAAGTAATAAATGTAGGGACCCACTCATATGTGGGTGATGTATTATCACTCTGGTCCCAAAAAAATCTAATTCTCTTCCAACAACCCAAACAAACTCAACAGTCCAAGTAGCATTTGGCTAGAGACTGGTGCTGGATATAATCTTCCACCACTCCTCCACGTACTTTTTTTTTTAATTGTTTCTTTTTTTTTCCTTTTCCATTTTTTATTAGGTATTTAGCTCATTTACATTTCCAATGCTATACCAAAAGTCCCCCATACCCACCCACCCCCACTCCCCTACCCACCCACTCCCCCTTTTTGGCCCTGGCGTTCCCCTGTACTGGGGCATATAAAGTTTGCAAGTCCAATGGGCCTCTCTTTGCAGTGATGGCCGACTAGGCCATCTTTTGATACATATGCAGCTAAAGACAAGAGCTCCCGGGTACTGGTTAGTTTATATTGTTGTTCCACCTATAGGGTTGCAGTTCCCTTTAGCTCCTTGGGTAATTTCTCTAGCTCCTCCATTAGGGGCCGTGTGACCCATCCAATAGCTGACTGTGATCATCCACTTCTGTGTTTGCTAGGCCCCGGCATAGTCTCACAAGAGAGAGCTATATCTGGGTTGGATTGAAAGACCATGCTTCAATAAGTACGTGGAGGTCATGTCCTCCACGTACTTATTGAAGCATGGTCTTTCAATCCAACCCAGAGCTCATCGATATGACTAGTCTTACTAGGAAGCTTTCTCTATGGATTTGTCTTTGGCTTCCTAGACTGAAATGATAGGCTGACTTTCACATCCACCTGACATCTCCACTAGTTTTGGAGATCTGAACTCCTTCCTTCATGCTTGCCTCGGCAGCATTCTAACCATTGAGCTATCTCCCCAGATCAAACCAGCCACTGCCTTTTATATCTAGTCTAGTTCAATGACTCATACCAGGTCAAACAGCCAGAACTTAGACATGGGCCTCAGTCCCTGGGTCCATATGTTCTACATTCTTAAACCTTCAAGCCTCTATGGCAACTGCCTACAATGCTGGTGTGTCCCGATCAATTTTTGCACTTGACTTCAGGTAATTTGATATTAATTATGCATTTAGAACTTGGGCACTGTTCCCATTCTGAAAAAAAAATTATGAATTAAAGTAACTGTTTCTGTGGTGGCATTCCCATTCTTTTTAGGTGTCCCATTGGCTTTTCCTGTGTTGGGGACTGAATACAGGAGTTTGCAAATGCTAAGTATGTGTGTATCTAAATCTACATGATATATATGAGAGAGAACATGGCATTTGTCTTTCTGCGGCTGCTGTATTTTGCTTAACATAATGCTTCAGTTTCGTTTCTGTTGGGATAAAATTCCCTCACAAAAATCAACTCAGAGGAGAAAGGAACTTATTATAGCTCACATTTCCAGGTCATCACAGTGGGGGAAGTCACTGCAGCAGGTGCTTAAGGCAGCAGATTATGTCACATCCATGGCTAAGAGCAGAGAGAGAATGAATACCCTCATGTTTAGTGCTTAGCTAGGTTTCTCCAAGCTCAAACTAGGGAATTATGCCGCCCACTTTTAGACTGGGTCTTCCCACATCAAACTAAGGCAACTGCAATCCCCCCAGTCACTCTTGCAGGCTAACCTTGTCTAGACAATCCCTTATTAAGCCTCTCTTCTTAGGTGATTCTAGGTTATATCAAGTTAACAACTATACAAATCCTCACACATAACAATCTCTGGCACTACGGGTTTTCCTGCAGGTGGTTATTCTTTGCAGCTGAATAGAACTCCATTGTATATCTATTGCATGTCTTCTTTAGCCATTCATCTGTTGATGGACATCTAGGCTGGTCTGGATCTTGACTACTGTGAACGCTACTTCCAGGATCCTGGCTGTGCAGGCGTCTCCATGGATTGCTGCCTATCATGGCTTCAGATGCACACCCGGGTGAGGGGTAGCTGAATGCCATGGAGAAACATGCCTTTTGCTAGGAATTACCTGAACAAACCAACTTGAATTAATCAAAGCTGCTCAGTTTCTCAACAACTATTATGCAATTTACCTTTGCCTTGGGCTCCTTTAAAATGGAAATGCCAAGCACATAAGCACTGGTGGGAGGGGAGGATCATTTAATGAAGAATCTAAATGTAATCTAAAGCATGGGAAAGAACCTAAAAATTCCCAGGCTTTGCAAAACGCATTTGCTGTTCCTACAAGTTTAGAGAATTGATTCTTTTTTAATTGAGAAATTAAATATCACCATCACATATGTAAAATCTCAGCTATTTATATCAAATCAAATTTTCTCATGATAGGCCTAGGTAAGTGTGTGTGTGTGTGTGTGTGTGTGTGTGTGTGTGTGTGTGTGTGTCGGGGGTGGGGGCATGTCAGGAGAACTTATGGGCTGATCCGTTCTCTCCTTCCATGTGGGTCCCATCTGTCTCTCTTAAATATGGGTATGTACAAAATGGGGCGACATTTCCTTTCTTTTACTTGTTAGTCCCTATGTGCTTCAAGGGAAAGTGGACAGGGGCATCTAAAGATGAGTCCCAGCCCCCACCAATGCACACTCTCAGCTTTAACTTCTCACAGCTTTCCAATTCTGTGAGAAGATAAACTACACTGGGAAATGGTTAGGCCAAGACAACCCATTCCAAAGACATTCTGTTCTGTGCTTTTATCTTCCTTTGTTGCTCTCTTTGTGTTGGTTTATAAGGGCTCATGAAGTCATAAACTGGTCTCAAAGTTGCTATGTAGCCAAGGATTATCTTGAATTTATGATCCTCCTGCCTCTACCTTCTTAGCGATGGAAGTCCCGAGATTATAGGCATATATCATTATAGCCATTTTTATGAGGCAATGCTGAGGACTTAACTTAGGCCTTCATGTACTCTAGGCCAGGACCCTGCCAACTGAGCAGCTGCCCAGCCTCTACTGTTGCTGTGAGACAGGATGTCTTTATGTATCACAAGTTGCCCTTGAACTCAAAATCCTTCAGATTCAACCTCCCAAGTGCTGCAATGACAAACACGCACCACCGGGTGAAGCTTCCTGTTGAGTCTCTTAAAGGGAATATTCTTGATTTCCCCCAACACAAAGAGACGAACATAGATTCTGAAAAGTCCAAAGGGATGATTGGACATAGGAATTTAAAGAGGAAGCAGGGAGAAGAAAATCTCTGGGTACTGGAAAGCCTAGCCACCTTATATATTTATTATTTAGGGGTATTGTGTGATGTATGTTGGATGTACATTTGTACATGGGAGGGTGTGTGTTCATGTGTAGGTGTGCATGTGGAGAGCAGAGGTCAGAGGTAGGCATCTTCCTCTGTTGCTCTTCATCTTACTTTTGAGACCAGGTCTCTCACTGTGTCACTAGTTGGGCAAGATTAGCTGGCTACCAAGCCCCAGTGATCCTCCTGTCTCCACTTCTTGCATTAGAGGATTACAGGTGCAAGCTACCTGATTTTTCTCTGAGTGCTGGGGTTTCAAACCCAGGTTCTCATGCCTGCACAAGCACTTCACTGATTTAGCATTTTCCCCAGTTCCAGCCATGAGTCATGTCTTCTCCGTCTCTGTCTTTCCCCCATGTTAATCCTCTACAGCAGCCTAGTCTGCCTGATGTTGAGAGAGACAGGATAGGGTTTACAGGTCTCTTGATTTATCTTCCTATAGATTTGTGGCTATTTACATTGTTGTGATTTAAAAAAAACAAACAACTTTTCTAAGTAAAGAGAAGATAGATCTGAGGTATAAGCAACAGTTAAGATAATAATGGATACCAAAGCTTCACATACTGATTTAATTCTGGGAGAGTGCCCTCCACCGTGAAACTTCATTCATCTCGGTGAGAGCACTCATACCCAACTTTGCCTGAGCTTTCTCTGCTTTAGTCTTTAATGTTCGCAGGGCACGTTTTATTTCCTATCCTTTTGAATGTTCCATTTTAATTACCAGATGACTGTTTTCGCACATGAAAGGAAGCGGGAAATCAGGCTAAAAACTCCATTTCTTTCAGTGCCATCAAACGTGGTGATGAGCTTACTTATGCTAAATGCAGTATTATGTGTTGCACTAGATGTGAAAAGGATCACGTGTCTTTGGAGGAAGCGGTGTCATAATACCAAAGACAAATTGCACATAGTTAGAGCCTCGTGGTTTAGAAAGTCTTCTTCAGGTCACCATCTTGGCCCTATGGCAAGTTACAGTCAATAGAATCATAGTCCTTCTACAGATGGGGGAGCACGCTAAGAGTCGAATAAGATACAGGATCTTATTCTACAAAGTGAAACCACAATCTCATCAGAACGAGCCTGCCCAGCATCATCTCAGAGGGGCATAGATATATATATTCTAGTAAACTTGTTCTAATCTGTCCTGGGAGGATATGCCAGTCGATAAGGAGCTTACTGAGGACCCAAGTTCAGATCCCCAGCACTGACATACAAGTCAGATGTAGGGGTTTACCTGAAATTCTATCACTGACAGAGGGAGAGGAAGATCCATCCTAGGGGCCAGAGTCTAGCTGAAATGATGAGCCCAGGATTCAGTGAAAGATCTTGTCTCCAGAATTAAATGAACAACAGACTCTAAATGGACCAGTAATTATCAGAAGTACACACACAAGTAAGTTCACCTACATATAAAAGTGTATATGCATGCACATAAAAACTACCACGCATTTACACAAGCACACACACACATATTACACACATACCAGAGAGAGGGAGAGGGAGAGGGAGAGGGAGAGGGAGAGGGAGAGGGAGAGGGGGAGAGAGAGAGAGAGAGAGAGAGAGAGAGAGAGAGAGAGAGAGAGAGAGAGAGTTAGATTAATCCAAGTGTGGTAGTATACATTTGAAATTCCTTAAGAGGCTGAGAAGGAGACTCATGAGTTCATGACTGGCCTGAGTTACATAGTAGCCAGTTTAGACTGCATTGTAAGAAACTGTCTCAAAAAGAAAGGAAGGAAGAAAGAAAGGAAGGGAGGGAGGGAGGGAGGGAGGGAGGGAAGAAGGGAGGAAGGGAGGGAGGGGAGGGAGGGAGGGGAGAGAGGGAGGAAGGAAGGAAGAAAAAGAAAAGAGAAAAGAAAGGAAAAGAAGGGAAGACAAAAACCAGGAAAGATATTAATAAGATCTGTGAATTGTTTTAATATGCATTTTCTGATTGTAAAATTACACTATAACTTTTAAATACATATGTACCACATTTTTATCAGATTAGTTATTGTAGGAAACTGAGTGATAAATACATCAAACATCTTTGTCCTATGCTCTTCAAACTTCCTTTGACTTTATCATCATGTTGGAATAGAAAGCTACAACTTTTATTTCAAGAGCAGATGAGATGGCTCAGTGGATAAAGTACTTATGTTCAAGTGACACCAGGATCCAATTGCCCAGAATCCACCTAAGAGCTAAGCAGGCATGACAGTTCGCCTGGGATCTCAACATTTGGGATGCTGGAGGCTAACTGGCTAGTCCTGCTCCTTAAATCAGTAAGAGCTGGAGTAGGTTAGAGCAAAGGTTCTCAACCAACACGCCCTAGGAATTGAACAACCTTTTCACAGGACTCACCTAAGATCATCAGAAGACTCAGATATTTACACTATAATTCATAGCAATAGCAAAATTGCAGTTATGAATTGCAACAAGAATTTTATGGTCCCAGCATAGCATGAAGATCTTTACTAAAGGGTTGCAGCATTAGGAAGGTTGAGAACCACTGCCCTAGAGATCCTGCCTTGGTATATGAGACAGAATGATTGAGGAAGACATTCAGTGTCAGTGTTTGGCCTCTGCACACAGTTGCACACACATATATGCACACCTATACACATGTTACACCCCATACACATACAAATAAAATTATGTAATATTTTTCAGTTAAATATAACTTTTTGTTGCCTCTCTTTCTCAGCAGAATGTTTATATTTGTTTTTTTTTATGAAATAAAAGACTCAGTTGTCAATTACACTCCTGTGGTGAGGTACTGATCCATTACATGTGGGAAATTGTGGCAGCCGTTTGTCCCGTTTTAATGCTAATCTTTATTGATGACTTCTAAAGCGACTGCCATGATGAACTCTTATAATGAAATTAAATGGGAAAATTATTTCAAAAGATTGGCCCAAGTGATGACATCTTATAAAATTTAACGGGGCTAAGCTGAACGTAGACACACATGGGTGTTAGTAACTGAAGCCACACATGATTCATGTCCGAGGCAGCTGTCAACTGGCTTGTCACAGAATAAAATTCATAGAGAATAAATGGTACCACAACCCGTTCCCATTCACATTAACCAAACAATGCCCAGACTACAGGGCTGGGAGATGGCTCAGTGGATAAAGTGCTTGCTCTGCAAGCTGGGAGAAGGGAGTCTGGATTCCTAGAAGCTGCATAAACGCCAGACAGCTGTGGTAGCCATCTGTAATCCCAACACTTGGGAGGCAGAGATGGAGAATTCCTGGGGCCAATCTGGCTAGCTAGACTAGTTAAAATACCATAATCTGGGTTCAACAAGAGATCCTGCCTCAATAAATAGAAAGTGATTGGTGAAGACACTTAGTGTTAATTTCCAGGCTTCCACATACAAGCACAAGCATGTGGATTGTGTATGTGTGCACACATATGCTCTGTCTCTGTCTCTGTCTCTCTCTCTGTCTTTCTGTCTCTGTCTCTGTCTCTGTCTCTCTCTCTCTCTCTCTCTCTCTCTCACACACACACACACACACACACACACACACACATACACACAAATGTAATACACAAAAGGAATATTGAGCTGGTGAAATGGCTCAGCAAGTCAAGGTGCTTCCTACCCTATCCTGATGACCTGAATTCAATCCAGAACCCACATGGCAGAAGTAGAGAACCAATTTTCTCCCAATGTGTGCATACACACACATTGACCCCTGACCATGGCACATTATGCATGTCTCCCACTCCCAACATGTAAATAAAAGTAATTTTAAAAGTTAAAAAGGAATAACATCCTCATCAGTGTTGATACCATAATTTGAGAGAAACTTTAAAGAGCAAGACTAAACACTGAAGAGAAAAAAATGGGCTTTTTCATCATGAGAGAAATATATGGAAATATTTCAGCCAAATAAATAGAAATGGAGACAGGGATTAGGAACTGTCTCCTACTTCAACAGCTGTCATGAAGAGTGAAGATTAAATCAATTTACAGCAATCAAAGTTATGTTCCGTGTTGGAAGTTCAATAAGGGACCATTTGATTCTAGAGAAGGTGGCTTTGGGGGGAGTGATTGGATCCCGGGGGTCCTGACCTCATCAGTGGGTTAATCCATTGATGGATTTGTAATTGAATGGGATGGCTTCCTTGCCTTTGGCTGAGATCAAGGGTAGTGTCTGTTCTTGTCACTTTAATGTAATCGAATAAACTAGTGGAAAGTGTGCAAACCGTGGAAGGTGGGTGGGACCCAATTTGAGGAAACGGGCCACTCAGACTGTGCCTTTGAAGAATGTAACTTTTCTCAGCCTCTTTCTCAGTCTGCCTCTCTACTTCCTGGTTAGCACGAGGGAAATAGCCTCAGCCAACTACTCCTGCCATGCTGACTTCTGCCTGCTTCTGCCACTTTTGGCACAAAGTGATGGATTTAGTCAACCTGTACTAGCATCTCTGAAACCCTGAGCCAAATAAGCCATTTCTCTTTAGAGTTGTTTCTCTCAGGTATTTTGTTATCATGGCAGAGGCAGAAAGCTAACACAAATAGGAATATCCTAGAGAAGCAATCCTTGAGGAATTAACATGAAGGGAAATGACCTCAAGGCAAACAGAGGACCATTTGAGGACATATTTCTAGCAGGCCTTTCTAAATGAGACTTTCAGATACCCTTCTATATAAAATGCTTACTCAGAGAGTTGTGTTTGCATATGAAATGTCTTTCAAAGACTCATGGACTGAAAGATTGTTATCTAACAAATGGGTTCCCTTAAAAATATGTGGAAGCCAGACATGGCAATACATCCTGGTAACCCCAACACCCAGGAGTAGGGCAAGATTGAGACTTGGAAGCGAGCCTCGGATACTTTGTATAAGCTTGTCTTTAAAAAAATATAGACTGCTTCAATCCATTACTTCATATGCATATTTGCTCAGGCTCATTTGACAAAGCAACTGTCAGCTTTAATAGCAAAAAGCTTTAAAAAGTCCCTACAAGAATAGGATGGTCACAGCTACGTGCTGTATCTTGATTGGGAGAACAAGCTTGGCTAACATTCATGAGCCCTGGGTTCCATCTCCAGCATCATATAAACCAGGCATGGTGGTACATGTTTGTAATTCCAGCACTCAGGAGGTGGATCATGAGTTCAAGACCATCCTCAGCTACATAGCAAGTCAGAGCCCAGACTAGACTACGTGAACTCTGTCTTAAAGAACAAGACGTAAAATAAAATAAGCTAAATCAGATATTTCAATTTACTCCATCTCCTCACTCTCCCCTGCCCTGATTTCTAAACAAGACAATAAATTCAACTCTGTAATCTAGGGGGTGCTGGTGTAAATGTACAGACTATACTTAGGAGGCAGAAGAACCTCCTAAGGATTGATAGCTAGAACTCAGAAACCAGACTGGAGTGCTTAGCAAGCTTTTGTCTTAAAAACAAAACAATATGTGTGTGTGTGCACATGTGTCTCTATGTATGAGTGTGTGTGTGTGTGTGTGTGTGTGTGAGAGAGAGAGAGAGAGAGACCCACAGAGGCTGCAGGTTAAGCAGATGAGAAATGAAGGAAAGAAGGGAAGACAATAGAAAGAAGAAACAGAAAGGCGAACAAGGAGAGCCTTTCTCCAAGGGAAAAGCCCAACGTTTGTCATTCCAAGGGATAAACATTTTACAACCCAGCTTGACTGTGTCATGAACACTTGTGTTTTAATAGTACGCCTGCAAGCTTTCCAAACAAGTGTTTACCTATCACAATAAACAGTTATGAGCGAGGAACACAAAACAGAAAGAACCAGGGGCTGGCAGACTGCCAGCGCCTGCCACGTGCTGTTGTGCACGGGAGCCTGTCACTCAGGCTCTGTGGCTTTGAGTCTGTTGTCTATGTCTGTGGCAGCCACTGAGCCTTTGGGACAGGCTGGGGGACATCTTAAAGGGACAGAGTAACTGAACACAACTGGGTGTTCAAAGGAACACAGAGGAGCAGCTGACCAAGGGCAGCTGACAAGAGAGAAGTGGTCCCCAGAGATGGGAACTCTCTAAGATCTCCCGGAAGATGTTTTATAGAAACACTTCTAACCCTTTCTTTCCTTTACTCTTCACAGCGGGGTCACATATGCATTTAATAAAGAAGCAAGTGCCAGGCCTCTGCTTACACAGTTACAATCGGCTACCAGTAGCTGACAGTCTCAGCAAAGCTGACCTATGAGAGATGGAGTGTAGCTCAGCAGTAAAACTCTTGCTTAGCATGCCTAAAGTACTGGGTTTAATCTCAAGCATGCAACAATAATAATAATAATAATAATAATAATAATAATAATGTAATATAAAATAAAATGGTCACTATTATAGATTTTTATGTTATATAAATTTGTTGGATTAAAAATGGACAGTCTGTTGGATCTGAGTTACCTCACTCAGGATGATATTTTCTAGTTTCATCCATTTGCCTGCAAAACTCAGGATGTCCCCATTCTTAATATCTGAGTAGTATTCCATTGTGTAAATGAACCACATTCTCTGTATCCATTCTTCTGTCGTGGGACATCTAGGTTGTTTCCAGCTTCTGGCTATCACAAATAAGGCCACTATGAACATAGTAGAACATGTGCCCCTGTGGCATGGTGGGGCTGGAACTAGAAAATATTATCCTGAGTCAGGTAACTCAGACCCCAAAGGACATAATTGTGTATGCTCACTAATAAGTGGATATTCACAAAAAAAAAAAAAAAAAAAAAAAACAAAGTACAGAATACCCAAGATACAGCCCACAAAACTCAAAAAGGTCAACAAGCTGAAATGCCCATGTGAGGACACCTCAGTCCCACTTGGGAGAGAAGAGAAGAAAGCAATCACAAGTGTGGAGGGAAGGAGGGACCTGAGAGAGAAAGTGGGAAAGTGGAAGGAGGGGAGGGGAACCTGATCTGGTATTGGGTGAGCGAAAAGGACTGAAGCCCTGAGGGCTAGCAGAAAGAATGGAAACAGGCAACCTCTGGAGATAGGAGGTTGGGGGTACCCTCCAGAATGCACTAGAGACCTGGGAAGTGAGAGGCTCTCAGGACTCAAAGAGAGGGACCTTAGATGAAATGTCCGACAGTAGGGAGTATAGAGCATACCTCCAGCAGGAAGACAGGACATCAAGTGAGGGATGGGGTTGCCATCCCACAGTCACAACTCTGATCCATAGTTGTTCCTGTCTGAAAGAATTACAGGGATGGAAATGGAGAAGAGCCTGAGGAAAAGAAGGTCCAGCAACAGGCCCAAAGTGGGATCCAGCTCAAGGAGAGGTCCCAAGGCCTGACACTATTACTGAGGCTACGGAGCGTTCACAGAAAGAGTTCTAGCATGACCACACTCCAGAAGATTCCGCAAGCAGCTGAAAGAATCAGATGCAGATATTTCCACCCAACCAATAGGCAGAAGCAGCTGACCCCTGTTATTGAATTAGGGAAGGCTGAAAGAAGCTGAGGAGAAGGGCGACCCTGTAGGAGGACCAGCAGTCTCAATTAATCTGGATCTCAAGATCTCTTAAACACTGGACCACCAAACAGGCAGCATACACCAGTTGATATAAGGCCCCCAATACACATACAGTAGAGGACTGCCAGATCTGTGTTCATTAAGAGATGATGCACCTAACCCTCAAGAGACTGGAGGCCCCAGGGAGTTTAGAGGTCAGGTGGTAGGGGGTGGGGACATTCATGTGAAGACAGGGGGGAAGAGAGGAGATATGGGATGTGGAGCAGTTGGAGGGTGGACAGGGTGGGGGGATAAAATATAGAGTGTAAAAAAATAAATTAACTAATAAAAATTTCAAGAAAAAAGTTAATAAATTCACTACATTAAAAAGAAGAGAAAAGAACTAAATTCTTCACTTTAAAAAAAAAAAAAGACAGTCTGGGGAGATGACATAGAGATTAAACATCTGCTGGGCAAATGTGAGAACTAAGTTCAAATCCCTAGAAACCCATTTAAATGGCAGGTGGGTGTGGTGGCTGCTTCCATTGCTTCCATTTCAGCCTCAGAGAGCAGGATCAGGACATTTCCAGTGCCAGGTTACCACCAAGATGGCCTAGGAGCTAGAGAGATCCTTCAGGACTCAAGAGCACATGCTCCTCTTCTAGAGGACATGAGTGATGCACTCATATTGGGTGGTGTACAACCATCTATAATTCCAGCTCTGAAGACTCTGACACTCTTTTCTGGTCTCCATGGGCACCTGCATGTGCACCCCCAGCGCCAGGATAAGTATAGTTTTAAAAAGATTTGTTATAATGTGACTGAATGGCTCTGCTTCAGTGAATAAGGTGGATAAGGAACAGAGGATGCTTCCTGACGTCACCCTCCAGCCTCCACATACACATAAGTGCATGGACACCCACATCCATGTGTGCACACACAAGCAAACACACACACACACACACACACACACACACACACTAACATCACCACCACCATACCAAAAATCATGGGAAAACAAAGCAGAGCTCCATTCTTCAGGAGTCTGGTGATGAAGAGGAAGGCCACCATGCTTTGGTGGTGGTAAAGGTGGCTAAGGACCACACCAATGGAGAAAGAGTCAATACAGAAGATGGTGGTGCCATATAACAAGTCTTGTGTATTCATCATCAGTACAAAGAACTCTGGGGTGGCATTCTAACCTTGAAGGACTGTAGTCTCTCAAGCCATTGGTCAAAATAAATCTTGCTTCCCTTAAGTTCCATCAGACATTAAGTCAGTGATGAGCAAAGAAGTCAACATAGGACTTACAGAAACATAGCATCTGTAAAGAGGATGTGGGGATACATGAGATTGAAATTCAGAGGCAGGGGCATGTTTTAAATCCTAGAGGAAAGTTATGTCTAGATAATGATTCAAATCATCAAAGAAGCAAAGTGACCTGTGACCAAGTACAGCACCACACAGTACAGCCATGACCAAGGACAGCACCGTACAATACAGCCATGACCAAGTACAGCACCACACAATACAGCCATGACCAAGTACAGCACCACACAGTACAGCCATATTTGTCCCTGGATTAGTTGACCCATGTATGTGACATGTTTGTACCCAAGGCTTCTGCCACAACTCCCTCTGTGGAACCAACTCACTCCAGGAAACTCCACAGGTCCCAGACAGGAAGCCATTGCCCAGACCTTCTGGTGAATGGTTGCTATGGAAATCCTGTGTGCACGTGGACCTCCAAACTCAAGAACATTTTGGAAAAGACATCTTGTTGTTGCTGTTGTTTCTAGAATGTATTATATCTTTGTTCCTTATTGGTTATGGTGACATGGAGAAATACAGTCTTCCTGTGTGGCTTCACATCTTTTCGAGTCTTAATAGAATATAAGTTCCAAAAGAAACAGATCCACAGTAAAAAAGAAATCTATGCTCCTGCTCTGAGGCGTCAGCAAAATGTAAGAGAATTAAAAATATGCAGCCTCTGTAAAAGTATTTTAATAAATACTTGATCAAAAAATCTAGACCTCATTAACATGTGTTTAATTATTCCAAATGAATGAGGTGATTATTTGGTTAAGTGGCCTTGAGCTGTATCAACAAGAATGTTTTTAATTTAGAATTTTATTTTATTTTAGCTATGAGTCAGGGTCTATGTGTTGATACACATATGCAGGTGCAGTGCCCACAGAGGCCAGAGGCATCTGATTCCCCTGGAGCTGGAGCCACCAGGAGGAATGCTGGGAAGTGGACTTGGGTGCTCTGCAAAAACACACTCTTAACCACTGAGCAATCTCTCAAGCTTCCCCAAGACTCACCAAGAACACTGAAAAACCTGCCCAGCAAGCCCCAGAGCTCCACCAATCTAAAAGTTCTCCATGCCGGGAGTATGAATATGCACCATTGCTCTAAGCTGGGTTTAGTTGTCGCTGTGCTGTCATTCTGGGACTCAAACACACTTCCTATGGTTACATGACAAGGTCTTTAACGACTGAACCATGTTTAGAGTAGACTTAATATCTTTAATCTTAATATTCTTCCATCTGCAAAGGAGGGGGAAGAGAGAGGAGAGACAGCACATGCCTTGGTTGTGTTAGGAACAAATTAAACACAGTATGCAAAGTGGACGGTGTAATTGCTGGAATTTCGCATGTGCTCAATAAACACTGGCTCTTATTGTCATCACCATAGGGCCAGGAAAAGACACCAGTTTGGCATTTTAATTTTGTTTTTGTTATTATTATTATCATTAGTGTTTACAAAAACCAATTAAATGTTAAAGAGAAAATTCTGAGTATCATTTGTTAACCAGCTATGACCTCAAACAAATTCTCAGCCTCTATGAGTCTCAGTGCCTCAACTTATTCTACAGGGATGACCACAAAAAGTTTAAAGGTCTTTACAAGAGTGGAACTGGGTGTGTAGTTAAAATCAGTGTATGGGGCCCAGGGAGAAGATGGCTCAGCAGTTAAGAGCAATGTTGCTCTTCTGGAGAACTCTGTTCAGTTCCCACCCACATCAGGCAGTTCACAACTCCCTATAATCTCAGTTTCAGCAAATCTGATGTCCCGTTCTGGCCTATGAAGGACTCTTACACACACTCACTCACACACACACACACACACACACACACACACACACATACAAATAAATAATAAATCTTAAACAAATAAAATTGGGGTCTTGAGTATAGTAGATATTTAATGATTACTCAATCAGTATATTACTATAAAATCAATTGTTATACTAATTAATAATCTGTTAAAGCATAATTTATAACTATTCAATAATTCATTAATCCTAAATCATTTAATCATCAATTCTCAATCATTGTTAATCATTTGTTAATAAAGTAGCAATTCACTGGGATATTTCATAACTACTGGTTAATACTTGAGTGGTCATTTTTTAACAATGTCGGGGTTTGAAGCCGGAGTATCATCATGTTGGGTAAGTACTCTGCCACTGAGCTACAAGAGATCACATATTCATTATCAAAACTCTACAATTAGTCCTTTCTTCCATAGCTCACATCTCTCAATAACATGCTTAGTGTCCAAAGAAGCTCAAGAATCAATGGCATTAATCAGAAACAACTTAAAGAAGGGTTTATTTTAGCTTACAGTTTGGAAGGAGAAAGTCTATCCAGATGGGTACTTGTGTAGATAGAACCATGAAGCTCCTCGTCACATTGTTGCCACAGTCAGGAAACAGAGCACGCAGGAAGTAGAGGTCTTCTCTCAAGCCTCAAGCTTATTCCCAGTGACCCACTGCCTCTAGCCAGGCTCCACCTCCTGAAAGTTCTGCAACCTTCTGAAACAGCACCACCAACTGGGGACCAAGGGTTCAACTACAGGAGCCTGAGAGGGACATTTCACACTCAAACCACAACATACCCCATCACCAGGCCTGAGAGCCAGTCTGCTGGGGGTAAAAGAAGACTTAGTATCTGAAACCGGGTACAGCAGCCGGCCATTTTCATCAATACAGATGTTAGTTCATCTTAGAATGTCGTCCATACGTCTGGTAAGTGGCAGCTTGTGATTTGCTGTGCTGGGCTTTCTAGCACCCTGCTTTCCCATTTGCCTAACCTCCTTTAAAATTACCAGTAGATCAAGTCCTCATACACAGGACTTTATTCGGTCTCGGCACTTCCTGGGATCACTTTTCTTTGAAAGGAATGTCTTTTATTTATTCATTGGCAACCTGTATCCATGTATTCATTTTCATCACATCCACTCCCAGGGTATCTCCCACTAACCCCATACCTTCCAACAAGTCCTTCTCTTACCCTCTTACCTTCATTTCCTCTTGATTTTTTTTTCTTGTGTAACCCAGTGAATCCAATCCAATTGAGCACTGCCTGTTGGAATTTTTTTTACTCATCCTGCTGACTTGGTTTTGTTCAGATAACAATAGCTGCTTTGAGTTTATGTGTGCAATGGCCACATCATGTCCAGAAGACAGCATTCCACAGCACTCTCCTCCCTCATCCTCCAACTCTTACATTATCTCTGTCCCTTGTTCTTCGGTGTTCTCTGAGCTCTTGAACTGTGTGTGTGTGTGTGTGTGTGTGTGTGTGTGTGTGTAAAAATAATGCCCTATGGAGAGCTGAGCTCTCCACGATGGTTCTCTTTCAGCATTTCGACCTGGTATGAATCTCTGTCTGTGGAGAAGCTTCTCTGGCCAAATTTGATTGCAGCAGTCATGTGCGCTCCCCCTGGGATCCAAATTCAGTCTCTAAAATCCCATCCTTGTTGCTCAGTCTTGCCCTGACTCTTTCCTGCTCGTTACAGTTGTGGATGAATCTTTAAACCCAATGTACACACCCCAAGCTCTAGATTCCTGCTACACTCCATAACTGCATGACCTCTAAAGACCTGTTTCCAGTGCAAACTAAACAAGAGAAACTTGAAAAGTCCCTGGGAAACAATCCATCAAAAAGAATTCCTCCAGAAGAATGTTCTGTCATATTTAGAATGCTCCCCCATAAGGGCATTTCGCTATCTAGTGAAGCCTTACTAAAACACGGCAAGCATAACAGAAGAGATGAACAAAGACTAAATAAACCAACAGGCATGGGCACACTTTCCTGGAAGGTCAAAGCCCTAGCTCATTTACATATGCATTAACTAGCTCCATTCAGACACTGTTCTGTATCTGAGTCATTTAAAAGTGAAGGCTGTTCCATGAGAGGGATTGCATGCCTGTCACTGAACACCTAGTCAAAAGCCTACTGCAAGGGGAAGGTCATAGACACTACAGGGGGTACCGACTATTACTGCTTTTTCCAAACGGACATGTTGTCAACCCACTTTATCAATATTTATGTTTATATCAATACATGAGTGCTGCTCCCAGCCTTCGTCACAGAAGCTTTGGTTTGCTGTGGATGGTGATTAAAGCAAAGATTCCTAACTGGCCAAAGTGCTGAGACTAAGTGGCTGTGAGTGCTCACCCCTAAATAGAGCATCTATCTATATCACTCCCTTTAAATTTTAGGGGTTATTGTGGAGGAGGGGAGAAAAGAGAAGGAAAGAGTATGAGAACTGGTATCTTAGGTTTTTATTACTGTGAGGAGACACCATGATTAAGGCAACTTTTATAAAGGCAAACATTTCATTGGAGCTCACTTTCAGTTTCAGAGGTTCAGTCCATTATTACCATGGTGAGAAGCATGGCATTACAAAGGCAGACATGGTGCTAGAGGAGCTGAGAGTGCTCCATCTTGATCTGAAGGCAACCAGAAAGAGTCTCTCTTATGCATGCAGCCAGGAGGAACATCTCTTCTGAGCTGGGTAGAGAGAGCTTAAGCACAAGACCTCAAAGCCTACCCTCAGAGTGACACTTCCTCCAACAAGAGACACATAAAATGTGCCAGGTCTGGAATTGTCTGTGAGTATGAATGTTCTGAATCAGCAACTGTAACATCACCAATTAATACTGACTGAAAATGTACCGGGAGTCTTGTACTTTTCCCAGAAGTCATTATCCAAATCCTTCTCCCTCCTTTGTGCCCTTGTTGAGAAGAAAACAGAAAGATTTCTTTTAAATATTTTGGTTTTTTTTTATTTTTAGCATTCTATTTATTTATTGGTGTGTGCGAGTGTGTGTGTGTGTGTGTATGCACACACATACACATGCATGTGTACTCATGCCATGGAATATGTGTAGAGATCAAAGTACAACTTTCAGAAATTGGTTCTCTACATCAACCAAAAGTGTCATGGAAGTGGAACTCTGACCATCAGCCTTTGTAACAAGTGCCTTTACCTGTTCTGTCATCTTCTTGGCCCCCAGACTCTTTAAATTTAAGGTAGCATATATAATAAGATTTTCATGAACTACGAACAAGTTTATGCTAATTTCTTTTTTAAAAAGAAATAAGAAAAGGAGAGAAGAAGAAAGAACAAAGAGAAGGAAAGGAGACACTAAGTAAATACACTAACAGTATATTGCAGTGTTATTGCCCTACATTATATATGGGCTTCCTAAACTACAATCTCTATCTCTGGATAATGTTTGCTACTGTCACATTTGGGATTAGTTATATTCCTCAAAAAGGATGCCTCTACTTTCTAAAAACTGAATGTAACAAAAATAGATTAATTAGGCTGCAGCTATTTGCATAGGGAGGATTCCAAGCTCAGTGAAAGATCTGACTGTGGGGTTGATTTCAACTTAGCAACTTCCTTCTGTTTGCCAAGTGTGATTCAATGTACGTGTACTTTCTCTCAGGGAAAATGAGGTGCAATGGGAATTTTCTTTTCAATATCTCTGTTGAATTAAAAGTGGGCAGAATGCATAAACTTGTTTAAAGATTTAAATCACCGTTGCCACAGGGGTTATATATTAAATAAAAAGATGGAATGGAGGCTGGGAAATCAGTGCAATGGTAGAGCGCTTGCCTAGAATCTCCACTGAGAGGCTGAAGGCAAGGCTCAATGGTAGAGTCTTTGCATAGCATCCCCATTGAGGGGCTGGTTACATGGCTCAGTGATAGAGTCCCTGCCTAGAATCCACCAGTGAGGGGCTGGAGAAGGCATGTCTCAATGGTAGAGTCCTTGCATAGAATCCCCAGTGAGAGGCTGGGGTGGCTCAATAATAAAGTACCTATGTAGAATCCCCCAGTGAGGGGATGAGGGTGTGGCTCAGTGGTAGAACACCTACCTAGAATCCCCCAGGGAGGGGCTGCAGCCTATCTCAGTAATAAAGCACCTGCCTAAAATGCATAATGTCTGGGGGTTAAGGCTTAACTCAAGCACTGTAAAAACACAAAGCAATCTGTGTGTGGTGGCACAGTCCTATAATTCCAGCTTCTAAGAAGACTAAAGCAGGAAGATTACAAATTCAAGGTACACCTAGACTATAGAGTGAGTTCAAGGCCACCTGGGCAGCTTAGTGGGACCATGTCTCAAAAATGGGGCTGTGTTGTGGTAGGTGTGTGTAGTTCAGCTGAAGAATTGTTGGCTAGTGTGTGCAATGCTCCCAGTTAGATCAGCTTGGAGCCTGTGCAACATATGCCAGAATTTCTCTAGAAAACATTCAGAAACAGTTCTTCATATAAAACCAATAAAGCAGAGGACAGAAAAAAAAATCAAAGAGACCTCAGTCTATAGGAAATCTTACTCGGGGAGCTTTCTTTGCCAAAGTATTAACTCATATACACGTTCCTAGGTAAATTCTACCTCTGACCAGAGTAAAACTGTAATATTAAGTTCTATGATGAAGCTTTTCTTTCTCTTTTTCTAGAATTTTTTTTTTCCTTTTTCATACTCTTCCTTTCTCTCTCTGGTAGTGGTAGTTCTAGAGATTGAATCCAGGACCTCATGCAAGTAAGTGTTTTACCTGTGAGCCACGCCCCCAGCCCTCCCTGGGGGATTCTAGGCAGGGGCTCTACCACTGAGCCACGCCCCCAGCCCCTCCCTGGGGAATTCTAGGCAGGGGCTCTACCACTGAGCCATGCCCCCAGCCCTCACTGGGGGATTCTAGGCAGGAGCTCTACCACTGAGCCACGCCCCCAACCCCTCACTGGGGGATTCTAGGCAGGGGCTCTACCACTGAGCCACGCCCCCAGCCCCTCCCTGGGGGATTCTAGGCAGGTACTCTACCACTGAGCCACGCCCCCAGCCCCTCCCGCCATGCCCCCAACCCTCACTGGGGGATTCTAGGCAGGGGCTCTACCACTGAGCCACGCCCCCAGCCCCTCATTGGGGGATTCTAGGCAGGAACTCTACCACTGAGCCATGCCCCCAGCCCCTCACTGGGAGATTGAAGGCTCTTCCACCAACTGAAGGCCCATTCTCTCAGAGCAGGCATTCTAGGCAAGTGCTGTGTTGCTGAATTCTAACCCCAGATTTCTCATGACTTTTAATTTTCCATCAGGGAAAAAACTAAGTTGCCAGGGCTCTCCTGGTACTTTCTGTTAGTGTGGATGTACAGGAACCTCCAACAACCCTCTCAGCCTCCCAAATGCTGGAATTACAGGCACTCTCCCATCATACCTAGCTTTCTCTCCCTGGTGAATCTTAAGTGAGATCTTTCCCTATGTGTTACTACCAGCCTGGAGAGAGAAACTGGAGGAGACCCTCCAGTTTCAGTAGTAATTCTGATCAACATAGACTTATTCAGCATCAACTTCTGATCAAGGCCTTAGATGCTGGATTCATTAAATTTAATGAATAGTTACTTTAGTCCTTAATAATGAGGCCAGACACACTTCTGAACAAGAGAAAAAAAATCCTTGAAAATTAAAAAAAAAAAAAAACATGGCAAATTAAGGCCAAATTGGGGGGAAAAATCACTTTGGAATCTCTGGTTTTCTCAAGTCACAATTTATAATCTACATTTCAAGGTCAATTGAACCACTTGATGGCCAATTTGGGGACAAGGAAAGAGCTACAAGGAAGAATTATAAATGGACACCAGGGCTTCTGACACCAACCAGACCTTAACAGCCACAGTCCAGTGAATCTGTAATGATGGTGGGTCACTCTAAAAAGCTCAGGTCACAGGAAGCCCTCTGTGAACAGGGACTGTTGATTTAACACCAGCCTGGTCACATCCATTCTGCTTTCTCTGTGGGCAGAATTTAAATGTGGACATGTGGTGCTAATGAGCTGTGTGGGTGGGTGAAAACGTGAAATATTTGTGGAAACTTGACCCTTCTCTGTAGTCAGGGGCCCTATTTTCAATTGTAAAGCATTTGCCCTTCTTTAAGTAACCAGTCTTTACAGTCTAATGGAGTAGGGTGCAGGGTGACACGACTTGGGGTGAACATTTGCATTCCTGGGAAAATGGCTTAGAGCTAACCTCACACGTGCGATTGTCATTTGTAGAAACAGAGGTGGACATTTTAGGAAAGATAGCTTGAAGAATGTTCTCACAGGACTCACTAGCTGAAAAATGGTCACGGTGTATCCTGGCTTGAATGTAAAAAAGCTTTTCCACCCCCATGCTGGTTAGTTTTAGCTGTCTATTCAACATAACCTGAAAAAACATGGGAAGAGAGTCTAAGGAGGACTTAGGATTAGGTGGTTTGTGGGTATATCTGTAGGGACTGTATTGGTCACAACCTACTATGGGCAGTCCCACTTTTCAGAGTGCGGTGAGTCCTGAACAGTTTGTGAAAGGAGAAAGCTAACTGAAACCAAGCAAGCAAAGATGCATTTCTATTGATGTGGCTCTTCGATATGATGGGACTAGCTGCTTGAGTCCCTGCCCTGACTTCCCTAGGGCGACAAAGCAGAATTTGGAATTATACGATTATAAGGCAAAACCTGTTTTCTCCTGTGCTGCTTTTTATCTTAGTTAGGGTTTTATGGCTGTGAAGAGACACCATGACCACAACTCTTACAAAGGAAAACATTCCATCTGGGGCTGGCTTGATGTTTCAGAGGTTTAGTCTATTACTGTCATGGTGGCAAGTAGGCAGACATGGTCCTGGAGAGGAGCTGAAAGTTCAATATTTTGATCCGCAGGCAACAAAAGCAAATTGTGTCACTGCTTGGACATAGGAGGTCTCAAAGCCTGCCTCCACAGTGACACACTTCCTCCAACAAGACCACACTTCTTAATAGTGCCACTCCCTGTGGCCAGGCATCCAAAACGTGACTCTATGTGGGCGCGGGGGGTAATACCTATTCAAACAGCCACACTTTATGTCTGTGTATTTGTTATAGCCACAGAAATGAAACTAGAGAAATGCCCAAGTTAGGTTTTTAAATACTTGGTGCCTTGATGGTGTTCTGTTCTGGGAGGTTGTGAAACCTTTGAAATGCAGAGCTGAGATGAGAAAATTGGAACACTAGTCTCTTTGAAAATCAGACTTTTGCCAGAGTCCTGCATTTTTGTTCCACCAAAGGGCGGCTATGGAGTCGACACTGCCACCGTGCCTCCCTGCCATGATGGGTGCCTTCAGATTGAACCCAAATAAACCCTTCCTCCTTCTGCCAGGCATTTTCTCACAGCAGTGAAAAAAGTAATTAGCAGGTGTCCATTCCAACATAGTTAATCTCAAACGTGATGGTTAAAGGAAGCCGCAACTTCTTTGAGCATAGAAAAAAATCCATCTAAAAAACTGGGGTAAATCTTTACCTGGATATCCAAATATGGATTCATTTGGCTTATCGTAGAGTACTAAGTCAGAAGTTATTTTGCCTTTTTAAATTTTATCTCATGATTATATCATGGTTGTAAGTTGTCATTTCCACCATTCCTAAAGGTTTGAAGACTCAAGTAGATGTGGCTACATTAATCAGGGGTGTTTGTCCAATCATATTACCTAAATTCCATTTCTAAGTATTTGAGTTTGGCTAGTATATTAATCGTTTGTCTTCTTACAGTCACAAGATATTGTAAAGAAGGATTGGTTGAGTTTGGCTCGTAGCTTGTGAATGGAGATGATCCGCCTTGGCAGAAGAGGTGACATGCTCACCCTGTCACACTGAATCTGTAGCTAGGAAGCAGAGTGAACAGGAGGTGGACAAAGCTGTAAGACTTCAAGGCCTACCCCAAGGGACCCACTTCCTCCAGCAAGATCCTACCTTCTAAAGACTGAAATCTTCCAAAAACTGCACCACCAGCTGGAGAAGAAGTTTCAAATACATGAGCCTGTGGGGGGACATTTCACATTCAGACCACTTTGTGTGTGTGTGGCGGGGGGGGGGGGCATTAGAAGTTAAGTATTGAGCTGGAGAGATGGCTCAGTGGATAAAGTATTTGCCACACTAACATAAAAAATATGAACCTGGATTCTAAGAATTCATGTGAAGCTGGACACAGCAGCAAATGTCTATCTTCCAGAGCTCCTAATGGAGCTCTGGAACTAGAGAACCCTCAGAAGCCCACAGACTAGTTAGAGGCAGCTAGTAAACAAGAGAACCTGCTACAAACAGACGGAAGGTGAGAACCAACCCTGGAGGTTTGCCTCTGACCTGCACTCGTACACATAGCAACACAACTACATCCCCACGCTCACAAAGACTTCTTTTTAAAACAAGGGATGTAGAGAAGATCAGTCCTTTCACTGGTTAGAAGGAAAAGAAAAACAGTTGTGGAAGACATATTTATCTTTTATGGTAAACTGGGTGATTTCTCCTTCAGAGAACAGAGTGCATGAAAAATAATATGGCTGGTATGTGACAGAATGGAGATCTTGAACTATATAGCCCAATGTCTATCCCTATGCTAATTCAAAAATTTGGGCCATTTGATCCTTCTTAATGTGTCTGTGTGTATTGTGTGCGTGTGTGTTTCTGTGTATATTGTGTGTATGTGTGTGTGTCCTTGTGCATGTTCCTGTGTAAGTAAGTGCAGGCACTTGGGTATCCTTATATGGATCAGATACACATGTGCACATAAATGCCAGTTGTTTAAGATATACTCTGTCTTGTTACTCACCAATATGTACCCCAGGCTTGCTGGCCAGCAAGCTTCCTGTATTCAACTTCAATATCCTGATAGGAATTCTAGTATTCCAGATGTATACATTCAGATCGTACATGCCACTTGGGCATCTGAACACAGGTTCTCATGCTTATTTGGAAAGCACTTTGCCCGCTGAGTTAGATCTCCAGCCCTGGCTTCC